>NC_090734.1:118029880-118069254 GCF_036898095.1 Palaemon carinicauda | reverse complement strand
TCATAAATGTACATAAGCTACTATAACCCTCTATACCAAGCAAAATTTTTCCGTCTAGACTATTGCTAAAAAACTCCTACAGTACTATTTTTTCAGTGTGATTAGGTATTACTGAACAGGCAAACAATAAAGTATGGGCTAATCTTTGTGGAGAAAAGTGATAATCTGTCTCATTCACTTTCCTACACGAAGGAATTATATGTACAGATGATCAACGTATGCTATTAAATTCATCATACTCTAAGTTTACCTTTATGAGCATTGGATATGATTTAAAGTGCTCCTTCCCTATTTGGCCAAGCACAGCACTTGCAAAGACTGCTACAGGTACTGGCTATTAATGAGTGAATACCTTAGGTTCTTAAACAATGGCTCAACCAGGTATAGGATGTAATTCACAAGGGCATATCTTCAAGAGTTTAAGGTAACAGTTAATAATTAAATAAAAGATCATCTTACAAAACATTTATTTGTTCCGTAACCGAAATACAAACCACGCTATTTACACAGGGTTTACCTTTTAGCGCAGCTGAAATGGCGAGCCATTAGAATTTAACGAGGGTGTATTACCCCCGCGCTAGTTAGCGGGGGGGTAGGGGAGTGGTAGCTAGCTACCCCTCCCCTCCCTCACACACAGATGAATGCTCACTTTCACTTTTGGCTCGGACTGTGACAGACGTCTCTGTCTTGGTCCTCTCTTGGCAGTCATTGTTTGTTTTGTCTTTACTTAATCGCTTACTTTTCATTTACTCAATATATATGTAAACATGTTTTCATGTTTGTATACATATTTGAGTATAGAAATCAGTAAGTTTCCTTTTCAGATTTGTGTGTGTAGTGTACTTATCTACGTGGTGTCCTCGGCAGTTGGCCGCCACGGTGTTATGGGTGGCGATCGAGTTTGACTTATGTCTTTCTCTCTCTCTCTCTCTCTTGAGGTCGTTCACCCATTTACTACGTGTTACTACGCCCTTGTAGCTTCCTTTCCGTGTGGGGGGGGGTTGCTACGCCGTACGTATGTCTCAATTAGTTTATGAATCTAATTGTATTTGTTGATTTTTCAGCTTTGTAGAACGATTCCTTTCGGGGTTTTTGTTCTTTCTTTAGTGTTCATTCATTTTTAAATTACATAATTACGTAGTTACATAATTATAATTGTTATAATTCTGTTTTGGTTACAGCTCTCCTTCCGTGAGTGTAAGTGGTTGTGAGGGCACGTGCCTGTTGTGTAATTCTTGTTTCCTTTCCCTCGGGATTCCTCTTCGGAGCCTTCCCGGGGGAATGAATGTGTACTAATGTTTTTTTGTTTTATTTTTTTTTTTTTTTACAGTTACCGATCTAGTTCGTTTCTGTAATATGGCAACGGTGTGAGCTGTCTTGTTGAGTCCTGGGGATTCGGCTGTTGCTGCCTCCCCCCTTGTATTTTCGTCAGGGGCGTGTCTCCTTCTACTGGAAGTATTCCCGTGACGACGGACAGCTCTCCAGTTCATTTTAGAACTCTCAGGAGGCTTGCCTCCTTGGGCAGGTAACTTTCCTTCCGAGGGAAGTTTTTCCTGTCCAGGCTTGAGTTTTTCCCCTTATGGAGGGTTCTCCTCTTGCCTTTTTTATGTGGGGACTATGCTCTTGGTGCTGAGCGGTCACACCTGCAGTTTCGCTCAAGGGGCTGGGCAACTGCAGGAGCTCCTCTTCGGAGGATTGCTCCTTTTAGGTCACTGCTGACCAGTCTCTTCTACGAAGTGTTTCTCTTTCGTTCGCGAGAGAGTACACTCATAGAGACTCCTCTTCGGAGGTTTCTTCTGTTGCTGTTGGCCTCCCTTGCCGTAAGGCCCACCGTCCGCCTCGTCGTAAGGGCCTCGCATCTCCCTATAAGGGTGCTTGAGGCGCCTTTTTGAATCTCCGTTTGCAGCCTACAACTCCTTTTTCTCGATCTTCCGCTTTGGTGCAAATGGACAGCAGTCTGATCTCGTCTTCCGACGGGCAACGGTCTTCCCGACGGACAACGGTCTTCCCGACGGACAGCGGTCTTCCGACGGACATCAGTCTCCCGGCGGACATCGATCCCTTCGGGGCAAAGGGTTGCCTCCCACGGGGGTTCTTCCCTTGCGTGTCAGGGTTTCCCTGTGCGCCCTTCTGCTGTGTTCTCTCCTGCTGTGTTCTCTCCTGCTCCTGCTCAGTGTTAACGCACAGGCGCTCTTCTGCTCATCAGCGCTCTCCTGTTCGTCAGCGCTTTCAAGATGATCATCCCTGCTGTTCCTGTTGGTTCCTGTTACGCGCCCTGTGCGCCCACGTTCGCCCTCGCGATCTAGAACTTCGGTTCAGGTCGGGGTCAAGGACTCTTCTTCTATACGCAGGCTTCCACGCGTAGCCTTCTGCTCGCCAGCGATCATCAGCTCACCAGCGATCACCTGTCTCTCGGCGATCTCCGGTTCGCCCACGTGTGTTACAGCCGGCACGCCAACGTTCTCCAACTCTTCTGAAGGAACATGGTTCGCCAGCTACTAGCTCACCTGCGCATGCTGATAGCCATCGCGCGACCCTCAACTGCGGATGCTGATCGCCATCGCGCGACCCTCAACTGCGGATGCTGATCGCCATCGCGCGACCCTCAACTGCGGATGCTGATCGCCATCGCGCGACCCTCAACTGCGGATGCTGATCGCCATCGCGCGACCCTCAACTGCGGATGCTGATCGCCATCGCGCGACCGCACACCTGCGGATGCTGATCACCATCGCGCGACCCTGCGTATGCTGATAGCCATCGCGCGATCGCCCACCTGCAGAGGCTGCTCGCCATCGCGCAACCGCCCATCTGCGCATGCTGATCACCATCGTGCGATCGCCCTCCTGCACATGCTGCTCGCGATCGCTCACCTTCGCATATTGCTCGCCAACGCACGATCGCTCACCTACGCATGCTGCTCGACCATCGCGTCGGCATAACACAACGCGCCATCGCCAACCTGCGCGTTAGCGCTCACCAGCTCACCACCGATCGCTTGTTGATCCATATCGCCAGCGGTCTTCCTCGCCCACGCGGCAGCGCGTTTCCTCGCCATCGCGCTAACGCTTGCATTCGCCGCCTCGGACTCACGCTCATCCACCTGCCCACCCTCACAACCGCTCGCCGGCGCTACCGCTTGCCTGTGCGCCCGCGCGACCGCTTGCCTGTGCGCCCGCGCGACCATTCGCCTGCGCGCCCACACGCCCACGTGCCTGCACGCCTACGCTCGTGCGCGTCCGCGCCCATGCTCTCCGATGTTCGCCCACGCGCGAACCAACGGTTTTCCATCGCGCGGACGGATGGTGTTCCGTCGCGCGAACCTACAGTGTTTCTTCGCACAAACGTCGGCTTATTTCTTGCAGTATCCATTGCTCGTCTATGGGTTATCGCTCGCCGACCACCAGCTCTCGCCCTTCCTACCACGCTCGCCCTCCTTCTGCGCTCCTTCGCTCACCTTCGTTTGCGTTACCCGCGCGTGGGCGCTTCCACGTTCGCCCACGCGAAAAATCTTTGAATTACCGTCGCGCTAGCTCCAGGGCGATTGCGACCACGATTCCCAATGGGGTTTTCGCAGCATGGCCAGCCTGGCGAGTTCTTCTGGAGCGTATTTCCAGAACACGGCCTCACCCCGTAAACGCAGAGCATGGCACTTGCAAGAATAGGAGAAACTTAAGGGAGATCTGAGCAACACTCCTCTTTCCTGAACCTGGTTAGCCCTTCCCCGTCATTCCCTGGAAGGATTTTTGGCGGGGGGGGGCTTTCCGTTCGAGATTTCTCCATCGGACAAGGGGTGACTGCTTACCCCTTCCTCTGGGAGCTTACCAGGTTCTTTCCCTCCTCGGTTACGGCCCGACGTTTGGTTCAAGGAAGCTACAGGAAGAGCATGGGTACTTTCCTCCTCTCGAGCTCAGGCACCTTGGCCTTTCGTCGTTAAGTATCTAACTTGCGGACAAGCTCGATGTTGTACCATCTGGACGCGCTGACTGAGGGCTTCCTTCGGGTGTCTCATCTGTGGAGGTCGACGACCTCAGACACCCTTCCATCCTTGAGAAGAGTTTGTTTGTGCCCAAGGACAGAGACTTAGACAGCGGCTGTGCGGAGGAAATCGACTTCCGTTTTCACTCCTCCAAGGCGCTTTCTTCCAGACTCTGCAGGGCTCCAGCGCCCTTTTCTTTCAATCACGTCGGCCTAAGTTATCGGCTACGACAACTGGGACAAGGTGTCCAATTGCAGTTTCCTCCTGTCAGGAACAGATGGCACGGGAGACTCCCCCGGGGGGGCATAGTCCTAAAAGGAGTTCACGAACTCTAGGATTGCAGGTTTTTCTCTGGGAGGATGCTTATAAGGCTACTCATCCGAATGACAGCTTCCCGATGCCTATTCCCGCACAATCTCTGTGATCAGCCAAGGATATCGCGCCTGCCGTCTCTGTCAGCGAATTCAGTGTCTCAGAACCTCTATGCCATAGCGTCAGCAGAGTTGCGCGGTTGGGCAGAATGATCCATACCTTAGGCGAAGGTCTTCCTTAGGATCATCGACGGCTTCACCCCCGGCCTCCTCAGTCGATCCTTTCTTGTAAGAAAGGATCTGAGAGGGGATGTCCTTAGTCGACCTCTCAGCCCTGATCAAGTTTGTCGAACAAACTTCGGCCAGCGTAGACCAGCAGAATCGATCAGACTGGTAACGAGGCGACAGGACTCCTTAAACCCTGGATCGGAAGGACGGGTACTTTCAGTTTCCATTCCTTCCATCTTCCAGGGTGCTCGTCGAATTCAGCCTAGACTGCAAGTATTCCTGCTTATGATGCAGTGTGGCTATCCCGCCGTGGCATAGCAGGTTTGTTTCCCCAGAGAACTCTCCCTGCCTTCCTCTTGGCCGCTCAGGTGCAGGCTTCCGCCTCCTCTGCTGTTTGGAGGGCTGGTCAACTCCGGTAGGCTCGGGTTCGACCTTCTTCAGCGCCGGGACAAGCTTCCGGATGCTTACCACGAGTGTGGGCTCATGGTATTTTGCTTGGAGCCTTCTCTTCCTCTGCCTCAACATCTGGAGTATCTGGCCATGATATTGAGTCAACGGCCTTACCACGTTGGAAACCCCGCTTCTCGTCCGTCCAGCGAGGTTAAGCAACGTCGGTACTTGGATGGGTGACCACCTGGGGACGCCAGATTCTGTTACCACATCCTCCGAGCCTTCCTTTCGGTTGACTGTGGCAAGACTGAGGAGAGTCGCAGTACCTGTTCTCAGTCAAGCAGAGCTTTCAGCCCTACCTTGGAACGTTTCCTAGTTCTCCTTTCCTCATTGACCCGTCTATAGTCCGAACGGTCGCCTCAGGATAAGGTCCATGTGGGGCGATCCAAGTTCCGGTGGCTTCAGGCAATGTTTAACTGGACTTCTTGGCCCCTATGGGACCAGCGGAACTATTAGACCTGCAATGGGTGTTGACCTATGGAGCCTCTTGATGGTAGTGGATATTCTCGTCCTTTCCCCACATTCTTGATGCTGTTCTCGGACTTGTCAAAGGAAAGGGGGGGGGAGCATGTTCCGGTCCAGGCCTATGGTCAAGACCTGAAGGATACCTCTCCATCATTCAGGCAGGCTTAGGGGCCTTAGTCTGGCCCCTCTACACATCCTACAGCTCCTGCCGAGTCGCCCCGTGCGCGTCGACTTCATGATTCTGGCGTATTCTAACCAGCAGGGGACGCATTTTCACACCTTCACATCTTGCAGTAGAGATACTGGGATGATTGAGATTTTCTCAATACCACCATTGGCTGTCTCATTCCAGGCAGGGGAATGTTCTCTCAGACTATCCGAGCAGAGCCTCGTAGAGAGAGTGTACCTGTGGGTCTTTGACCTTGGGTAACCAGCAAGTACTGGTCTGGGGGACCTGATCGCGACAGCTTGGAACCTCAAGCTTCCGCTATTCTTCCCCCCAGTCTCAGACCCCGAAACTCTGGCAAGATGCATTCCGGTGATGGTGGGACAACTTCGACGCCTGCGTCTTCCCTCCCTTTTGTCTGTGGACAATGGGTCTCAACAAGACCAGGTTGTCTGTCAACCTTTCAATGGGAGAGCTCCACTGGGACTATGCGCAGAACGGTTTCTGGACCCTCTGCTTCCCCTGACGGAACTCCCGGGAGTGCTTCTCCCACGGCGCAGACTACTCAAGCAACCACACTGCGACATCTCTCCCGAACCGGGGCGTCGCTTCGGCTTCATGCCTGGAGACACTACGCCTCCTCCTCAAGAAGAGACACCCCGCTACAGTCGCGGTACGGAGGTCGCGTCATCTGCGATAGTCATCCACAGGGGTCTCCCAGGCAAAGTGAAGAGTCTAAGGTGGTTGGTGCCGTGGGAGATATACCTCTTCCCTTGAGGCCTCTTCTCCAGCAATAACGGTCTTATTGCCTTTTGGCGGGAGGAAACTCCTTTCCGCTCTCGGCAATGAAGCCTGTCGCTCAGCCTTTCCCTGACCTTCAGGCTTAAAGGAATAACTTTTTCCTGCCCGCTGGATCTATCCTCGCTCATGCGAAGCTACGATCGTCCCTGCCCTAGTCGGAGGAAGACCTCCAACTTGGAGCATGGCTCGGACTTTTAGTCCTTTAAGAGATCTTCTCAAGACCCTTTACGACAGGCCTCGGATTGTATTCCGCCTTGGGTCTCCCGCTCACTCTGGCCACGGCCAGTGTGTAAGCAATCTTCTTGGCCTCTTACGACTCCCCCCTTCTAAGGAAGAGGGGAAGGCAACATTCAGGCTCACTCCTGAGTTGTTGGCTAGACTCAGAATCTGGGGGTCCCGGCCCTTCGGTCCGATTCATTCAAGATTTCGAGTCTCCATTCTGTATCTGATGTCCCATGACCTTCTCTTTCTTGCCAGTAAAGGAATCGAGAGGTTAGCGCTGGGAACAGCTGCAGTTTGTCCTCAGTTGCAGCCGATTTGGGAGCACAAGGAGGACATGGGGGAGAGTCACCAGTATACCTCTTCAGCCCGGACTCAAGGACATTCATCTCGACCTGTCTCCAGACCCTCCCCCGACCTGTCGCCCTACAGCACGATGTTGGATACATCGCAACGTCCCTCGCCTTCGAGTAATACTACTCTGTGACGCAGGTGCTACAAGCTGGAGTCTGGAAGCGTCTAATGACCTTCGCAGCCCGCTTCCTGCAGGGCGTGACCCACAGGAGTCTCGATACGTTTTCTATCGCTCTGTGGTGGCTACACAACAGCTGGTCTAACCTCAGGCTCCTTTTTGGACAGGTAGCAGAAGGTTGAGGGCATTGTTATCAGGTTTTAGTCTGCATGAACGAAAGAAGTGTGTCTGGCCCTTTCTTCTTTCTTAATCATCCCCTCTACGGGGAAGCAGCATCCTGGTCTCTGCATAGCTGACCTCGAACCTCTGCAGGTAAACCATGCTTCCTTGTGTTCCGAGTATTGAGTCAATACTGTCGCGTCCCCCATACCCTGACGAGGTGGTATAGGGAACGTCCTAACCCAGAGTTCCTTCTGGAACTCCAGGTCAACTGCCTAGGACGGGTCACACTTCTTCCTTCACACACAAGCTTACATAGGCCACATGGTTCCTTGCGAAGCAAGGAACTTGTGAGGTGCAGGGACTCCTTTTATCGAGTGCTACTCACTCGGATTCTGAGTCCCCGGGTAAAGCCAAAGCCAGTATGGCTGGGGACTTTCCACCCTACCTAAGGGGTAAGTCACCCTGTGTAAATAGCGTGGTTTGTATTTCGGTTACGGAACAAATGACAAATTCGAAGATACAGTAATTTGTATTTTTCCTAACCATACAAACCTTAGCTATTTACACACATTTCCCTCTTAATGAGAGAATGCCTTGATGAAGTCATTGAGCTTCAGCACGGCATTTCATTCCCATGCTGAATCTTGGTGACGGGCAAGAGGGCTCTCGAACTTGGGGAAATTGCTCCCCCAGTTCGAATCTAAATTTCTCTCTTTCTTATCTTTTTCTTCCTCTTTATATTGCTTCAACCTTCTCCTAATATTATAAACTTTCTTTCATGATGCTGTCCCAACTCTATGAGTAAAATTTTCCATATGTATATGTGTATATTTTTACATATATATGTATGTTTATTATTTTTTTTTTTCTCTTTATGGCATGGATGTTTCTACATCTGTTATTGCCACTTGGGCGGATGTTTCTGCATCCGGTATTGCTGCCTGCTTTGATGAATGTGAAAGGTGTCGCGGTTGGGAGGCGTTTGTGCTCAAAGCTATATGTGAGTGTATAGGATGATCTCAGCCATCCCGAAGATGGTTTGGACCTTTTTGGCGGAACTATTCCAAGTGTTGGGTCTTCGGAATCCAGGGGGATCCAATGCTTGGGGTAGGACTCTCGGCTTCTGGCCGGAAGCCCGTCATTACAGATATGGGGAGGATGATTCCATAGTTTCTTGGTCTCAGTCCTAACAGGCGGGTTCAGCTTACACCTGTGCCTCTATATCTGTTTTGATGCTATCCTTCGGGTAGGGTATGGAGTGGACCATCTGGGAAGTATACTCTCACTGTGCCGGTAGTGGAGAGTGTAAATTTCCTTTCCAACATGTGATGCCTTAATGTTCTCAAGCAGGTAAATCAAACTTCAAAAAATCACTCTTCTCTCTTCTTTTTTATGATGGATTCTTGTGAAAATGACCCCACCTCCCCTGGATATGCTGACTCGCCCCCGGCACTGTTGACGACCTCTGGCAATTCATTTAAAGAAAACTCCGTTGACGACCTAGGAACTAAAAAGGACTGTTCTTTAAACATTCTGAAAAAGGGTAATTTGGGCAACACAGGAAAACTGAAAGTCCTGCACGTTACCCAAATCCCTTTAGAAGCTAATTATGATGTGCTACATAAAATATTTGAGTGTTACGGATCAATAAAAGAAATTAGAATGAAACTTCAAGATGATAATTGGGAATCTTGGTTATCATTTAATTGTCATGAGGAAGCATTTAATGCAAGCTGTAACATTGTTGATATTAAAGTAGGTAATATGAGTGTTAAGGGTGCTCTTTGTGATGGGGCACCTAAAGATCTGGATGTCTACAGATCAGCAGACTGGGCTGATAAAGATATAGAGGCAGATATACCATCCCAAAGAAAGCCAAAACCACCAATGTGGCTTCTTGCTCAATCTGTGGGAGGTACGGAAAATTATTTCAAGATATGCAAATTTCTTCAGAGGAAGGTAGGTATGATCGCACCTGGAGATATATCTCGATTCGGGAAGAAAAGTTTCTTGATAAAGGCCAAGTCATACACACAATCTGTTTTACTGTCTAATTTGAAGACAGTAAATGATGATATAAAATTGGACATCAAACCCCATCTAAACTTTAGCTATGGAAGGGGAGTGGTTTTTAATAGGGATCTGTATGAATTTACTGAAGAGGAGATATTGGCCATGTGTCCCCTATCAGTGTGGAAAGTACATAAAGTACCTGGAACATCAATGATTGTTCTTACTTTCCAGGATGCTGATGTACCTTTCCACATAGACATAGAAAACGAAAGGATCAGAGTTCAACCTTTTAAGCAGAAGCCACTGCAATGTTATAATTGCTTTAAATTTGGACATCCTTCCAAAGTTTGCAATAATGAAAAAATTTGTAATACTTGCTCCAAAATTTACCATGGGGATTGTACACTTGAGGCAAGATGCTTAAACTGCAACTCTAATCATAAATCTAATGATAGGAGCTGCCAGTTTTATAAGTTAGAAGAGGCTGCCCTCAATAAATCAATTATTGAACATGTAAGCGTGGGGCATGCCAAGAGATTATTAAATAAATCTAATACTTATGCAAAAACATTAAAAACAGGAGAAAAAGTTCCTCGGGAATCATCTCACCCACCTACTACTGTAGGTAGTTCTCGAAAAAGGAATTCACAATCTATTGATAAAGTGCTGCATAAGACAAGAACATCTCCTCCTAAAGATTTATCATTGAGTATCAACCAAAAGACATTGCCCACCACTATCAAACCTTTGTCCCCCATTACAAAGGATAGTACTAACCTCTCCCAGGCCATATCCTTGCCTGATTTAATGGAGATTCCACCTGACACCAAGTTATCAGGTGTACCTGTAGTGGGGAAGGTACAAAAACCTGGTAACTTGCAACCTATTAATCGTAAAAGAGAGAGACCTCCATCTCTCTCACCCCCTTCCATAAGAAATACTAGAATTATGACATCAAATAAATATGATGTTTTGTCTGTTGATGTTGGCGATCAACCAGAAGACAATTTAAATAAATCAGAAATTCAAGTTGAGGTCCACCATCCCCCTCAACAAATATATAAAAAAGATACAAAGAAAAACTCCAACGTAAAACCCAACATAACAAGACCATCTCTGAAGAAACCTACAAGTAATAATGTTAGATTAAAAACTGCTAATGGGAAGACCTCACCCAAGACGTCTTCCAGAAATAATCCATAGTTTTCTCCTCCATTTTGCAATGGAACTGTCAGGGTTTGAGGGCGAAATATGAAGAACTTAAGCTCCTAATTCATGAGCATTCCCCCATAATAGTATGTCTACAGGAAAGTATGCTTGATTCTAACACTCCTAGTCCTTGAGAGTATGTTAGCTATAGAACACCATATAATCAACAAGCAGGGAGCCATGGCGGAAGTCTCATGTACATTCGTCGAGATGTTCCCCAAATACCCATGTCTATACGTACAACCCTGCAGGCAGTTGTTGTACAAATTGATATAGGGAGAAAATATACAATATGCTCTCTGTACTTACCTCCAAATGATGATATTTTATATGATGATTTAGCAGAAGTTATTCAACAACTCCCTCAACCTTTTCTCTTACTGGGAGATATGAATGGTAGACATCCTTTATGGGGTGATGTTTTGGCCAACACAAGGGGCAATATTATCTCATCAATTGTGGAGAATGAGGATGTGGGGCTCCTTAATACAGGAGAGCCCACGCACTTCCATGTTCAGACAGGTACTTTGTCATGCATTGACCTTTCAATTGCAAGCTCTAACTGCCTTCTTGATTTTGATTGGAGGACATTAGATGATTGGCATACTAGTGATCATGCACCAATCATTATAAACACCAACAAGGGTCCACCTTTGCAAAGATCGCCACGTTGGAATCTAGACAAGGCAGACTGGGTTAAATTTTCTGAGCTAAGTGAAATCGAAGGGAGAGCAGAACAGTTTGAAAGTATTGATGATGCTATAGACCTGCTGAATGGAACTCTTCATACAGCAGGAGTCAATTCAATTCCCAAAACAACAGGGTTATTCAAACGACGACCAGTCCCGTGGTGGTCTTCAGAACTAACTGCACTCCACAGAGCCACAAGAAGATCTCTTAACACGATTGCGTAGACTCCGAACTGATGAGAATTTAATTATGTACAAGAAATGTAGAGCACAGTTCCGTCGTGCCATGAAAGAAGCAAGGCGCCAGTCATGGATGTCTTTTGTTTCCTCCATTAACAGTAGAACACCACCATCTTCTGTGTGGAGGAAAGTAAAAAAGATAGCTGGCAAATTCACCCCCAACCCACCACCAGTGTTGAAGGTGAATGGCCAGTATGTAACTGAAGCAAATGAAGTTAGCAATGCCTTGGCTAATCATTTTTCAAATGTATCCAGCAAGTGTGAAGGAGCCCCTGGTCACCAGTATAGGAGCACTGAAGAAAATAAAATTTTAAATTTTGCAACAAGAAGGGAAGAGTCGTATAATTCTCCTTTCACTGAAAGAGAATTTGATTCCGCACTTGCTCATTGCAACGATACAGCCCCTGGACCCGATGGAATTCCATATGCAATGATTAAACATGTACATTTTAATACAAAGCTATTTATTTTAAGCATTATTAATAGAATATGGCATGATCATAGTTACCCAAGTGTTTGGGAACTAGCCATTATTTTAGCCTTTTTAAAACCCGGTAAAGACAAGTTTTTAGCAGCAAACTATCGTCCTATTGCATTGACATCTTGTTTATGTAAAATTATGGAGAAGATGGTCAATGCAAGGCTGATATGGTACCTTGAAAAGAAAGGTATTTTATCACCGATTCAATGTGGATTCCGAAAAATGCACTCAACGACTGATGTGTTGATACGACTTGAGTCTTCTATTTGTGAAGCCTTTGTTTCCAAACAGCACCATGTTACAGTATTTTTTGACCTTGAAAAGGCATATGATACCACATGGAGATATGGTATTCTTAAAACCATTCATGAATTGGGATTGAGAGGAGAGCTGCCACTATTTATTCAGGCATTTCTTTCACGTAGAGTTTTTCAAGTGAGAGTGGGGGAAACTCTATCAGAGAGTAAGTGCCAGGAAGAAGGAGTTCCTCAGGGTAGTGTGCTGAGTGTAACCCTTTTTGCACTAGCAATTAATGGGATATCCTCAGCCATTCCCCAGGATGTTCTCTCAACATTATTTGTGGATGATCTCTCAATATCATTTGCTGGCACTAGAATGGCAATGGTTGAGAGAAAAATCCAACTCTCTATTGATAAAATTATCCAGTGGGCTGACATGAATGGATTCAAGTTCTCGACAAGTAAAACTACCATTGTCCATTTTTGTCGTATCCGGGGAGTACATCCAGACCCGGATATATACATTAAAGGTCAACGGATACCATGTGTATCAGAAACCAAATTTTTAGGTTTGATATTTGACTGTAAACTTACATGGGTTTCTCACCTAAAAGCGCTAAAAGCTAAATGTGTTGAAGCTCTGAATATCTTAAAAGTATTGTCCCATACATCATGGGGGGCAGACCGCAATACTATTTTAAAATTATACAAGGCCTTGATTTTTTCCAAAATTAGTTATGGTTGTGAGGTATATTCTTCAGCCACCCCAAGCCGGTTAAAAATATTAGACTCGATACATCATGCAGGTATTAGATTGTCTACTGGAGCTTTTAAAACCTCGCCTATCCCAAGTCTCCTTGTTGATGCTGGAGAGTTACCTCTAGACCTTTACCGAATGTCTTCCATTCTTCGGTATTGGTTTAGATTGCAAAGACTCCCTAACTCTCTAGCCTTTCAGACTGCAAGCCTTGTAAGACAAGCATCATACTTTGAGTTGCACCCAAAATCCCCTCAACCTTATGGCTTTCGGGTGAAACGATTATTAGATAGTCTGGATATAATTAGAAATAAGATACTTCCATTCAAGATATCATCAACGCCTCCATGGAAGTTACCAGAGATATCTTTTTGTAAATATTTTATTGGAGATAAGAAGAATATGTCAGACATAGAAGCCAGGTCTCTTTTTAATGAACATGTTAAAGAACATAGAGGATCAACTTTTATCTATACTGATGGCTCCAAATCTGATGCTGGCGTTGGATTTGGAGTACATAGTAATGGTTTTAATTGTAGAGGTGCACTTCCTCTGACCGCTTCCATATTTACTGCCGAACTGTATGGCATATTAACTGCTATTGAGAAAATAGCGTTGAAGAAGGAGGGTAATTTTACAATTTTTAGTGATGCAAGGAGTGTCCTTCAAGCTATGGAAGCTTTTAATTCTAATAACCCTCTAGTTTTAAAGATTTTAGAATGGCTTTTCCTTATTGGACGGAGAGGTATAACAGTTCAATTTTGTTGGGTTCCAGCACATGTAGGTGTGTCCGGGAATGAGAAGGCAGATTCACTGGCTAAGGAGGCTGCATCAGAGTTGCTGCCAAGAAGATATCCCATTCCCTGTAATGATTTCTTACCTGACATCAAGAAATTGGTTTGCAATAAATGACAACAGCAATGGGATAGTCAAGATGGCAATAAAATGAGGGAAGTAACAAATGACATATCTCCTTGGAGGTATAATATGATGCCCCGAAAATGGGAGACGTCTCTTTGTCGTCTCCGTATTGGTCACACTCGGTTGACACATGAGTTTCTGTTGAAGGGCCAACAGCAACCGTATTGTGACAACTGTTTAGTACCTCTAACAGTAAGGCATTTGTTGACCGAATGCCCCAATTATGACAAGATATTTGTTTGAGGCTCGAGGTGAGGGTGGCAGGTTCATCCTTGCCAAGATTCTTGGAAATGATGTGTCCTACCATGCAAGTGGCATTTTTAGATTTCTTTCAGAAGCAGGTCTTCTGAAAAATATTTAACTTTTATGACATTCAATTTTTATGATTTTAATTGAATACTCTTTTAATTTTTTATTTTATTTCATTTTTTACTTTTGTATATATAAATTAAATGTTACCGGCGTCAATGACCTTAGATGTCAGGATGCCTGAAAACTTTAAATCATTCATTCATTCATTTACACACATTTGCCCGCCAGCCCTGTCCTACAAGACAAGTCCTACCTCTAAGTGAAAGTGAGCATTCATCTGTGTGTGAAGGAGGGGAGGGGTAGCTAGCTACCACTCCCCTACCCCCCCCCCCCCTGCTAACTAGCGCGGGGGTAATACACCCTCGTTAAATTCTAATGGCTCGCCATTTCAGCTGCGCTAAAAGGTAAACCCTGTGTAAATAGCTAAGGTTTGTATGGTTAGGAAAAATACAAATTATCTTCGAATTTGTCATATCAGTGGCGAAGAATGACAAGGATTATAGATATAGTTTTTACCAAAAAAAAAGAGACGTAAATAGAGGGAGATTAATGTACAGGTATAAAGTACAGTGCAGTACTGTATAGGAATTTCCTAACTCATACCCCTATCAACTTACCCTCGTGTATGTGATTGATTTTAATTACTTGGAGTTTCTTCCTTACCCACTCCAATTTGTATGTATCTCTGGTTTACAGATTGCTAAGTAATAAGATCACTGGACATGGAAGATGAGGACTTCGCTAGAGTAGAAAGTTTTGACTTCCTAAGACAGTTCTTCAATTACAATATTCAAAGTACAGTGCAGTAGTTAGTCAGCTTTCGATGCTTTCCATAAGTAGGCATGTGGACATGAATAGAATTTATAGTTGTTCCGTAACCGAAATACAAACCACGCTATTTACAAAGGGTTACCTTTTAGCGCAGCTGAAATGGCGAGCCATTAGAATTTAACGAGGGTGTATTACCCCCGCGCTAGTTAGCGGGGGGGTAGGGGAGTGGTAGCTAGCTACCCCTCCCCTCCCTCACACACAGATGAATGCTCACTTTCACTTTTGGCTCGGACTGTGACAGACGTCTCTGTCTTGGTCCTCTCTTGGCAGTCATTGTTTGTTTTGTCTTTACTTAATCGCTTACTTTTCATTTACTCAATATATATGTAAACATGTTTTCATGTTTGTATATATATTTGAGTATAGAAATAAGTAAGTTTCCTTTTCAGAGTTGTGTGTGTAGTGTACGATATCTACGTGGAGTCCTCGGCAGTTAGGCCACCACGGCGTAATTTTATGGGTGGCGATCGAGTTTGACTTATGTCTTTCTCTCTCTCTCTCTTGAGGTCGTTCACCCTTTTACTACGTGTTACTACGCCCTTGTAGCTTCCCTTCCGTGTGGGGGGGGTTGCTACGCCGTACGTTTGTCTCAATTAGTTATGAATCTAATTTTAGTAGAACGATTCCTTTCGGGGTTTTCGTTCTTTCTTTAGTGTTCATTCATTTTTAAATTACATAATTACATAGTTACATAATTATAATTGTTATAATTCTGTTTTGGTTACAGCTCTCCTTCCGTGAGTGTAAGTGGTTGTGAAAGCACGTGCCTGTTGTGTAATTCTTGTTCCTTTCCCTCGGGATTCCTCTTCGGAGCCTTCCCGGGGGAATGAATGTGTACTAATATTTTTTGTTTTATTTTTTTACAGTTACCGATCTAGTTCGTTTCTGTAATATGGCAATGGTGTGAGCTGTCTTGTTGAGTCCTGGGGATTCGGCTGTTGCTGCCTCCCCCCTTGTATTTTCGTCAGGGGCGTGTCTCCTTCTACTGGAAGTACTCCCGTGACGACGGACAGCTCTCCAGTTCATTTTAGAACTCTCAGGAGGCTTGCCTCCTTGGGCGGGTAACTTTCCTTCCAAGGGAAGTTTTTCCTGTCCAGGCTTGAGTTTTTCCCCTTTTGGGGGGTTCTTCTCTTGCCTTTTTTTTGTGCGACTATGCTCTTGGTGCTGAGCGGTCACACCTGCAGTTTCGCTCAAGGGGCTGGGCAACTGCAGGAGCTCCTCTTCGGAGGATTGCTCCTTTTAGGTCACTGGCTGACCAGTCTCTTCTACGAAGTGTTTCTCTTTCGTTCGTGAGAGAGTACACTCATAGACTCCTCTTCGGAGGTTTCTTCTGTTGCTATTGCTGTTGGCCTCCCTCGCCGTAAGGCCCACCGTCCACCTCGTCGTAAGGGCCTCTCATCTCCCTATAAGGGTGCTTGAGGCGCCTTTTTGAATCTCCGTTTGCAGCCTACAACTCCTTTTTCTCGATCTTCCGCCTTGGTGCAGATGGACAGCAGTCTGATCTCATCTTCCGACGGGCAACGGTCTTCCCGACGGACAACGGTCTTCCGACGGACATCAGTCTCCTGGCGGACAACGATCTCTTCGGGGCAAAGGGTTGCCTCCCACGGGGGTTCTTCCCTTGCGTGTCAGGGTTTCCCTGCGCGCCCTTCGGCTGTGTTCTCTCCTGCTCAGTGTTAGCGCACAGGCGCTCTTCTGCTCATCAGCGATCTCCTGTTCGTCAGCGCTTTCATGATGATCATCCCTGCTGTTCCTGTTGGTTCCTGTTACGCGCCCTGTGCGCCCACGTTCGCCCTCGCGATCTAGAACTTCGGTTCAGGTCGGGGTCAAGGACTCTTCTTCTATGCGCAGGCTTCCACGTGTAGCCTTCTGCTCGTCAGCGATCATCAGCTCGCCAGCGATCACCTGTCTCTCGGCGATCTCCGGATCGCCCGCGTGTGTTACAGCCGGCACGCCAACGTTCTCCAACACTTCTGAAGGAACATGGTTCGCCAGCTACTAGCTCACCTGCGCATGCTGATCGCCATCGCGCGACCCTCAACTGCGGATGCTGATCGCCATCGCGCGACCCTCAACTGCGGATGCTGATCGCCATCGCGCGACCCTCAACTGCGGATGCTGATCGCCATCGCGCGACCCTCAACTGCGGATGCTGATCGCCATCGCGCGACCCTCAACTGCGGATGCTGATCGCCATCGCGCGACCCTCATCTGCGGATGCTGATCGCCATCGCGCGACCCTCATCTGCGGATGCTGATCGCCATCGCGCGACCCTCAACTGCGGCGATCGCCCACCTGCAGAGGCTGCTCGCCATCGCGCGACCGCTCACCTGCGCATGCTGATCGCCATCGCGCGACCCTGGCATGCTGATCACCATCACGCGACCCTGCGCATACTGATCACCATCGCGCGACCCTGCACATGCTGATCACCATCGCGCGATCGCCCTCCTGCACATGCTGCTCGCGATCGCTCACCTTCGCATACTGCTCGCCAACGCACGATCGCTCACCTGCGCATGCTGCTCGACCATCGCGTCGGCATAATACAACGCGCCATCGCCAACCTGCGCGTTAGCGCTCACCAGCTCACCACCGATCGCTTGTTGATCCATATCGCCAGCGGTCTTCCTCGCCCACGCGGCAGCGCGTTTCCTCGCCATCGCGCTAACGCTTGCGTTCGCCGCCTCGGACTCGCGCTCATCCACCTGCCCACCCTCACGACCGCTTGCCTGCGCGACCGCTCGCCTGCGCGCCCGCGAGCCCGCGCGACCGCTCGCCTGCGCGCCCGCGCGACCGCTCGCCTGCGCGCCCGCGCGACCGCTCGCCTGCACGTCAACGCTCATGCGCGTCCGCGCCCATGCTCTCCGATGTTCGCCCACGCGCGAACCAACGTTTTTCCATCGCGCGGACGGATGGTGTTCCGTCGCGCGAACCTACAGTGTTTGTTCGCACAAACGTCGGCTTATTTCTTGCAGTATCCATTGCTCGTCTATGGGTTATCGCTCGCCGACCACCAGCTCTCGCCCTTCCTACCACGCTCGCCCTCCTTCTGCGCTCCTTCGCTCACCTTCGTTTGCGTTACCGCGCATGGGCGCTTCCACGTTCGCCCACGCGAAAATCTTTGAATTACCGTCACGCGAGCTCCAGGGCGATTGCGACCACGATTCCCAATGGGGTTTTCGCAGCATGGCCAGCCTGGCGAGTTCTTCTGGAGCGTATTTCCAGAACACGGCCTCACCCCGTAAACGCAGAGCATGGCACTTGCAAGAATAGGAGATATACCTCTTCCCTTGAGGCCTCTTCTCCAGCAATAACGGTCTTATTGTCTTTCGGCGGGAGGAAACTCCTTTCCGCTCTCGGCAATGAAGCCTGTCGCTCAGCCTTTCCCTGACCTTCAGGCTTAAAGGAATAACTTTTTCCTGCCCGCTGGATCTATCCTCCCTCATGCGAAGCTACGATTGTCCCTGCCCTAGTCGGAGGAAGACCTCCAACTTGGAGCATGGCTCGGACTTTTAGTCCTTTAAGAGATCTTCTCAAGACCCTTTACGACAGGCCTCGGATTGTATTCCGCCTTGGGTCTCCTGCTCACTCTGACCACGGCCAGTGTGTAAGCAATCTTCTTGGTCTCTTACGACTCCCCCCTTTCTAAGGAAGAGGGGAAGGCAACATTCAGGCTCGCTCCTGAGTTGTTGGCTAGACTCAGAATCTGGGGGTCCCGGCCCTTCGGTCCGATTCATTCAAGATTTCGAGTCTCCATTCTGTATCTGATGTCCCAAGACCTTCTCTTTCTTGCCAGTAAAGGAATCGAGAGGTTAGCGCTGGGAACAGCTGCAGTTTGTCCTCAGTTGCAGCCGATTTGGGAGCACAAGGAGGACATGGGGGAGAGTCACCAGTATACCTCTTCAGCCTGGACTCAAGGACATTCATCTCGATCTGTCTCCAGACCCTCCCCCGTCACGTCGCCCTACAGCACGATGTTGGATACATCGCAACGTCCCTCGCCTTCGAGTAATACTACTCTGTGACGCAGGTGCTACAAGCTGGAGTCTAGAAGCGTCTAATGACCTTCGCAGCCCGCTTCCTGCAGGGCGTAACCCACAGGAGTCTCGATACGTTTTCTATCGCTCTGTGGTGGCTACACAACAGCTGGTCTAACCTCAGGCTCCTTTTTGGACAGGTAGCAGAAGGTTGAGGGCATTGTTATCAGGTTTTAGTCTGCATGAACGAAAGAAGTATGTCTGGCCCCTACTTCTTTCTTCATCATCCCCTCTACGGGGAAGCAGCATCCTGGTCTCTGCATAGCTGACCTCGAACCTCTGCAGGTAAACCATGCTTCCTTGTGTTCCGAGTATTGAGTCAATACTGTCGCGTCCCCCATACCCTGACGAGGTGGTATTGGGAACGTCCTAACCCAGAGTTCCTTCTGGAACTCCAGGTCAACTGCCTAGGACGGGTCACACTTCTTCCTTCACACACAAGCTTACGTAGGCCACATGGTTCCTTGCTCGCCTGCGCGCCCGCGCGACCGCTCGCCTGCGCGCCCGCGCGCCCGCGCGACCGCTCGCCTGCGCGCCCGCGCGACCGCTCGCCTGCGCGCCCGCGCGACCGCTCGCCTGCGCGCCCGCGCGACCGCTCGCCTGCGCGCCCGCGCGATCGCTCGCCTGCAAGTCAACGCTCATGCGCGTCCGCGCCCATGCTCTCCGATGTTCGCCCACTCGCGAACCAACGTTTTTCCATCGCGCGGACGGATGGTGTTCCATCGCGCGAACCTACAGTGTTTATTCGCACAAACGTCGGCTTATTTCTTGCAGTATCCATTGCTCGTCTATGGGTTATCGCTCGCCGACCACCAGCTCTCGCCCTTCCTACCATGCTCGCCCTCCTTCTGCGCTCCTTCGCTCACCTTCGTTTGCGTTACCGCGCATGGGCGCTTCCACGTTCGCCCACGCGAAAATCTTTGAATTACCGTCACGCGAGCTCCAGGGCGATTGCGACCACGATTCCCAATGGGGTTTTCGCAGCATGGCCAGCCTGGCGAGTTCTTCTGGAGCGTATTTCCAGACCACGGCCTCACCCCGTAAACGCAGAGCATGGCACTTGCAAGAATAGGAGATATACCTCTTCCCTTGAGGCCTCTTCTCCAGCAATAACGGTCTTATTGCCTTTCGGCGGGAGGAAACTCCTTTCCGCTCTCGGCAATGAAGCCTGTCGCTCAGCCTTTCCCTGACCTTCAGGCTTAAAGGAATAACTTTTTCCTGCCCGCTGGATCTATCCTCCCTCATGCGAAGCTACGATTGTCCCTGCCCTAGTCGGAGGAAGACCTCCAACTTGGAGCATGGCTCGGACTTTTAGTCCTTTAAGAGATCTTCTCAAGACCCTTTACGACAGGCCTCGGATTGTATTCCGCCTTGGGTCTCCTGCTCACTCTGACCACGGCCAGTGTGTAAGCAATCTTCTTGGTCTCTTACGACTCCCCCCTTTCTAAGGAAGAGGGGAAGGCAACATTCAGGCTCGCTCCTGAGTTGTTGGCTAGACTCAGAATCTGGGGGTCCCGGCCCTTCGGTCCGATTCATTCAAGATTTCGAGTTTCCATTCTGTATCTGATGTCCCAAGACCTTCTCTTTCTTGCCAGTAAAGGAATCGAGAGGTTAGCGCTGGGAACAGCTGCAGTTTGTCCTCAGTTGCAGCCGATTTGGGAGCACAAGGAGGACATGGGGGAGAGTCACCAGTATACCTCTTCAGCCTGGACTCAAGGACATTCATCTCGATCTGTCTCCAGACCCTCCCCCGTCACGTCGCCCTACAGCACGATGTTGGATACATCGCAACGTCCCTCGCCTTCGAGTAATACTACTCTGTGACGCAGGTGCTACAAGCTGGAGTCTAGAAGCGTCTAATGACCTTCGCAGCCCGCTTCCTGCAGGGCGTAACCCACAGGAGTCTCGATACGTTTTCTATCGCTCTGTGGTGGCTACACAACAGCTGGTCTAACCTCAGGCTCCTTTTTGGACAGGTAGCAGAAGGTTGAGGGCATTGTTATCAGGTTTTAGTCTGCATGAACGAAAGAAGTATGTCTGGCCCCTACTTCTTTCTTCATCATCCCCTCTACGGGGAAGCAGCATCCTGGTCTCTGCATAGCTGACCTCGAACCTCTGCAGGTAAACCATGCTTCCTTGTGTTCCGAGTATTGAGTCAATACTGTCGCGTCCCCCATACCCTGACGAGGTGGTATTGGGAACGTCCTAACCCAGAGTTCCTTCTGGAACTCCAGGTCAACTGCCTAGGACGGGTCACACTTCTTCCTTCACACACAAGCTTACGTAGGCCACATGGTTCCTTGCGGAGCAAGGAACTTGTGAGGTGCAGGGACTCCTTTTCTCGAGTGCGACTCACTCGGATTCTGAGTCCCCGGGTAAAGCCAAAGCCAGTATGGCTGGGGACTTTCCACCCTACCTAAGGGGTAAGTCACCCTTTGTAAATAGCGTGGTTTGTATTTCGGTTACGGAACAAATGACAAATTCGAAGATAATTTGTATTTTTCCTAACCATACAAACCTTAGCTATTTACACATATTTGCCCGCCAGCCCTGTCCCCCAAGACAAGTCCTACCTCTAAGTGAAAGTGAGCATTCATCTGTGTGTGAGGGGGGGAGGGGTAGCTAGCTACCACTCCCCTACCCCCCTGCTAACTAGCGCGGGGGTAATACACCCTCGTTAAATTCTAATGGCTCGCCATTTCAGCTGCGCTAAAAGGTAACCCTTTGTAAATAGCTAAGGTTTGTATGGTTAGGAAAAATACAAATTATCTTCGAATTTGTCATGTTTGTCCACAAATGTGAATAATTTTGGGCATTAATATTTACTTATACAGTACTGTACTTTATATATATAAATTTAACAGTACAATACAGTATTTTAATTAATGTATGAGAATAGCAGTATTAAAGTTCATATAGGAAATCATAACCATTTTGGAAGTTCATAAGTAATCAATGAATTTTGTTATTCAGATTTAAGCTTTTACCCTGACTTTATAATTTCTATTTCAGACTTCTCAATAGACAAAAAGTAATATGCTAGAAAGTCGCCGTAAAACTTATGCCGAAAAGGTTCATGTGTCGCCCTTAAAGAAAGTTACATTTTATGGACCTGTTACAAGTAGGTAAGTAAACTATAGCTAACATACTCCCTGAACTGTGATTAGGTTTAGGAATAAAAAATTGTAATTTGGTTATTTTGTAATTACTGTAATGTACATTATCCAAATTCATCATTGAAAGTTGAATTTCTTGACAAATAGTAATGTAGATCTAACCAAAAGGGTAAAAAATAATGATATGGTCTGTCGTGTGAGGAAGGTGAATAGATTTGCATAATGATCTAAATTGTGGTAGGTTGTTATGTATCACTTGTACTGAATAAATCCCCTGTTTTCTTCAGTTCTGGAGATGAGTGATTTAGAGTACAGTAAAATATGAAATCAAGGAGTCTATTATAGCTGGATAAGTGTGCTTGAATGCCTTTGCCTGACAAATGGTTCTTTTTTTACTTAATATGAATATATTTTGAATATAATATACAGTAGTAGCTAATTTAAATAATGTACTGCAAAATCAAGAGAAAAGTACAAATAGTAAAAAATAAGGAACTGATAAGCCTTACAATATATTTTCTTATAGGGTATGGTATCTACAAATATGAAATCTGTACTGTTGTGATAAGGGATTTTGATGAAGAAATACCACTTTTGACTTTACACAATGTTACAATAAGACCTACTGTTATATACTACTGTATACAGAGTGTTGAGAAACTTCTCTGTTGTTCCTTGAATAACTCCACAATAGGGGATTTTGCAGGTTTCTATAAAAGCATCCATTTTTTTTTTTATTTATTTATTTATTTTTTTTTTGTTTATTTTTTACAAAATCTAAATTCTCCTTCTTGTGATCACTCCTCCTTTTTTTGTCACTAGATTATTTAGATTCTCTGGTGGAAACAAAGTTATAGAAAATTACAGATACTAAAGAACTAACTTGTTTACAGTTTTAAAGGTATAGACAGTCATTAGACTTTGAATAATGATGATGAAGGAAGAAGTTTGTGGTTGAGGTATATAATGACCCAAGAAAGTTGATAATCACAGTGATAGATTAGGCAGATGTTCTCTGAAAACCATAGAAGAACTAGTGAAGGAGAAATAAGGAGCAGATATCCCTTTGCTGCCCAGTCCACTTGATACAATAATAGCGGCCTTCAAGAGAGGATGATACTGTACTTTGATAACAGACTCTTGTGACCCTCTCCATTTCCATGGATAAATCTCTCTATTTTAGTTCAGATGAAATGTTAATGAACTAAAAGGAGAAGTGAAGGCATAACTAATTAGCTTGTTTTTCTTAGGTTACTATAGTTGGACTGTGTACACAAAAAATATTTTATTTTGTATAATTTTGTTTTATTAAGTTCCTAACTTTGTCTATGAACTACATTAAGGCATAAGAAAATTTGCATTTTATAATTTTTATGAAAATTTCATTTAATGCATTAGTGTAGGAAATTAATTATGATATTCTAAAATAAAGAAGGAAAAGTCCAAATACAAACATACTGTATTTAGTTAAATATAAAATGTTCACATTTATAGCATGGAAATATTTCTTATTTATGCCTTCCCCATTGTTTAAGATTAATTGGAGCTAATTTTAGTAGTTTTTAATCATAATTTTGTTTCAGAAAAGGGGAACAACTTCGTCATGTGGGAAATGAGACTGTATCTTCAAGAAAAACTATATTTTCGACCTCGCAGTCTTCTCGTGGCAAACATGACATTGACTTTAGCTCAAAAGAGCACTTACGACCTAAGGGTAGTGAAGAGAGACCACACTCTAAAACATCTGTATTAGGAAAACAGATGAAAACCAGATTGAATTGTAATCATACTAAACCAAAGTGTGAAGCTTGCATTGCCAATAAAAAGAAAGAAGCGAAACAGAACCATAGATCGCTTATAGCAGACATTCCAAGACTAAGTCATGTTTTACCTTCAACAAGAAGTCATCCCAGAGGAGGTACGGATGGTAGAAAACTCTATGATCAAGGAGATGAAAAGACTTCCTTGTCCATTTTGGATGTAACCTGGAAACCTGGCCTGGATACTTATGCTGAACAGCAAAATGGGATTGATGATAATATTAGTTACTCTGATGGCAATGATTTTAAATCCAAATATTCCTCCGAGGATGGGACAAGGAAAAAGGTTCAATTTGCAGATGGAGTTGCTAGTAAAAATGAAGATAACTCCAAAGATAATCATTCAAAAAAAATCAGTGCAAGTGATTCTGTAAACAGAAAGAGTAATGATTGGCAAGGCCGCCAAAGAATAGGTAACAATTCATCAAATGCAGAAAGAAGACTGGGCATGAACAAAAGTGACACTAATGCTGAACACATAACACATGATAGGCATAATAATACATCAAATAGAGAGGATGAATATGACAGCACTACCTCAGATCAAGACACAAGGAGGCCGGGAGATAACGACACTTGTAAAATATGTGAATCATTGAAACGCCCTTGTTCAAAGCACTCAAAAGTCAATCCTATATCAGTATCTAAAAGAGACTGGTATCCATCAGAAAGGCACCGATCTCATTCTTTACCCATTTCGTCATCGAGCTCAGAAATTGACGAACACTGTCATTTGTGCCAAAGATACGGTAAAAAGCACTACTTCATAGATGACTCGGACTCCTGTGGTCTCTGTGAAGCTCCGTACAGAAGTCAATATAAGTTGCCTAGTTGTTTGCATCACAAGACACCAGAAACTTCAGCAAGAAGGAAATTATTAAGACCACCAATTCACAAACAACTGTCTACTCCATTATTTTTTTCTGATGGAGAGGAAGATTATTTATTTAAGAGAAAGATTCCTTATGAGCCTAAGACAGAAATAGTCAAAGATTTGAAGAAGAAACTGGAGGATGAGTATCTTCACAAAGAATATTTGGTAAGTACACTGTCATTCCATTTCAGCATCAATGGTGTTACATTTTGAATCCATCCATAGTTTGTCATATTTTAGTCAATTGTAACTTGTAATTGTTGAGTGCTATTTAAAACACAATTATTTATTCAGTTTCCTATCGGAATAGGGTTTGTTATTATAATTCCCTTCATGATCAAGTTTTGACGTCAAGGCAGCAGACGCTTTATAGATTCTTTATTAGGTTATGAAAGTTCAGCTGTGTTGCATTTTGCCATTTTCAAAGAAGAAATTGGCGTGATTTCAAGACTGAAGTACAAAAGATGGTACATTGTGACCAAGCCATTTTTTGCTGTTAGATGCTTTATTGTCTCATTACTGAACTAAAGTCCCCAACTCTATTGGAAAGGAAGAAAATGGTAATTTTTTTTATTTTTTGTGGTAAATCAGTATTAATTGAGTTTCAAGAGAGGAGCAGTATGAACATCAGGCAAGTATAGAGGTAACAAATTTTATTGAAAAATTATATTACTGTGATAATCTAGGTATGCAATGCAGATACAGTGTGTATATGATCTGAAAAGAACTGTTAGGTGTATTTCATTAGGCATTTGCATGACAGTTATATACAGTAGTGCATGTGTACAGTACAGTACTCTCTGGTATAGTGAGGGTATAGACTGTGAGAGATTTAGAAAAGATATATACTGCAAGACAGTTCTTTGCATGTGTATTTGAATTAATTTTTCATTTTTTATATTCTCAACCTCAATTTTGCAGAGAAAGAAAAAAAATTTCCACAGACGTTGGAGGTCTTGGGATGCAGAAGACTTAGAAGATCTTCGCAATTTTCGTCGTCATAGGTGTGGAAACCTTCCTGAATATGTTCCCCAACACAAATGTAAGTGTATTGTGTTTTCAGGCATTTTGTGGTGCCTTATTAGTACAGTATTGATCCTCTCCTTTTGAAAACCAAAATTTACGGTAACAATATAATGTACAACATCCATTGTACTAAAACACAGAACTCCAGTGCTGTATAAGTGTTGGTACAGTACTCCTATTTGGCATGTTGAAAATAGCAGTTGAATACGTTTGGAATGGTTCCTTAGGTAATCCATTATTTTTATACACAAGTATCGTAATGGCTTTAGTATCATGCATTTGGAGATTAATTTCGCATTGATGTACTGTACAGTTAAGTTCAGGAGTCGGCCGACACTCTTTTATGTCTATGAATCAATCGTACCCTTTAAACCAGGAAGGTAATACAGTGAACCCTCGTTTATCGCGGTAGATAGGTTCCAGACGCAGGCGCGATAGGTGAAAATCCGCGAAGTAGTGACATCATATTTACCTATTTATTTAACATGTATATTCAGACTTTTAAAACCTTCCCTTGTACGTAGTACTGTTAACAAACCACCCGTTAATGTACAGAACACTTAATGCATTTACTACAGCACCCTAAACTAAAACAGGCACAAATATTAAAGGCGATTTTATATCATGCGTTTCCTAAACACCTAAAAAGCACGATAAAAAATGGCAACCAATGTTTTGTTTACGTTCATCTCTGATCATAATGAAGAAACAAACTCATTTAGTGTACAGTACACATATATGTATAGGTTAGTTTTTGCATCGATTATATTGATTATACAGTACTGTATGTTGATTTGTTTATTACCAATGTTTTAGTTTACGTATTTTTCTTAGGACTTCCAAATGAAATGTTTTTCTTTATGACGACGCCTGAAACGACGGCGTGTACGCTCAGTAAACAACCACGCTCAGAACAAAGAAGGCATTTAACGCGCATGATGATAGTGATAAATAATGATACAGTACATACAGTATTTACAGTAAAAGCATTTACAAAATATGTTACCTTACAAATATAAATTATACAGTATTGTACGTAGCAAAGCAGGAAAACAATTTACGAGAGAGAGAGAGAGAGAGAGAGAGAGAGAGAGAGAGAGAGAGAGAGAGAGAGAGAGAGAGAGAGAGAGAGAGAGATTGTTTTACGTACGTAAATGTAAATTTTAAACAAAAAAAATATGATAGGTTACAACATGTAGACTTTTAAAACCTTCCCTTTAACTTAATGCATACAGTACGTACAGTACTAAACTATAAAACAGGCACAAATACAGTTTTAGAATGTACAGTAAGAATATTAAAGTAAAAAATAAAGATTGTTACTGTACTCACCACGAAAGAGGTTGAAGAAAAACTTGAATGGTGATGGCGATGAATTTGCTGCACAGTAGAAATGATGATGATGAAGCTGATGATGTGTTCTACTGTGCAGCCAATGATAGTATTTTACGTCTCTTCAGACGGAGGTGTCTTTTCCTGGGACACCTCTTCAACTTCTTCCTGGGAAACTTCAATTTCTTCCGAAGGCGTACTAGCAGGAGGAACTGGCTCTTTTTTGCGAGGCTGGAAGAACATTGTGATCGGAAGTTGTTGCCGCTGCTTCTTTTTTCGATCCAAGAGCATTTTGTAGGGAGTCATTATGTCATCAACCTTGTTGCAGAATTGCATCGAGCGAATCATATCCTCGTCCCACTCTTGCAACATTTCTTTCAACTCCTTCGCATGGTTGCAGGCCTTGGCAAGCCGTTCTAATGTTAAGCCCGTTTCTTCGACATTTTCTTGGGTCTCTTCCTGGGTATCACTCTCTTCCTCACTTGCCGATTTCGTCAGGTCTTCGAGGTCTGCGTCAGTTAGGGGCTGGGAATGGCAGTCCAACAACTCGTCGACGTCTTCAGTCGTCATGTCGCCAAACCCGTCACCTCCAATTATGGCAGCCAACTGCACAGATTTCCGTATTGCAGAGTGTTGGATTTCCGACGGAGTAAATCCCTTGTCGTCGTAAACAATATCGGGCCACAACTTCTTCCAGCTCGCATTCACGGTTGCAGGTTTCATCTCTTGAAGTGCCTTCTGAATATTCTGCAGGCACGTGGCTATGGTGTACTGCCGCCAGTACGCCTTCAAGTTAAAATCTTCATCCTCGTCATCTTGGGCAGCATCCACACACGCAACGAGGTCCGCCAAGGTATTCTTCGTGTAGAGGGCCTTGAACGCCCTGATAACCCCCTGGTCCATCGGTTGAATTAATGACGTGGTGTTGGGTGGCAGGAACTCAACCTGAATGCCCTCATGCGACAGGTCAGTTGCGTGTCCACCAGCGTTATCCATAAGGAGAAGGATCTTGAATGGCAAGCCCTTCTCTAAGAGATATTTGCTGACTTGCGGGATAAAACACTGGTGGAACCAGTTGGAGGTCAGCATCTTCGTAATCCATGCTTTTTGATTATGCATCCAGTACACGGGAAGGAGATTCTTATTTTTATTTTTCAAAGCGCGAGGATTTTTCGACTTATAAATAAGCCCTGGCTTTAACAAAAATCCAGCAGCATTGCCACACATCACGAGGGTAATGCGATCCTTGAATGTTTTAAAGCCAGAGGCTTTGGCTTCCTCTTTGAACAGGAAAGTTCGCGACGGCATTCTCTTCCAAAACAAGCCAGTCTCATCCATATTAAAGACTTGTTCCGGCTTGTATCCACCTTCGGCGATAATATTCTTGAACGTCTGGTTCACGTAAGTTTCAGCAGCGGCAGTGTCAGCGGAAGCAGACTCCCCATGCAGGGAAACGCTTTTCAGGGCGAAGCGTTTCTGAAACTTCGCGAACCATCCTTTGCTTGCGGAAAAACGTTTCTGAGGCTGGGAATCAGTGGATGTCCCAGGTTGAGGATCATCTGCATCATCATCATCTTCAGCATGGTTGCCGTCGTCGTCTTTAGGTTCCTTTGCAGCAAAATTCTCATATAAGCTCAAAGCCTTTGTTTGGATGGTGTTCGTATCCAACGCTATGTTCTTCTTCCGGCAGTCGGCAATCCACACAGCTAAAGCACCTTCCATGCGTACGATCGTTTTATTACGCGTTGTAACGACTCGCTTCGCTGATCTGCTAAAGGTGATTGCAGCCGTCTTTCTAATGTTCGCCTCGTCCTTCTTGATATAGCGAACAGTAGATTTGTTGATGCCAAAATGGCGGCTGGCGGCCGCGTAACTTCTACCATCTTTTAACATGTCGAGAAGCGTAACCTTCTCAGCTATCGTCATCATCCTTCGGTGGCGTTTAGGCTCACTACCAGCCTTAAGAGAAGCAGAACGCTTGGGAGCCATTACAGTAGGATTTACAGTAACAAAAAGTTCAACTTAAAAAAGTCGCACACAGCACAGATTCACACAATTAAGAACGTCTACTCAGCGATACACGGTAACAGAGAGTGAACGATCCAGCCCCGCGAGAACTTTGATGCTGCGGGTAGGAGATGCGGGCAAAACACCAATCACAGGCTAGATAACAAAACTTGAGTTCTGATTCGTCATCTATCAGCGCTTGAACCAATCACAACCCGTCTTACAGTACTATGATGCGTTGGTTACCTACTCATAGAAGATGCCCCGTGCATACCGAACGTACGTAGATTAAGTACAATACCGTAATAATAATAAATAATGATAATAATACTGTACAGTAATAATAATAATAATAATGATGATAATAATAACAATAATAATTTTATTAACAACAACAACAATAATAATAATAATAACAATAATAATAATACAGCTTTACGTACGCTATTTTACGCCTCTCTCTCTCTCTCTCTCTCTCTCTCTCTCTCTCTCTCTCTCTCTCTCTCTCTCGTACGCTTATTCGAAATGTGATTTTTGCAAAAAAGAATATTATTGGATGCAGTACTGTACTACGTACGTATACATACAAAAGATTCATGAAAAAGAAGCACATCCATAACAGTACACACCATTCTAATATGGTATGACTGCATCTGATTTGCGTTTCATGTTCGATTTAATTTTACTACGTACTGTATACAGTACTGAATTATCGTATGATCACATTCTCTTTTCGTGTTTTATTTCTTTCTGTGCTGAATTATATATCATATGTAATGCAATGAACAATCAGTAAGAACAGATATTACTAATTACAGTATTAATGGAATTACAGGTAACAAAATATCGTATTTGGTTGTCTTCAGATTTCGCGGTATTTTAGAATTTTCCGGAAAATCCGCGATATGTATATATATATGGGTTATGGGAAAACCCCGCGAAGTGGTGAATCCGCGATTGTCGAACCGCGAAGTAGCGAGGGTTCACTGTAGTTTGCAAGTTTGGCTGACTATTGAATTTAACTCTTCTTTCCCACTGTTATCCTTACATAAAGGTATCCTCTTCCACCAAACCTCTTCTCTTCATAACATCCTTCACTTCATGTCACCATCTAATTCTTTGCCTCTCTCTCGATTATCTCTCCCGTACAGGTTCCTCCCAAGCCCTCCTCACTCCCTCCCCACCACCCATCTTCAACATGTGTCCACACCATCTTAGGCGTGACACTTTTATTACCTCTGTGATCTTCATTATGCCTGCCATTCTTATTTCATCCTTTTCCAATCTTTCAAGCAGTGATATTTCTATAATCCACCTAAGCATTCTCATTTCAGTTCTTTCAAGCTTTGCCTCCTCTTTTCATCTTGGAGCTTACATATCTGATCCATACATTGACACTAGTTTGTTCCGTAACCGAAATACAAACCACGTTATTTACATTGGGTTTACTTTCGGCGTAGCTGAAATTGACGAGCCAATAGATTTTAACGAGGGTTAACTACCCCCGCGCTAGTTAGCGGGGTTAGGGGAAGGGGTAGCTTGCTACCCCTCCCCCCCCACACACCGGTGATTTGCTTCACTTCACTTTTGGCTCGGACGATGTGCAGACGTGTCTGTCTATCGTCCTCGTTGTTGACAGCCTTAATCTTTTTTCTTTGCTTTTCCTCAGCTGTGTGTTTGAAGTTGGCCTCGCCCTTTGGTTTCCATCATGCGCAAGTGCCCTGGAATTGCCGGACGCCCTTGCGGTACCTTCATGTCTGTGGTGGAGGCAGAGGCTTCCGACGGGTCTAGTCAAACCTCTGCGGCTCCTGATGTGGATGACGTTGCTGAAGGCTCTCCTCCCCCTTCCGTACATTCTTCGAAGGGGGAAGGGAGTCCCACGGGCTCTTCTGCGGCTAAGCCTCCCCCTCGGGGGAGCGCTCTGACTGAGACTCCTCTTCGGAGGACTGATGATCCTGACGACCTCCCTCGTGGCCGCCTTCGCCGTAAGGCTCATCGTCCGCTTCGCCGCAAGGGCCTCCCGTCTCCCTATAAGGGTGCTAAGAGGCGCCTTTTCGAGTCTTCGCCTCCTCCGTCCTCCGATGAGGACTCTCCTCGCCGTAATCAGCCTGCAGCAGCCGCGCCCTTAGACCTCTCCGGGGATCGTTCTCGTTCTCCAACACCTTCCAGACCTTCCGCTTCCGGTGCAAATGGCCAGCAGTCTTCTGACCTCGTCAGCCGACGGGCAACGGTCCCTTCGGGGCAAAGGGATGTCGCCCACGGTGTGGGTGCTTCCCTTGCGCGTCAGGGTTCCCCTGCGTGCCCTCCTGCGCGTTCACGCGTAGGAGCGCACCAGCACTCTCCTGCTCATCAGCGTTCTCCTGATCGCCAGCGCTCTCCTGATGATTATCGCCCCACTGCTCGCCAGCGCTCTCCTGTGGACATCGAACAGCCTTCTGTTCCTGCTGCGCGCCCAGCGCGCCATCGGTCTCCTGAGCGCACTAGATCTCCTGCCCGTCAGCGCGCACCTGCGCTTCCAGTTCCTGACACGCGCCCACACTCGTCCAAGCGCCATAGAACTTCGGTTCGGGACATGGACAATGACTCTTCTTCTCCTCGCCCTCGCGATCCTGCTCGTCAGCTTTCTCCAGCGCAGCAACGCGCACGGTCTCCTGCGCGTACTTCCAGAGTTCCTGTACGCCCACGCGACCACGCGCCTCCTATTCCTGAGCCCGTTCGTGAGCGTTCGCCTTTGCGCGTCGCGTCGACAGCTCCTGCACAGGATTCCACGCGTCGACCCCCTGCTCACCAGCGATCCCCAGCATGCCAGCGATCTCCGACGCGTCAACGTTCGCCCGCTCGTCAGCGATCTCCTGCGCGTCAACGGTCTCCAGCACGTCAGCGATCCTCTGAACATCGGCGATCTCCAGACCCCCCGCGTGATCCATCGCCAACGCGTCAGCGCCCGGAGGATCTGGAGAGACATGGGTCTCCTACAACCAGCTCGCCTGCGCGTTTTACGCGCCATCGCTCGCTAACGCGCCACCATGCGCCATCGCTCGCCTGCGTGCCAGCGTTCGCCAACGCGCCATCGATCGCCTACTCACCCTCGCTCGCCCACGCGTCACAGGTCTCCTGGACATCATTGGCAGTGGTCTTCGGAGCGTTCTTGTTCGCCCACGCGCCAGCGCGTTCTCTTGCCCGCGCGCTCACTCCCCCGCGCGCTCGTTTGTCTCCGCGCTCCAACAGCCTCTCGCGCGCCACTCTTTAGTATCGCCTACGCGCGAGCGTCAGCACGACCCCCGTTCGCGTCGGGTTCTGCAGCTCGCGGCAGCAGCAGGGACGCGTGTCGCCAGACCGCAGTCAGGATTGCCTCCGCCTAAGCACAGGTCTCTTTTACAGGATAAGGAAGGCCCATCGGAGAGGTCAAAGCAATTTTCTTCCCCTTTTTTTTACAGGCAGGTCCAGTGGTGTCCACTCCGAAGGATCGCCCAATCCCCTTCCCTCCAGCGGGAATTTCGGACTCTGTGTCCGTGTCTCGGCAGTCTTGGTTTGGTCCTCTGATGCGGGCGTTAGTGAAGGCTATGAAGCCGGCACTCGCTGATCTAGGACACAAGCCAACGACGGTCTCGCCCCTGCTGAAGAGAAGGAGAGGAGTGGACTTCGTGGTGACTTCTCCCAGGGAGAAGTTGGTTCCTAAGAGGTCCGTCAGGAAGGCTCCGTCCCATTCGCAGTCGTTTTCTCCTTCTCCCGAGGACGAAGCCTTTCCGTCCTCAGGAGAATCCAGCGAGGTGGCGATCTCTCCCTCGGCACCAAGGGAGAGTCATCTCCTCGTGGAGGGGAATTGTCTCGCGTGGAAGGCGCCTACCAGACCTCTTTGCTGGAGTCGTGTATCCCGCCCAGGAGGGAACCCAAGGACTCCAAGACGGTTCCGAAGTCCTCTTCTCGAATTCGTCAGGAACCAGCCGCACCCCGGGAGAACGTCCACGCGTCTCCCCAGGAAGAGATTCCGGGGACAGGAGACTTAGCTGTCAGTCCGCAGGGAGGAGAGCAGCAAGAGTCTGAGCACGCCTTCTGGCAGGTCTTGGGCCTGATGAGACAGCTCAACGGGTTCATGGACCCTGTGATCGCCCCCCGTGAAGGCAAGGACACGGTCCTAGATCAGGTTTACGGAATTCAGAAGCCCCCAAAGGTCAGCGCGGCTCTGCCCTGGTCCCAGGGGCTGAAGAGAGCCAGAGCCAGGGCCAATGCTCAGCTCGCAGTACTCGCTTCCTCCAGTCGTTCCTCTGCCGGGAACAAACTCCTCCCACCTCCTCGTCTCCAGCAGAGGAGGTATTTTGAGATCATGGGGGAGTCTAGCCTCGCTCTTCCCCTCCACCATTCAGTAGAAGAGCTTACTAGGGGAGTTCCTCTGGAGAAGCTCTCCGCCCGGCAGGTGACGTTCTCGGCGTCGGAGATCCTAAGCCATGAGAAGGTTGCGAAATGTGCCATGCAGGCCACTTCGTGGCTGGATGTCTGGCTAGGTTCTCTGGGCATCCTATTGCGCTCCGAAGATCTGTCTAAGAAGAGCAATAGGAAGGCCCTGGAGACCTTCCTCCTCTCGGGCACTCGCTTCATCGAGTTCCTGGCACATCAGGTTACCAACCTATGAGCCAACTCGGTGTTGAAGCATCGTGATGCAGTGACCAAGAAGTTCCATCCGAAAGTCCCCGCCGTGGATGTCTGCAGGCTCAGACACGCCTCCCTCCTTGGGGGAATTTGTTTGAGCCCCAAGACATGGAACGAACAGCTGAGAGGTGGAGGAAGTCTAGCCAGGACTCCCTCCTCCATAGGGCCCTTGCATCTCGGCCCTACAAGCCTCCAGCTCCGCAGCAACATCAGCAGCAGCCTCGCAAGACACCGAAGCAGGCTCCGACAGCTAAGAAAGTGGTGTCTAAGCCCCAGCCCTTTCCTGCCAAGGACAAGAGGGGCGGTAAGTCCTCCAGGGGAGGCAAGACTCCTTGAGGGAGCGGCCGCGGCCGCAAACGCTAGGAGTGGCAGTCCCCCTGCGTGTCCACCTGTGGGGGGATGCCTTCAAAGTTGCGTGCACAGGTGGCAGCAACATGGGGCCGATGCTTGGACAGTCTCCGTGATCGGCCAAGGGTATCGCCCATTCACGACATCTCAACCTCCCCTGACAGCGAATCCAGTGTCGTTGAGCTCCTATGCCATGGGATCGGTAAAGGGGCTAGCCCTTCGGGCGGAAGTCGAGACCATGCTCAAGAAGGATGCTCTCCAGAAGGTCGTCGACGGCTCCCCAGGCTTCTTCAGTCGACTCTTTCTTGTAAAGAAGGCGTCTGGAGGCTGGAGACCCGTCATCAACCTCTCAGCTCTGAACAAGTTTGTCAAGCAAACTCTGTTCAGCATGGAGACAGCGGACACGGTCAGACTTGCGGTGAGACCACAAGACTTCATGTGCACACTGGATCTAAAGGACGCGTACTTCCCGATCCCAATCCATCCGTCTTCCAGGAAGTACTTGAGATTCAGCCTAGACAGCAAGACCTACCAGTTCAAGGTGTTGTGCTTTGGTCTCTCCACAGCTCCTCAGGTGTTCACCAGAGTGTTTACCCTGATTTCGTCTTGGGAGCACAGGAACGGCATCCGTCTCCTCCGTAATCTGGACGACTGGCTGATCCTAGCAGATTCGGAGTCGACCCTTCTTCGACACCGAGACAGGCTTCTGAAACTTTGCCAGGATCTGGGGATCGTGGTAAATCTCGAGAAGTCCTCTCTGCAGCCGTCCCAACGACTGGTTTATCTAGGCATGTTGTTAGACACCAATCTCCACAAAGCCTTTCCATCAGACGACAGGATAGCAAGGCTGAGGATGGTGGCGGAACCCTTCCTCAGGCGAGAAGAGCTTCCTGCCCAATCGTGGTTGCGTCTCTTAGGTCACCTGTCCTCCCTGGCTCGTCTGGTTCCAAACGGCCGTCTCAGGATGAGATCCCTGCAGTGGCGGCTCAAGTCCCGGTGGAATCAAGGATCCGATTCCCCGGACTTCCTGGTCCCGATAGGACCTTCGGAACAGGCGGACCTGCGGTGGTGGCTGGTCGACGAGAACCTGCGAAAGGGAGTGGATCTTCTTGTCCTCCCCCCGGAATTGACACTGTTTTCGGACGCGTCAAAAGAAGGGTGGGGGGCGCACATTCTGAACCAGAGGACCTCAGGCCTTTGGTCAGAATCAGAAAAGTACCTGCACATCAGCCTGCTAGAAATTAAGGCCGTTTTTCGGGCTCTTCAACAGTTCCAACGGACCCTGGCGGGTCACTCCGTGGTGGTGATGAGCGACAACACCACGGTAGTGGCTTATATCAACAAGCAGGGAGGTACTTTTTCGCAGCAGCCATCCCATCTTGCAGTAGAGATTCTGAGGTGGACCGAAGTCCACTCAATAACACTATCAGGTTGCTTCATTCCTGGCAAGAGAAATGTGTTCGCCGACAGTCTGAGCAGGGCTTCGCAGATAGTGAGTACCGAGTGGTCTTTGGATCCTCAGATAGCCAACAAAGTCCTGACTTTGTGGGGTTCTCCAACAGTGGATCTGTTCGCGACAGCTTTGAATTTCAAACTGCCCCTGTACTGCTCCCCAGTCCCGGACCCCAAAGCACTCTGGCAAGATGCTTTCCAACAACGGTGGGACAACATCGACATGTACGCCTTCCCACCGTTCTGTCTGATGAGAAGGGTGCTCAACAGGACCAGACTATCGGTCAACTTGTCGATGACTCTGATAGCTCCGCTTTGGCATCACGCGGAATGGTTCCCGGACCTTCTGCAGCTCCTGACGGAGCTCCCGAGAGAACTTCCCCCACGACACGAGCTACTCAGACAACCACACTGTAACATCTTCCACAAAGCCGTAGCCTCGCTTCGGCTTCACGCCTGGAGACTGTCCAGCGTCTCCTCACGGAGAGAGGCTTTTCGCAACAGGTTGCAGAGAGGATGTCTCGGCACCTGCGAATGTCCTCTGAGGGAGTTTACCAGGTGAAATGGAGAGTCTTCTGTGGTTGGTGTCGTGGGAGGGGTATCTCTCCACTTGATGCCACTATTCCAGCAATAGCGGAGTTTCTCATTTATTTGCGGGAGGAAATGCGCCTTTTGGTCTCAGCGGTGAAAGGCTATCGCTCAGCCTTAAGCTTGGCTTTTAGGCTGAAAGGAGTGGACATTTCTTCCTCGCTGGAACTCTCTCTACTCATACGTAGCTATGAGCTTAACTGCCCTCAGTCAGAAGTGAGACCTCCTCCTTGGAATGTGGTTCGGGTTCTCAGGGCTCTTAAGAGTCCTCCCTTCGAACCATTACGCCAGGCCTCTGATCGCCACCTGTCTTGGAAGACGGCTTTCCTGCTCGCTTTGGCCTCTGCCAAACGAGTTAGTGAACTTCATGGTCTCTCGTATGACGTCGTCCATTCAAGGGGATGGGGGGAGGTAACGTTCAGGTTCGTCCCTGAGTTTGTTGCCAAGACTCAGAACCCTGGAGTGCCGGACCCACGGTTCGACTCTTTCAGGGTCGCAAGTCTCCGTTCTGTAACAAGCGACCCAGACCAGCTGCTATTATGTCCAGTGAGGAGTGTGAGGTGTTACTTGAAGAGAACAGCTGCAGTTCGTCCTCAGGTGCAAGCATTGTTTGTTAGCACAGGCAGGACGAAGAGGAGGGTCACCAAGAACATCATCTCGGCTTGGATTCGAAGGGTTATCCATCACGCCTTGAATCCGGACCCTCCTCCGTCACGTCGCCCTAGGGCACACGACGTCAGGGGCATCGCTACGTCCCTGGCCTTCAAGAGAAACTTCTCTGTGACGCAGGTGCTTCAAGCTGGGGTCTGGAAGCGTCAGACGACCTTCACAGCCCACTACCTGCAGGACGTGACCCACAGGAGCCTCGATACCTTTTCTATCGGCCCTGTGGTGGCTGCACAACAGCTGGTCTAGCCTCAGGCTCCTTTATGGACAAGTAGCAGTAGGTTGAGGGCATTGTTACCCGGTTTTAGTCTGCGTGAATGAAAGAGTATGTCTGGCCCTTACTTCTTTCTTCATCCTCCCCTCTCTTGGGGAAGCAGCATCCTAGTCTCCGCATAGCTCACCTCAACCTCTGCAGGTAAACCATGCTTCCTTGTGCTCCTAGTATTAAGCTTAATACTGTCGCGTCCCCCATACCCTGACGAGGTGGTATTGGGAACGTCCTATCCTGGATTCCTATCTAAAGGTCTCAAGGTCAACACACATCTTATGTAGGCCACACGTTCCTTGCGAAGCGAGGAACTTGTGAGGTGCAGAGGCTCCTTTTCTCAAGTGCTACTCACTGGGAGGCAGAGCCTCCGGGTAAAGCCAAAGCCAGTAAGGCTGGGGACTTTCCGCCCTTCCTAAGGGGTAAGTCACCAAATGTAAATAGCGTGGTTTGTATTTCTGTTACGGAACAATGACAAATTCGGAGATAATTTGTATTTTTCCTAACCATACAAACCGTAGCTATTTACACATATTTGCCCGCCAGCCCTGTCCCCCAAGTCAAGTCCTACCTCTAAGTGAAGTGAAGCAAATCACCGGTGTGGGGGGGGGAGGGGTAGCAAGTTACCCCTTCCCCTACCCCCGCTAACTAGCGCGGGGGTAGTTAACCCTTGTTAAAATCTATTGGCTCGTCAATTTCAGCTACGCCGAAAGTAAACCCAATGTAAATAGCTAAGGTTTGTATGGTTAGGAAAAATACAAATTATCTCCGAATTTGTCATCTTATTACTGTACTATAGATCTTGAGTTTTAGCTTGATGGGCTCTTTTTTTTTTTATCACATACCACATCTGCTACCGCCCTCCACTTTCCACAAGCTGCTTTCATCCTATTCTCAACTTTTGCCACACATCCTCCCTAGTGGCTTGTGGTAGATCCTAAGTATCTAAATTGTTCCGCCTGTTTTACAACTGAACCTTTACTTTTATGCATAATTATCCTGTCCCTACCATACTTACTGCTCATTATAGCTTCAGTCTTACTCTCATTTACTCTGAAGCCACTCATCTCTAAAGTCTCTTGTCACTCTAAAACTCTTCTCTGTTAGTCTTCCTCATTTTCAGTGGTAATTACCAAATCATATGCATATTGAATTTTACTGAACTTTTGTACATACATACATATACCAAGGCACTTCCCCCAATTTTGGGGGGTAGCCGACATCAACAAATGAAACAAAACAAAAAGGGGACCTCTACTCTCTACGTTCCTCCCAGCCTGACAAGGGTCTCAACTGAGTTCAGCTGGTACTGCTAGGGTGCCACAGCCCACCCTCCCCCGTTATCCACCACAGATGAAGCTTCATAATGCTGAATCCCCTACTGCTGCTACCTCCGCGGTCATCTAAGGCACCAGAGGAAGCAGCAGGGCCTACCAGAACTGCGTCACAATCGCTCGCCATTCATTCCTATTTCTAGCACGCTCTCTTGCCTCTCTCACATCTATCCTCCTATCACCCAGAGCTTTCTTCACTCCATTCATCCACCCAAACCTTTGCCTTCCTCTTGTACTTCTCCCATCAACTCTTGCATTCATCACCTTCTTTAGCAGACAGCCATTTTCCATTATCTCAACATGGCCAAACCACCTCAACACATTCATATCCACTCTAGCTGCTAACTAATTTCTTACACCCGTTCTCACCCTCACCACTTCGTTCTTAACCCTATCTACTCGAGATACACCAGCCATACTCCTTATACACTTCATCTCAAACACCTTCAATTTCTGTCTCTCCATCACTTTCATTCCCCACAACTCCGATCCATACATCACAGTTGGTACAACCACTTTCTCATATAGAACTCTCTTTACATTCATGCCCAACCCTCTTTTTTTTTACTACTCCCTTAACTCCCCCAACACTTTGCAATCTTCATTCACTCGCTGACGTACATCTGCTTCCACTCCACCATTTGCTGCAACAACAGACCCCAAATACTTAAACTGATCCACCTCCTCAAGTAACTCTCCATTCAACATGACATTCAACCTTGCACCACCTTCCCTTCTCGTAGATCTCATAACTTTACTCTTACCCACATTAACTCTCAACTTCCATCTCTCACACACCCTTCCAAATTCTGTCGCTAGTCGGTCAAGCTTCTCTTCTGTGTCTGCAACCAGTACAGTATCATCCACAAACAACAACTGATTTACCTCCCATTCATGGTCATTCTCGTCTTGT
>NC_090734.1:117771684-118029380 GCF_036898095.1 Palaemon carinicauda | reverse complement strand
TCAGGACAGGTCCAGCGTCCTGGTTACAGCCATTAGGACAGCTCTGACCCTATGCAGTCATCGGATAACTGCTCGCCGCCTAACAAAAGCGTAACACAGACTCCGAGAGTCTTTTTTTGTAGGCAAAGTGTTGCGGTCACAGACGTTACCCTCGTCTATTACCACAACCATTTCCGTTGATCCTTAAGGGGTTGTATGGCAAAACATGCAGTATATGCTTGCCTCCCTTATGGAAGACTATTCTGCCGATTAGTCCGTTGAGTCTAGCCGTTTATCTCATCGATATCCTGGCTTTCAGCCAACCTAACGTTCCTTTGTGCTTACTGTTGACGTTGGCGTAGCTTAGTCACGTCAGTCAGGTTGTTTAGAACCACACTCGATGCGGTCTCGTGTGGTTTTTCAGCCGCATTTGGACGTTAGGCCACTGGCTGATGCTCCTGTTGACGTTCAAGACGTTCACTAACAATCAGAGTTGACTTGTTTTGACGCTGTGCGTCAACCTCCGCATTCTAGAGTTGTTTTGACTGCTCAGTCTAGGCAGTCAAAGCAGTCTCGAGTGGACGCTGTGCGTCCTCACGCACCTGTTGTGGTTGACAGTTCAGTTGTTGACAGTTCACAGACTGTCAAGCAGTTACATGACGTTGCGTTCTGGTCCGCTACTAATGCACCAGTGAGAGACTCAGCTTTTATCGGACAAGGTTCCTGTAGATGAGGAAGTTGCTGTTCTCCCTCCTACTGATATTCCCTTGAGGACTCTGGCAGATGGAGAGGAGCCTAAAGCTGCTTAGCCTCCTATAGACTTTAATTAAATCATGATGATTTTTTTTTAAGGATCTTCGTCCGGATCTTTTTGTAACTGCTGCTCCTCGTTTGCCTAAACGTCAGAACTTACACTAGGCCTAGCTACTTCGAAGCCGTTGTTTTTAAGCTAGTGCTCTCTCGCTCTCCTAGAGAGCGTTACGTTGGCTAGGCGACTGGTTTTTCACCAGGAGGAGTTTGGGGGATACAGCCTTTGCTTTCCCTTCTTTTAAACTGGTTTATAGAGCGAGAGTCTGATATGACACGAGAGAAGTTCTCGGCTTGGGAGTTCATGCCTCTGCCCAGATAGACTTCTCAATTCTGGTAGACTCTCCCTGGCGCCTAGCCAGGAGACGCTCCAAGTTGTTTACAGGTCAACTTCACAGCTGTTGTCGAGCCTTTGAAGTTTTGCTGTACTATTATGTCACGCATAACAAGGCTTTCAGGGATGGTAAACGGTTCCGCCTCAGTCGCTAACCCCGTCTGTTGCCACACCTGCTCCCGTAGACCCTAAATGGGCTTTGCTGCAAGACATGCAGTCCAAACTTGCGTCCTTGATAGAGGACTTAAATGCGGAGAAGAACCTTCTGGCCAACAACCTTCCAACCGGTCGGTTGTGCGCCCTGTTGACGCTGAGGTAACCTACTCGCGTCTGCCAGTTGAGGTGGTTCCTCCACCGATGCGACCCAGTGTGGGTTGCCAGCCGCACGTTGACGTTAAGCGACGCTCGGAGGTGGTTGTTGACGTTCAGGACGTTCAACAACCAGCAGAGGTGACTTGTTTTGACGCAGTGCGTCAACCTCAGCAACCCGGTAGTGTGTTGACTGCACAACCCAGACGGTCTAGACAGTCTCGGGTTGACGCTGTGCTTCCTCGCGCACCCATGGTTGTTGACAGTTCACAGACTGTGCAGCAGTTCCATGATATTGCGTCCGGCTCCGTCACGCATCCACCAGTGCGACCGGATTCAGCGAGCCAGACGTTGCCCACTCCGTTGCCGTTTCCTCATCAGTTTCGGATGAGGAACCCTCTGATGAGGACGTTGCTGAACAACAAGACGATCAGCCCCCCAGCCCTGCTATCCATCCAGAAGATGCTGAAGAAGGAACGCTGCTCAGTCAGGCTGTGGATGAGTCTGGTAGGGACGCTGTCATCCGTGGATCAATTTGTGTCACTAGGAAGACTACACCTCCGTCCTCTTCAATACCATCTAGCTTTTCACTGGAAAAAGGACAAGACGCTAGAAGCGGTCTCGATCCCGGTTTCCGAAAAGATAAAGTCTTGTCTGACTTGGTGAAAGGACAATATCAACCTAAGAGAGGGTCTTCCCCTGGCTGTTCAGACTCCCAACCACGTTCTCTTCTCGGACGCATCGGACGTAGGCTGGGGTGCGACATTAGACGGTCGGGAATGCTCGGGAATATGGAACTCGAGTCAAAGGACAATGCATTTCAACTGCAAGGAGCTACTGGCAGTACGTCTGGCCTGGAAAAGCTTCAGGTCTCTCCTTCAAGGCAAAGTGGTGGAGGTGAACTCGGACAACACCACGGCTTTGGCGTACATCTCCAAGCAAGGAGGGACCTACTCTCTGACGTTGTACGAGATCGCAAGGGACCTCCTCACCTGGTCAAAAGGTCTAAACATATCGCTAGTAACGAAGTTCATCCAAGGCAACTTGAATGTCATGGCAGATTGTCTCAGTCGGAAGGGACAAATAATTCCAACAGAATGGACCCTCCACAAGGATGTATGCAAGAGACTTTGGGCCACCTGGGGCCAGCCAACCATAGATCTCTTCGCAACCTCGATGACCAAGAGGCTCCCAATATTTTGCTCACCAATCCCGGACCCAGCGGCAGTTCATATAGATTCCTTTCTCCTAGATTGGTCACATCTAGATCTATATGCATTCCCTCCGTTCAAGATTGTCAACAAGGTACTGCAGAAGTTCGCCTCTCACGAAGGGACAAGGTTGACGCTAGTTGCTCCCCTCTGGCCCGCGAGAGAATGGTTCACCGAGGTACTTCGATGGCTAGTAGACGTTCCCAGAACACTTCCTAAGGGTGGACCTTCTACGTCAGCCACACGTAAAGAAGGTACACCAAGGCCTCCACGCTCTTCGTCTGACTGCCTTCAGACTATCGAAAGACTCTCGAGAGCTAGAGGCTTTTCGAAGGAGGCAGCCAGAGCGATTGCTTAGAGTCTACCAATCGAAGTGGGAAATCTTCCGAAACTGGTGCAAGTCAGTATCCGTATCCTCGACCAGTACCTCTGTAACTCAAATAGCTGACTTCCTCTTATATCTGAGGAAAGAACGATCTCTTTCAGCTCCCACTATCAAGGGTTACAGAAGCATGTTGGCATCAGTCTTCCGTCACAGAGGCTTAGATCTTTCCAACAATAAAGATCTACAGGACCTCCTTAAGTCTTTTGAGACCACGAAGGAGCGTCGTTTGGTTACACCTGGTTGGAATTTAGACATGGTACTAAGATTCCTTATGTCAGACAGGTTCGAGCCACTACAATCAGCCTCCCTGAAAGATTTCACCTTAAAGACTCTTTTCCTGGTATGCTTAGCCACAGCTAAAAGAGTCAGTGAGATTCATGCCTTCAGCAAGAACATCGGATTCTCATCTGAAACGGCTACATGTTCTCTACAACTTGGTTTTCTAGCCAAAAACGAGCTGCCTTCTCGACCTTGGCCAAAATCGTTCGATATTCCAAGCTTATCGTATGGTTGGAAATGAACTAGAAAGAGTCTTATGCCCTGTAAGAGCTCTTAAGTTCTATTTAAAACGAACTAAACCTTTACGAGGCCCGTCTGAAGCTTTATGGTGTTCAGTTAAGAAACCATCTTTGCCTATGTCAAAGAATGCTTTATCCTATTTTATCAGACTGTTAATACGAGAAGCTCATTCCCATCTGAATGAGGAAGACCAAGCTTAGCTGAAGGTAAGGACACACGAAGTTAGAGCTGTCGCAACTTCCGTGGCCTTTAAACAAAATAGATCTCTGCGAAGTATAATCGACGCAACCTATTGGAAAAGCAAGTCAGTGTTCGCGTCTTTTTATCTTAAGGATGTCCAGTCTCTTTACGAGAACTGCTACACTCTGGGACCATTCGTAGCAGCGAGTGCAGTAGTGGGTGAGGGCTCAACCACTACAATTCCCTAATTCCATAACCTTTTTAATCTTTCTCTTGAAATGTTTTTATTGTTGTTTTTTGGTTGTCCGGAAGGCTAAGAAGCCTTTCGCATCCTAGTTGATTTGGCGGGTGGTCAAAGTCATTTCTTGAGAAGCGCCTAGATTAGAGGTTTTGATGAGGTCCTGTTGTATGGGTTGCAACCCTTGATACTTCAGCTCCTAGGGGTCGCTCAGCATCCTAAGAGGATCGCGAGGCTCCGTAAGGAAGACGTACTTAAAAAGGCAGAGTAATTGTTCAAGTCGACTTCCTTACCAGGTACCTATTTATTTTGTTTAGTTATTTTGATAACTTCTAAAATGAAATAAAAATTCTTAGCACATATGATGTAAACATATTTTGCTGGTCTCTACCCACCCCCCTTGGTGTGAATCAGCTATTATAATCACCGGCTAAGTTAAATATTGAAAAATGTTATTTTGATAATAAAATAAATTTTTGAATATACTTACCCGGTGATTATAAATTAAAGGACCCTCCCTTCCTCCCCAATAGAGACACAGTGGACCGAGGAGAAAATTGAGTTCTTTGTTTACAATGAGTACTGGGTATCTGAACGACAGATGGCGCTGTTGAGTACACCCCCTACCTGTGTAGCGATCGCTGGCAAATTTTTCCGTAGAGTTTTTCTGTCGAGCAACAGAGTTGCAGCTATTATAATCACCGGGTAAGTATATTCAAAAATTTATTTTATTATCAAAATAACATATTTCATCATTTTCCAATCTTTCAAGCAGTGATATTTCTATAATCCACCTAAGCATTCTCATCTCAGTTCTTTCAAGCTTTGCCTCCTCTTTTCATCTTAGAGCTCACATATCTGATCCATACATTAACACTAGTCTCATTACTGTATAGATCTTGAGTTTTTAAATATTTAACTTAGCCGGTGAATATATAATAGCTGCTACTCAGCGGCTCGACAGAAAACACACTCAAAAACTCGCGAGCGATCGCTATGAAGGTTGCGGGTGTGACCACCAGCGCCAACTATCGGCCAGATACCACTCTTGCATGTAAACAAACCCTTCAATTCTTCTCTGTCGACCTTGACGACAAGACGTATCATTACTCGCTGTAGAACCTGGAGTTTTCTCAACATATTTGGTGAAGTACTTCATTTTGGTTTGAGCTTTCGCAGTACAGGTGTTTTATCTTCAACTTAAATCTTGAACTCGTTTTTGGATAGATTTAATTTTTGATGACTTTGGATTGTTTTTTGGACTTTCCTTGACTTTTAAATGGCCGACCCTTCCCTTAGTACGGAAGTGTGTTTAGGCTTTTAGCAATTATATTATCACGTTATAAATTAATTATAGATTTTCCTCTATATATTTTATATCTCACCCGCCTTTATTAGGCCTCTTCGATTAGCTTTCCATTTATAATAAACATCAAGATAAATTTTAATGATTTGTTTATATGCGACCTTTCCTGAGAGTAGGCGGTCCTAACTTGGAAACCGAAGTTAAACAACGTTGAGCCCTTTCAATCGTAAATAACTTTTACAGAGCTAATGATTTAAAACTTATTAAATGAATATTTTTTAGTAGATATTTTATGAAAGATTTTCTTTGAATAGTCTTCGTACTGTTTCAAAGATGAACTAACGTTTAGTTTATTTATGCTACACAGTTTGCGCTCTATCGTTACGATAGAGAGAGAGAGTATCACGGTTTCACTTTGCAGAAAGAGTAAATCGATTCTGACGTTTTGTTCATTCTTCTTTCAAAGCTTAAATGTTTTAAATTCTATTTTAAAGGAACTTTTTAATTGAAAAACCTTTCAGTTTTTTTTCCTTTGGTCAAATAACCTGTTTTTTGACGAAACGTAAGTGGGCTCTTCTCTTCGGTGCGAAATCAAGAGAGAGAGAGAGAGAGAGATAGAGACGGAGGGAGAGAGAGGAGAGAGAACGTTCCGATCTTTATCTCGTCCCAAGCGAGTAACGTTGTTCTCGAGTTACTCTCGTCCCTAGTCTCTGTACGAGGAGAAAGGATAAAACGTTTTTAGTTTTTTATTCTCGTCCCAAGGCACTGTACGGTGAGAGATTGAAAACGTAGTTTTGAATGAACTAGTGTTTAGTCTCTTCCCCAGCCACTGATCTTTTTATCTTAAAAAATGTTTACTGTTTTTTGCTGGTATTAATGTGCTTACATTATACGACTGATTTCGCAATTATAACCTTTTGATGAGGGTAGAATTGCGTGCTTCAGGTAGAAATCAGTTTTATTCATACCTAATGTGAATTGTTAAAAAATTCGATTTCAGTGAAATAAGTGCAAAACAGAAAATCGTAGTGATAAAGTGATATTGCGCAAAGTGTTATCAGTGTTGCGACCGAGGGTTCGTCTGTTCGTGCCTGTCGTTCGCCTAGTCCGGGACCTCTTGCAAGCTCCCAAGCCCAGGGGAGAAGTAATGTCGTACGACTTATGGGTTCGAGAGGCCTTGATCAGCGAACAGACGTTCCCTCTATGGTATCAGGCGTATCTCACCAAGATCACCCCTACCATAAGGCGAGAGAGACGATTTTCTCCTCGTCATCCGAAGGCTTTTCGCATAAGAAACCGTGGAACAAGGTTTCGAGGCCCTTTAAGCGAAAGTCAGTCCTTTCAGGACAGGTCCAGCGTCCTGGTTTTAACTATTAGGACAGCTCTGACCCTATGCAGTCATCGGAAGACTGCTCGCCGCCTAAACAAAAGCGTAACACAGACTCCGAGAGTCTTTTTGTAGGCAAGGTTTTGCAGTCACAGACGTTACCCTCGTCTCTTACCGCAACCATTCCCGTTGATCCTAAATGGGTTGTACGGCAAGACATGCTTGAATAAGCTTGCCTCCCTTATGGAAGACTATTCTGCCGATAAGTCCGTTGAGCCTAGCCGTTTATCTCATCGAGATCCTGGCCTTCAGCCACCCAAACGTTCCTTTGTGCGTCCTGTTGACGTTGGCATAGCCAAGTCACGTCAGTCAGGTTGTTTAGAACCACACTCGATGCGGTCTCGTGTGGTTTTTCTGCCGCATTTGGACGTTAGGCCACTTGCTGATGCTCCTGTTGACGTTCAGGACGTTCGCCAACCATCGGAGTTGACTTGTTTTGCGCTGAGCGTCAACCTCCGCATTCTAGAGTTGTTTTGACTGCTCAGACTAGGCGGTCAAAGCAGTCTCGAGTGGACGCTGTGCGTCCTCACGCACCTGTTGTTGTTGACAGTTCACAGACTGTCAAGCAGTTACATGACGTTGCGTCCTGGTCCGCTACTAATGCACCAGTGCGTGTGGACTCTGCTTGTAAAGCATTGCCACCACGGTAGGTCTCTCCCTTGCTTGAGACTCGGCTATTGTCGGACAAGGTTCCTTCAGATGAGAAAGTTGCTGTTCCCCCTCCTACTGATATTCCCTTGAGGACTCTGTCAGACGGAGAGGAGCCTAAAGCTGCTTAGCCCTCTATGGACTTTAAATAAATCATACTGATTTTTAAGGATCTTTGTCCGGATCTTTTTGTAACTGCTGCTCCTCGTTCGCCTAAACGTCAGAGTTTACACTAGGCCTAGCTACTTCGAAGCCGTTGTTTTATAAGCTAGTGCTCTCTCGCTCTTCTAAGAGAGCTTTACGTTTGCTAGGCGACTGGTTTATCACCAGGAGGAGTTTGGGGGAGACAGCCTTTGCTTTCCCTACTTTTAAGCTGGCTTATAGAGCGAGAGTCTGATATGACACGAGAGAAGTTCTCGGCTTGGGAGTTCCTGCCTCTGCCCAGATAGACTTCTCAAACCTCATAGACTCTCCCTGGCGCCTGGCCATGAGACGCTCCAAGATTTTATGGTCGACTTCAGAGCTATTTTCGAGCGTTTGAAGTTTTGCTGTACAATTATGTCATGCATAAACAAGGCTTTCAGGGATGGCTCCTATGATCTGACAGCCACGTTCTCTGCAGGAACAAGTCCCTCAGGGATGGCTCCAATGATCTGGCAGCCATGTTCACTGCAGGAGTACGTAAGAGGCAAGTGCGCTCAATGTGTTCATTGTCAAGACAAACTTCACGATGAAGTCTACCAGGCTGTCTTGACAGCATTTATGGAAGGCGACTGGATGGTCTCTCTCGACATTCAGGAGGCATACTTCCACATTCCTATACACCCGGATTCCCAACCGTTTCTGAGGTTTGTTTACAGGAATGTGGGGTACCAGTTTCGAGCCCTGTGCTTTGGCCTCAGTCCTGCTCCTCTCGGGTTTACGAGGCTCATGAGGAATGTGGCAAAATCCCTCCATCTATCGGGGATCCGAGCCTCCCTGTACTTGGACGACTGGCTTCTCAGAGCATCGTCCAGTCTTCGCTGTCTGCAGGATCTACATTGGACGTTGAGTCTGGCTAGGGAGTTGGGACTTTTGGTCAACCTAAAAGTCCCAACTGATCCCATCCCAGATTATTCTATATTTGGGGATGGAGATTCGCAGTCCAGTTTTTTCGGGCTTTTCCGTCTGCCACCGAATAGAACAAGCCCTGCTCGAAGTCCAATTAATGCTGAAAAGAAAACGTTTGTTCAGTCAGGAGTTGGAACAGTCTCGTAGGGACTCTCTCATCCCTGGAGCAGTTTGTCTCACTAGGGAGACTACACCTTCTGCCTCTCCGGTTCCATCTAGCCTCTCACTGGAACTAGGACAAGACGTTAGAGACGGTATCATTCCCAGTCTCCGAACCAGTAAAGGCATGCCTGAAATGGTGGGACGGCAATATCAGTCTGAGAGAGGGACTATCCCTAGCAGTCAAGAACCCAAACCCCGTGTTGTTCTCAGACGCGTCGGATTTGGGTTGGGGTGCGACCCTGGACGGTCGGGAATGCTCGGGTCTGTGGACCTCAAGTCAGAAGAGCATGCACATCAACGGCAAGGAGCTATTAGCAGTCCACTTGGCCTTGATGATATTCGAAAGCTTCTTCGAAACTAAGTGGTAGAGGTCAACTCAGACAACACCACAACTTTGGCGTACATCTCCAAGCAAGGAGGCACACACTCCTTCACGCTGCTCGAGATTGCAAGGGACCTTCTCTTATGGTCAAGAAATCGAGGCATCTCCCTGTTGACGAGATTCATCCAGGGGGACTTGAACGTCTTGGCAGACTGTCTCAGTCGGAGGGGTCAGGTGATACACACGGAATGGACCCTCCACAAGGACGTGGGCAAGAGTCTTTGGGCTACTTGGGGTCAACCCACCATAGACCTCTTTGCCTCCTCGTTGACCAAAAGGTTACCAATCTATTGCTCTCCAGTCCTAGATACAGAAGCAATCCACATAAACGCGTTTCTACTGGATTGGTCTTTTCTGGACTTATATGCATTCCCACCATTCAAGATAGTCAACAAGGTACTGCAGAAGTTCGCCTCTCACGAAGGGACAAGGTTGACGTTGGTTGCTACCCTCTGGCCCGCGAGAGAGTGGTTCACCGAGGTACTTCAATGGCTGGTAGACTTTCCAAGAAGTCTTCCTCTAAGGGTAGATCTGTTATGTCAGCCCCACGTAAAGAATGTCCATCAAAGCCTCCCCGCTCTTCGTCTGACTTCCTTCAGTCTATCGAAAGACTCTCAAGAGCTCGAGGCTTTTCGAAGGAGGCAGCCAGTGCGATTGCAAGAGCGAGGAGAGCTTCTACCATTAGAGTATACCAGTCGAAGTGGGAAGTCTTTCGAGACTGGTGCAAGTCAGCATCTGTGTCCTCGTCCAGTACCTCTGTAGCCCAAATCGCAGATTTTCTTTTACATCTGAGAAAGGTTCGCTCCCTTTCAGCTCCCACGATTAAGGGCTACAGGAGCATGTTGGCTTCGGTCTTTCGACATAGAGGCTTAGATCTTTCCAACAATAAAGATCTCCAAGATCTCCTTAAGTCTTTCGAGACCTCTAAGGAACGTCGTTTGGCAACTCCTGGATGGAACTTAGACGTGGTCCTAAGGTTCCTAATGTCAGACAGGTTTGAGCCATTACATTCAGCCTCCCTGAAGGATCTCACCCTCAAGACACTTTTCCTAGTGTGCTTGGCTTCGGCTAAAAGGGTCAGTGAACTTCATGCCTTCAGTAAGAACATCGGTTTTTTCTACAGAAAAAGCCACTTGTTCACTTCAACTTGGTTTCCTGGCCAAAAAATGAACTGCCTTCTCGTCCTTGGCCTAAATCTTTTGATATTCCTTGCTTATCAGAGATCGTAGGCAACGAACTGGAAAGAGTATTATGTCCTGTTAGAGCTCTTAAGTTCTATTTAGCTCGTACTAAGTCATTACGAGGTAAATCTGAGGCATTATGGTGCTCAGTTGAGAAACCATCATTGCCTATGTCAAAGAATGCTTTGTCATATTTTATCAGATTTTTTAATACGAGAAGCTCATTCTCACTTGAATGAGAAAGACCGATGGTTGCTTAAGGTTAAGACGCACGAAGTTAGAACTATAGCAACCTCCGTGGCCTTCAAGCAAAATAAATCTCTGCAAAGTATTATGGACGCGACTTTTTGGAGAAGCAAGTCAGTGTTCGCGTCATTTTACTTAAAAGATGTCCAGACTCTTTACGAGGACTGCTACACACTGGGTCCATTCGTTGCAGCGAGTGCAGTAGTGGGTGAGGGTTCTACCACTACATTACCCTAATTCCAATATCCTTTTTAATCTGTCTCTTGAAATGTTTTTTGGGATGTACGGAAGGCTAAGAAGCCTTTCGCATCCTTGTTGATTTGGCGGGTGGTCAAAGTCATTTCTTTAGAGCGCCCAGATTAGGGGTTTGATGAGGTCCTGTTAGTATGGGTTGCAACCCTTTATACTTCAGCTCCTGGGAGTCTTTCAGCATCCTAAGAGGATCGCTGGGCTTCGTGAGGAAGACAGACTTACAAGGCAGAGTAATCGTCTAAGTCAACTTCCTTACCAGGTACCTATATATTTTGGTTTGTTATATTGATAACTGTCAAAAACTCTTAGCTTATACGCTGTAAACTTAATTAACTCTGGTCTCTACCCACCGCCTTGGGTGTGAATCAGCTATTATATATTCACCGGCTAAGTTAAATATTTAAAAATGATATTTTAACCCTGGATAGGTACGGTCCTCGGACACCCCTTTAAGGGTATACTCGGACGCGAACGACCCCGACGCCAAAAAAAATTCTTGAAAAATCAGTTTTTGCAGTAACCTCCTTTTTTCTTTTGCCAAAAAAAACTTCAATGAATGCTTAAAACAACTGTAAAGATAAATACTACTCATCTGCAGAAATACTATTTATTATAAATATTTTAAAAAATTAAGTAGAAAAAAAAAAAGACCTGACATAAAAATTCATAAAAAAAAAGTTTATACATATATACACAAATCCTTTTAGGAATTGATTCTTGAATGTTTAGGACACATCTTGATGTATTTTGGATGAAGTCAGACCCATGGAGGTGAAGATCTGAAATGAGAAAAAAAGGGTAACTTTTTTTGGCCAAAAAAAATTGTCCAAATTTCATGAATTTTTTTGGGTACCCAAATGAAATAGTAAGTGGCTAATTTTTTTAGGGAATAAACATATGTTATCCTAAAATAGAAATATGTAAAAAAATCTTCATTATTTTGTAAATTACATTTATATCAGGGGCCATATCTAAAGGTAATTTTTTGAGTACTTGGAAATTTCGTAAAAAAATACATATATTTAATATATAATATGATATTTATGCAGGTAAAAATATACCAAAATATCACAAATTCTATAGGGAACAAGAATATATATAGATAGGGCAGCTTACGCTTCGGATATGTCCACAAAATGGCCGCCAACCACACTGACTCAGACTCCCTAATCTGCCACTTGAAATGTAGGAAGGGTATGTCAATTTCGGTGTTATTTACTAATCTAATTATTATTGGATATGCATAAAAATTGTATGGTGGGTTGCTGGATAATTGTCGATTATTTTACGACTATAAAATTAAAATTCTGACCCAAAAAATTTTTTTTGAAGGGAAATAAAATCGAAAAAAAAAATGTAAAACAATATTTTAGCTAAAAAAATTTGATGATATTCAATCAAAAAAAAAGTAAACAAAATTTTCCGACAAATAAACATCTAGAGGAATCATTACTCTGTGATAGTTCCTTAGTACGTAGTAATTTTGAAAGAATTGGGAAAAAAAGAAAAAATGGCAATCACCGGAAAATCGAACACATCCCTATATATACGCCATATCTGGCTAAAAAAAAGATAGGCATGGGTAGCCAGATCATCTAGAAACACTTTCCAACACTATAAAAATATAAGTTTTGCGACACTACCTGCCAATTCCTTACGGTAACATGACTAAGCAAAAAAATGCAAAACAAATAAAAAGGGGCACTCGTGGAAAAATGGCCATTCTAATATACGGCATTTCAGAAAAAAAAATTTCAGCCACGTGCTAGGCAAACCATCAAGGCATATTTTCCGACAAATAAACATATAAATGAAATATTACTCTGTGATAGTTCCTTAGTACGTAGTAATTTTGAAAGAAATGGGAAAAAACGAAAAAATGGCAATCACAGGAAAATCGAACACATACTTATATATCTGGCTAAAAAAAAAAATAGGCACGGGTAGCCAGATCATCTAGAAACACTTTCCAACACTATAAAAATATAAGTTTTGCGACACTACTTGCCAATTCCTTACGGTAACATGACTAAGCAAAAAAATGCAAAACAAATAAAAAGGGGCACTCGCGGAAAAATGCCCAACATTCTAATATACGGCATCTCAGATAAAAAAAAAGACATGCACGTGTTAGCCCAACCATCAAGGCACACTTTCTAACACATAAACATGAAAAAAAAATCAATAATATACGGCAATTCCTTACTACGTAGTAAATTTTTACAAATATTGAAAAAAAACAGAAATTGGCAACCGCAGTTAAATACCCAATATACCAATAACTACGTCGTATCTGACAAAAACAAAATCACGCATGGGTAGCCAGATCATCTAGACACACTTTCCAACATTAAAAAAGCAAAAGTTTTACGACACTATTTCGCAATATCTTACGGAAAAATGACTTGGCAAAAAAATTAAAAAAAATTAAAAAGGGACACTCGCGGTAAAATGCCCGACATTCTAATATACGACATCTCAGATAAAAAAAAAGACATGCACGTGTTAGCCCAACCATCAAGGCACACTTTCTAACACATAAACATGAAAAAAAAAATGAATAATATACGGCAATTCCTTACTACGTAGTAATTTTTACAAATATTGAAAAAAAACAGAAATTGGTAACCGCAGTTAAATACCCAATATACCAATAACTACGTCGTATCTGACAAAAACAAAGTCATGCATGGGTAGCCAGATCATCTAGACACACTTTCCAACACTAAACAAGCAAAAGTTTTACGACACTATTTGGCAATATCTTACGGAAAAATGACTTGGCAAAAAAATGAAAAAAAATGAAAAAGGGGCACTCGCGGTAAAATGGTCCTCGTGGTGATGAACGACATTTTAACTAAAAAAAAAAACATGCACATGGTAGCCAAACAATCCACCAAGACTTTCCACAACTGATAACCTATACAAGTTGCACCATTCTACGACAATTTCATAATACGTAATAACTTTGATAATTATGCAAACTACCTCAGAAGGGTAAACTCGGACGCGAACGACCCCGATGCGTCTCAGAAATCGGGGAAGGAGTACAGCTACAGCAATGCACATCTGGACACTACTAGAGCGTGTAGGGGAGACACCTCCTGCAGGTCGATCACCCACAAATTCAGTCACAGGGGTGAGTCACGTGAGAAAAACCTGTTTTTTTTTGACGCTCGGGGTCGCAAACGACCCACCGTACCTATCCAGGGTTAATTATAAAATAAATTTTTGAATATACTTACCCGGTGAATATATAAATTAAAGGCCCTCCCTTCCTCCCCAGTAGAGACGCAGCGGGACGAGAAGAATTGAAGGGTTTGTTTACATGCAAGAGTGGTATCTGGCCGATAGTTGGCGCTGGTGGTCACACCCGCAACCTTCATAGCGATCGCTCGCGAGTTTTTGAGTGTGTTTTCTGTCGAGCCGCTGAGTAGCAGCTATTATATATTCACCGGGTAAGTATATTCAAAAATTTATTTTATAATTAAAATATCATTTTAGCTTGATTGGCTCTTTTTTTTATCACATACCACACATGCTACCTCCCTCCACTTTCCACAAGCTGCTTTCATCCTATTCTCAACTTCTGCCACACATCCTCCCTAGTGGCTTATAGTAGATCCTAAGTATCTAAATTGTTCCACCTGTTTTACAACTGAACCTCTACTTGTTCCGTAACTGAAATACAAACCACGCTATTTACATGGGGTAATTACTTCGGCGTAGCTGAATGACGACCCATTAGAATTTTAACGAGGGTTTACTACCCCACCGCTAGTTAGCGGGGGGTAGGGAGGAGCTACCCCCCCCCCCCCACACACACACACTAGTGAATGCTTCACTTTACTTTTGGCTCGGGCGGAGAACAGACCTGTCTGCTCTCTCCCTCGCTTTGACTGCCATTAATCTGTTTTGCTTTTTCTTCCTCAGAGTGTTTGAAGTTGGCCTATATTACTGAATATGCGTACGTGTCCTGGACTACCTGGCCGCCCTTGTGGGACTTTTATGTTGGCGGTCGACACTGATCCCCACACCTTGTGTCCTCATTGTAGGGGCCAACGGTGTGATAGCGGTAACCTATGTGTTGAATGTAGGGAGTGGTCTACCTCCCAGTGGGAGAGGTTTGCCCGGCGCTGGAAGAAAAAGTCTAAAAGGGATATTTCTCCTTCACAGGCTTCTTTGAAGAGAGAAAATTCCAAGACTTCTTCCTTAGCCCTTTCCGCCTCCGAAGCTCCCACTCGAGCGGTCTCTTCCGAGAGGCTGGCGAGTGGTAGCGTAGACCGTAATGCTGTTGACCGATCCTGGGGTGCGGGAGAGGTAGTTGCCTCCCATAGCGAGGCAGCTGCCCCTCCTCCCCCGGAGGAGGATTTAAATATTGATCTGTCTGTAAATAACAATGATTTATTACGGCTTTGGGCTTCCTTGGGGCTTCAGGGTTCGCCCTCCAGGGAAGCCCTGTTTGACATGATCAAACTAGGTGCAGCTGTTAAACAATCGCCGACTACAGCAGGGATTGATCCTCTGTCTGTCGTTAACGTTGTTATAACGAAGGCATCTGGTGGGTCTAGTCAAACCCCTGTGCCTGTTGCTGAGGTAGCTGAAGGCTTAGTTTCCCCCTCCGAACACCCTTTGAGGGAGGTACTAAGTCCTACGGTCTCTCCTGCCGTTGATTCTCCCCCTCGGGGGAGTTCACTTTCAGAGACTCCTCTGTGGAGGCCCTACGATGGTCAGCTCGCTGACCCCATGGCCCCTTGTGGGCGTATAAGGCGGAAGGCTCGTCCTCCCCCTTCGCTGTAGAAGTCTTCCTTCTCACAAGGGAGTTAGGAGGCGCCTCTTCGGCTCTCGTCGTCCCCACAGTCCTCTGCGGAGGAGACAACTTGCCGTTCGCCGATCCTGCCAGCTACCACCTTAGAGCTCTCCGGAGATTGTTCGCGATCCCCTTTGGAGGAAGGTCGCCCTTCGGGACCCTGTGACCAGTCTCCCTCCAGACCTGCTGACCTGCCGTCACCCTTTGAGGATGCTGATGCGCATTACGCGCCGCCTAAACCTGCCATTGTGCAGGCACCGGTCCCTTCGGGGCATAAGGGACTTGAGCGCAAATCTGCGCCTCATACCCTTAAGCGCCAGGTTAAACCTGCGCGCCCTCATGCTGCTGCTGCTGCTGTTCCAGACTTAGCGCCACAGCGCTCGCGTGCGCGCACCTGTTCCTGTTACGCGCCAGGGTTCCCCTGCGCGCCCACAACCTACTGCGCCCCGGCGCCCACCAGCAGTTCTTGATCCAGGGCGCCAGCGCTCACCTGCGCACACACGCCCACCTACGCCCCAGCACCCACCGGTTCCTGTCACGTCGCGCGCAGTCCAAGAGGCACCTAGGTTAGCGCACAGGTGCTCACAGGTACCTCTAGACTCTCAGCGCCCTTCTGGAGTTAGGCGCGAGGCACGCCCATCGCGCGCAGTTCCTGATACAGCGCACATGTGCTTGCCAGCGCGCTTCTACAACTCAGCGCGCAGTCCAAGAAGTGCCTAAGTTAGCGCACGGGCGCTCACAGGTACCCTTGTACTCTCCTTCCAGACTGCGCAATCCTGTACGGGGTCCTCCAGTCGCGCGCGATGTTCCAGTTGCGCGCCATGTTCCAGCTGCGCTCGAGGCGCCCCATGCAACTCAACAGCGCACACCTGTGCGCCCTAATCCGATCGCGCGCCCATCGCAGCAGCGCACACCTGTGCGCCCAGCGTGTCCACAGTCTCCTCAGGTTAACATACCTGCACAGACTGTTCAGCGCTCACCGCGCTATCACGAGGCTGCGCAACCGCGCCCTCGCCCAGTACTTCCAGATACGCGCCCACGCGCTACTGCTCACTCGCGCCCGACAGTACCGCATCAGGTAACTGCGCGCCCTCGCATCCAGCCTTCAACCGCTCCTCACGATCCAGCTCCTGCGCGCCACGCGCCCTCGCCATCTCCTACGCGCGCCATGGCGCCCACTCCATCGCCTGCGCGCCACCGCGCCCTCAAGTCCCGGTGGAATCAAGGACACGATTCCCCGGACACTTTGGTCTCCGTGGGTCATGCGGAACAGACAGACCTCCGGTGGTGGGTGGCAGACAAGAACCTACGAAAGGGAGTGGATCTTCTCGTCCTTCCCCCGGATTTGATGTTCTCGGACGCATCAAAGAAAGGGGGGGGGGGCCCACGTTCTGAACCACAGGACCTCAGGCCTGTGGTCGGAATCAGAAAAGTTCCTTCACATAAACCTGCTAGAAATGAAGGGCGTGTTCTTGGCACTTCAGAAGTTCCACCAAGTCCTGGCGGGCCACTCTGTGGTGGTGATGAGCGACAACACCACGGTGGTGGCTTATATCAACAAGCAGGGAGGTACCTTTTCAGAACAGCTATCCCATCTTACAGTAGAGATTCTGAGATGGTCCGAAGTCCACTCGATCACACTAGCGGCTCGCTTCATTCCAGGCAGAAGGAATGTGCTCGCCGACAGTCTGAGCAGAGCGACGCAGATAGTGAGTACCGAGTGGTCTTTGGATCCTCAAGTAGCCAACAAAGTCCTGACTTTGTGGGGTTCCCCGACGGTGGATCTGTTCGCTACAGCATTGAACTTCAAGCTCCCGCTGTACTGCTCCCCAGTCCCAGACCCCAAGACTCTCTGGCAAGATGCCTTCCAACAACGTTGGGACAACATCGATTTGTACGCCTTTCCCCCAGAATATCGGTCAATCTATCAATGACCCTGATAACTCCGCTATGGCATCATGCAGAATGGTTCCCAGACCTTTTGCAACTCCTCACGGAGGTTCCGAGAGAACTCCCTCCACGTCACGAGCTAATCAAACAACCACACGCCAACATCTTCCACAAAGCCGTAGCTTCGCTTCGACTTCACGCCTGGAGACTATCTAGCATCTCCTCACTGAAAGAGGATTTTCGCAACAAGTTGCGAATAGGATGTCTGGACACCTGCGCAAGTCATCCGCAGGGGTCTACCAGGCGAAGTGGCGAGTTCTTCTGTGGTTGGTGTCGTGGAAGGGGTATCTCTCCTCTCGATGCCACTATTCCAGCAATAGAGGAGTTCCTCGTGTATTTGCGGGAGGAAATGTGCCTTTCAGTCTCGGCTGTGAAAGGCTATCGCTCAGCCGTAAGTCTTGCCTTCAGGCTTAAAGGAGTAGACATTTCTTCTTCGCTTGAACTTTCCCTTCTCATACGAAGTTATGAACTTACCTGCCCTCAGTCGGAAGTGAGACCTCCTCCATGGAACGTGGTTCAAGTTCTCAGGTCTCTGAAGAGACCTCCCTACGAACCATTATGCCAGGCTTCAGATCGCCACCTTACCTGGAAGACGGTGTTCCTGCTAGCGTTGGCCTCGTTCAACCGAGTCAGCGAATTGCATGGTCTCTCGTACGACATCGCCCATTCAAGGGGATGGGGGGAGGTAACGTTCAGGTTCGTCCCTGAGTTTGTTGCCAAGACTCAGAATCTGGGAGTGCTGGACCCTCAGTTCGACTCTTTCCAGGTTTCGAGTCTTCGTTCTGTAACAGATGACCCAGACCATCTCCTACTGTGCCCAGTAAGGAGTCTGAGGTTGTATCTTAAAAGAACAGCTGCAGTTCGTCCCCAGGTGCAAGCCTTGTTCGTGAGTACTGGGAAAACGAAGAGGAGGGTCACCAGGAATACTATCTCGGCCTGGATTCGCAAGGTAATACACTTGACTTTCAATCCTGACCCTTCTCCGTCACGTCGCCCTAGAGCGCATGATGTCAGGGGCATAGCTACATCCCTGGCTTTCAAGAAAAATTATTCAGTGACGCAGGTCCTGCAAGTTGGGGTGTGGAAGCGTCAGACCACCTTCACGGCCCACTACCTGCAAGACGTGACACACAGGAGGCTCGATACGTTCTCTATCGGCCCTGTGGTGGCTGCACGACAGGTGGTCTAACCTCAGGCTCCTTAATGGACAAGTAGCAGAAGGTTGAGGGCATTGTTACCCGGTTTTAGTCTGCGTGAATGAAAAGATCTGTCTGGCCCTTATTCTTTTCTTCATCCTCTCCTCCCTTGGAGAAAGCAGCATCCTGAGTTCTCTGCACAGCTGACCTCAAACCACTGCAGGTAAACCATGCTCCCTTGTGTTCCTAGTATTAAGTGTAATACTGTCATGTCCCCATACCCTGACGAGGTGGTATTGGGAGAGTCCTAGCCTAGAATTCTATATGAAGAACTCCAGGTCAACTTCCTAGGACGAGTCACTTCCTCACCTTCGCACACAGCTTATGTAGGCCGCAGGAGTTTCACAGCATGCTAGCGAGGCGCAGGGACTCTTTATTTCCTGAGTACTTACACACTCGAATATGGAGTCCCCGGGCAAAGCCAAAGCCAGTATGGCAGGGACTTACCACCCTTCCTAAGGGTTGAGTCACCCCATGTAAATAGCGTGGTTTGTATTTCAGTTACGGGACAAATGACAAATTCGTAGATAATTTGTATTTTTCCTAACTATACAAACCTTAGCTATTTACACATATTTGCCCGCCAGCCCTGTCCCCCGGGATAAATCCTACCTCTAAGCAAAGTGAAGCATTCACTAGTGTGTGTGAGGGGGTAAGCAAGCTACCCCTCCCTACCCCCCGCTAACTAGCGGTGGGGTAGTAAACCCTCGTTAAAATTCTAATGGCTCGTCATTCAGCTACGCCGAAGTAATTACCCCATGTAAGTAGCTAAGGTTTGTATAGTTAGGAAAAATACAAATTATCTACGAATTTGTCATTTTTATGCATAATTAGCCTGTCCCTACCATTCTTACTGCTCATTATAGCTTCAGTCTTACTCTCATTTACTCTGAAGCCACTCATCTCTAAAGTCTCTTGCTACCCTAAAACTCTTCTCTGTTAGTCCTCCTCATTTTCAGTGGTAATCACCAAATCATATGCATATTGAATTTTACTAAACTTTTGTAAATGTTTGAAATTAATTCTGTTGTTCATAAATTTGTTTAAGTATTGAAGTATAATATTTCATCCTGGGGGTCTAATAGATAAACTAGAACATGTTGCTGACACCTTTATTAGAACATTGCAAGCAGCAGTTAATTGCAGGAAGGCCAAATGTAGCATCAGTAATTTGCTCTACTGATCATTAATCTATAGGGGTTTGGTTAGCACTTCAATTTGATGAGTAGCTACAAGCAAATAACAGGTAGTAATGGTTTCATTACACTACTGAACCTTTGAACTTAGGTTAAAAAACAGTGGGACTGTGCAGCACGTGGAGGGACATCCCAGAAAGTTAGTCAACTTCAGTTTAAAGTTTCTTATAAATATGTGTATGATAAGCAGACACTGACTCATCTTTCGTGAAGTTAAACCCATATGGTTTCTCTCACCTCTTTCCAAAAGAGAAACTACAATATTAGTAATTGAAGTTTGATTTATTTCTATGAATTTCCCCTGGTGTTCAAATTCCTTCTCCAGAATCTTGGTTTAATCGACACTTACCCATAAAACTAAAAAAATTTCCATTCTCTTTCGCTTCAATGAATACATGCTCTTGACAATGGAATGGAGCCCTATAGTGGTGAGGGTGAAAATCCCAGGTTGCCGTGGCTGTTAAAATAATCTTCAGTTATCTTTGTCACTAGCAGCGATCACACTTAGATTTGTTTGCTTGCTGCACTCAAATATGTCTTCCCCCTGGTTACTTTCGCCAACTTTGTTGCGGTGAAGGTTACATTTTGATAGGCGCTGTCTGTCTGTGTGATTGTGAGTTGCATAACTCAAAAACCATTCGACAGAATCTCATGAAATTTGGTGGGGTGATTGGTCATGATCCAAGGAATATTAGATTAGATTTTAGGAGTGATTGGGTCAAAAACAAATCACAAAACTCAAAATCTATTTGATTGAATCTCATGAAATTTAGTGAGATGATTGGCCATGATCCAAGGACAATATGATTAGATTTCGGGAGTGATTGGGTTAAAAGGTCAAGGTCAAAGTCACAAAAAGATGAACAATTTCTTTTTACTATATCGTGGTCAATTTTTATCCAATTTGAATGAAACTAGTTCCAAAATGTGCATAATTCAATTGCTTATCTTGTGATACAACTTGACATAGTGATGTCATTACCTTTGTTTGTGTATTTATTTATTTGTATGTCTGTCCGTGTGTTTACGATTTGCATAACTCTGAAGCTATTTGACCGTATCTCAGAAAATTTGGTGGGATGATTGGCCATGATCCAAGGAGAATTTGATTATTTAGCAATTATCGCCTGGAATGTGCACGGGAATTATTTCTGGGTGATCATGATCCAGATTCCCAATGTGTATTGTGTCGTGGGAAATATCACATATTTTAAAAGTAATTTGTGTTTTTCCTAACTATACAAACCTTTAATATGAGATTTGATTCAAGCGTAGTTAAAAACTTTAACTGTAAGGTGTCAGCAATAGCTGGCAGTTAGCAGCTGGGGGGAAGACCCCCCCCCCCCCCCCTTCTGCTGGTATAGTGAACAGTCACTTTGATTGTTTCTGGGACTGTAGGGGGAGGGTGAAGGCGGGAAGTTGAGCAAAAACGTATTCAAGAGGCTTGTAAGCGCATTCTTGCAAATAATGTGCAGTAAAGGTAGTCGACGAATGTGTCAGCATCTAAAATTTTAGCCATTGAGATATTTTCCTTGAAGGCTAGAGTAACACGAACTCCTCTGATCTCATTGGAACACACCTTATCTTGGTCTGATATGCCGGGAGATCTAGGGCATAATGCTTAACTGATAGTCTCCTGCCACCAAAAGGAGATTGTGTTTTTTTAACCAGCACTTAAAAATCATCAAAACTTCTCCATTCATCATCTCCTGCTTTACGCTTCATAGTCCTCAGGCATGTGGGCCTGGGTCTTCCAACTCTTCTCATACATGGTGGAGCCCAGTTAAATGTTTGAGGAGTGCAAAGAGCATGCCCAAACCATCTCCAAAATAGGTTCTATAAATTAAGGTAGTGTGATTAGTTACTATTGTAGGCAAAGAAACTGTAAATGGTGAAAATCTGGAATTAGTGACTGATGGATTTTGAGTTTTCTTACATTTAAGAATTTTCTATTTCATGGCATATCGAAAATGGCGAATTTTTTTACATTTTATATTAGATATATTCTTGATATATATATACAGTATATATACAGATTTGATCTTATAATTAAAAGTTCATAAAAAGTAGAAAACAATTCTTTTCGCTTGTGAACAATAATTAAAGGTCACTGTTGTCACTTTTGAATGTGATCGTAGAGTAATGTGTAGAATGTAGAAATCCACTTTTGATGGCTTTTGTGGACTGGAAAAGCCTTTGATAGTGTACAATTTTCTGGAGAGTCTTACATTAATATGCAGATTGTCTTGAATATGTAAATTTGATTAAGTTTGTTCATGAGCATAGGGATCAAAAGAATTTCCAGTGAACAGCAGAGTAATCCAAGGGAATGTGTCGCCTATGGTGCTTATCCTCCTCATGGATTTTGTAATGCGTAGAACAGTTGGAGATGGTGGAGAAGGATTGGACTGGATTGGTAATAGGAAATTAGCTGACCTAGAGTATGCTTATGATGCTGTCCTTATTAGCAGAATACCACGGGATTTGCAATGCTTGCTTACCAGAATGGATGAAATATCACACGAAGTTGGGCTCAAGATAAATACGAGACAGAGATGATGAGACCGTAATATGCAATGGAAGATGAAATATCATTCGATTGAGAAAGGATTAATTAGGTAAAATCATATTAGTATTTAGGCACTATGATCTTTAATACAGGATCTTTAGAATTGGAGTTTAATGAAAGATTGAAAAAAGTAAATCAGACAATGGCTAGGTCAAGTAAAATTGGGAAATCAAATCCCCTAAAATTACATGCAAAAATCAGGTTATATATCAGTTTAGTGAGATCTTTGTTACAGTATGGACACGAGTCATGGTATGACAATCGAAAAATATCCAACAGATTTTATAGATTTGAGAATAAAGCCCTCAGAAGAATATGGTATTGGGAGTTAAATGAGTGGACAAGATTAGAAATGAAGCTATAAGAGAGAAGAATTACTTGAGTGCCATATGTGGATAAGATCATGGTGATGGGTAGTAAATGGTTTGGGCAGGGTCTCCATACTTCCCGTGAATTTGTTCACCAATCTTTTAACTGGGCTCCACAAGGCACCAGAAGAGTTGGAATACCCAGGCCTATATAGCAGAGGACTATGATGCGTGAAGTAGATGATGAATAGATAGGTATTGATTTAAAAGCCCAAGATAGAGACAAATGGCAAAATTTAACTGAGGCCTTTTGCGTCAATAGGCAGAGGAGATGATAATGATTAAAATTGTTTTTCATTGGTGTTAGATATGTAAAGTTCATATAAAAAAATTAGAAAGCTAGATTATTTAGGATTTCAAACTCATTAAACGTGATCATACTGTCTCAAGCTTTTCATGATTTCAGGAAAAACACTAGAAAGTTGCTGTCAGTTTGTATTTCAAACTGTTGAGTAAACTTGTGAGGTTTATTAAACCTGATCATAGTCTTTCCATAATTGTAGTTGCAAGATGTTACCAGGATTAAATACTTAAGCTAGAATAATGTTTCATTTTATTCTATACCTTAAACTTGTGAAATGGTTTAATTAGAATATATTTTATTTACTAGGTGTTCATCGATATCTTCAAAACAACCGCTTATTCTTGGAGCCAGCTTTAACAGATGAAGATGGGAGCAGTCTTTGCAGTGAATGTGGTGCCCCAAAACCAAGCGATCACATCCGAGACCCTTACCTCTACCACATTACTCTTGGAGGGCTGCACAACAAGGATAAGTATAGCAAAGAAAATCTAAATATGACGTATAGGAATATTCTCTCAAAGAATAGAAGCCACCGAAGATCCCACCCACCTAGAGATTCTGCAGGAAGGGAAACATCTAAGCACGCCTTTGCAAAGTTGAATCGTAATGTGAATAATATATTTCCTCTGAACTCGCATTATCATATTCGACCACATCTTGCCGATGCGTTGCGGTATAGAGTAAATCCTCACAGTAAGCGTCATCCAAGTAGATCAATGGCATTAATTGATCATTTACTATAGTACAATTTTCGTTGTGGTGAAATTTCCTTTTGATTTTTTCATCCTTTTGTAGCTAACAGTGCTATAATTTTGACTAAATATTTTTTCCTTGACAAAATACCAAAGAAAGCTATTAATCTTGACATCAGTAAATTACCCAGACATTCAGAAGCCTTTAACAAAAAAATTAATCAGCTTGGTTTGCTGTGTAAAATTGTTGTAGGCAGTAAATTGATGCAAGTTTTCCCCCAAACCATTTTCGGATTGCTTTAAAAGGCGGGATTGAGTAAAAATCAGATATGCTTAGATTTCATAAAACTTACAATTACTCTCCTTTCCTTGAATATGCATCTATATTTATGGACCAATATAATTGTAGGTGAATACAGTGTACTGTATTGTATTTACTTACACTGCTGGACTAAACCTTGTTAAAGAAAACTTGATAATGCTGGTTAATATGCTAGAGTAAATAAGTCTGAATTTGATATCAAGCTTCTTTCTAAAAATTAGTGGCAGTGAACTTATATAACAGCACTTTTAGGCTGACAATTATGAGACCATTTTTTTAAGCGTTTCCTCTTTTGTCTACGATCTTCTGAATCTGATGGGGGTTGATGAATTTTATCGTTAAAAGTTTCTTGTAAACTGAGTACAAAGCTGAAAGATCTGATGCCAATTTTTATACAGAATCAGCAGATATTTTTTAGACATTTTCCACAATCATATTATGCCACCAAAGTGTTCTATCACCAACGTTTTAAATGTTTTAGTAAAGTAATTCAATGCATGATAGATAGTAAACGTTAACCATGGAAATTAATTTTGAACAATGTATCATCCTTTTATAGTACAGTAACTTTTTCTATTAGGGGACAGCGCATTTTCTCTGAATGTTGTTTTATTAGTCTTTTTATAACAAGTAGTTTAATCTATTTTTCAAGACATTACAATCTTAAAAACGTTTGCTTTCCTGGAAAAGACTTTTTGTAATTTTTTTTTTTACATGATTAATTTAACAATTTAACTTAGTTAAATTACACTACAAAAAGTCAAGATGTTTTATTGCCAAGGTGCAGCACTGTCATAACTAATGCAAATTTTCTTTTTGGTTTCTCTTACACTAAATGTTATGGAAATTAAGCCTAGTTCTGGCATAATATTCTAAAAGTAAATTAATGTCATTAGATACAAGTGTTTTTACAGGGCTTCAAGATCTTGTTTTGATTTCTTCACTGGATTTAGATTAAAAAATAATAGCAGCAATACCCAAACAAGTTAGTATCTTCAACAGAGTGCAGGAATAATCTTGTGCCTTTTTCATCAGGATATGTAGGAAAGGTGGTTAAAGTTTGTGAATAGAGAATAGAGGTTTATTTAGTTTCAAAGGGAAATGATAATGAGCATTAATTTTCCAGCCTTATACTGTAGATGGATTTGAATACTGTATCAGATTTAGGCCAGGGGCCTGGCAATCGGACCTTGTAATAGCTGAGATTCTGAGCAGTGTAATGTGGGTTAAACTTACTTTAGGTTATAAGAAAATTGACTAAATTATTGATAAAAATCTATATCCTTTTATCCAGAATCATTTGGAATAGATTTTTAGACCCTGTCTTGGCTGCATTTTACAGTACAATTAAGTAAAAAGAAAGAAAAAAAAAGACGCACAAATACAAGTTTGCATAAGAATTTTGTTTTTTAAATTGTAGATTTTTCTACTACTGCTGATGAATGTTTTACACTAATTTATTTTATACAGTAGATACATGTACATAAGGTTGTAATAAAAAAATTCTTAAGGTTGATTCTTTTACTTTTCCATGTGAAAAAATTAAAAGTATGCTGGTCTCATCTGTCCTCTTTGCTTGCTAAATATAGCCAAATTTCCACATACAATTACAGATTTGTAATAATTACTTATTTTCATGTTGTAAAGCCTTGGCAACATAAAGCTTACCAAGAGATTGACTACAAAACTGAGATATTTGTTTGCAATAATTAGAAATCTGTCCTGAAGTAATCATGGCATCCAGACGAGGCAGAGGAGGGATGGGCTTGAATTGTTTATTGATATCTTCATCCGGTAGAGGTGGTTCTCCCCTTGATTGACGCTGTGCATTTTCGGCAGCCTGTAAAGATGAAACAAAAAAACCTCAAGTAAGTTGTAATGACAATTTTCTGTGTATTATTGTAAATGTCCTCCATGAAAGTAATACTGTATTATTGTAATGTGTAGATGATGATGTTATGACTGAAAAGGGAAACCAATGTGTAAACTGTATTATGAAAGGTTATAAACTAAAAATTACTTACAAGAGTCAATATTTACAGTGACAGTTAAGAAAGTAAATCCAATTATTGAAGCGTTTTTGTCCTACACAAATACAAACCATCATCGTTTACAGACATGATTTTAGCAAAGCCGGAAAACGACCATTAGAACTCTTAACGAGACAGTTGTACTGTAGTAGCTGGCGGGTGGAGGGCAAGCTCTGGCCACCCGACAGGCCACCTAGCTCCCAATTAATTTTGTCCACAGTGCAGAACATATGTACTTCTCTACTACCTTATAATTGGGCCATTATAATCTTTGCTTTTCTTTTTTAGATTAAATGTGTTGGCAGATCATGTTCTCAAGAAACATTAAAGAAAAACGACAAGGATATGCAGTTGATTCCCGATAAAATGACAAATCCAAAGATAATTTGTATTTTTCCTAACCATACAAACCTTAGCTATTTACAAAGGGTTACCTTTTAGCGTAGCTGAAATGACGAGCCATTAGAATTTAACGAGGGTGTATTACCCCCGCGCTAGTTAGCGGGGGGGGGGTAGGGGAGTGGTAGCTAGCTACCCCTCCTCCCCCTCACACACAGGTGAATACTCACTTTCACTTAGCGGTAGGACTTGTCTTGGGGGACAGGGCTGGCGGGCAAATATGTGTAAATAGCTAAGGTTTGTATGGTTAGGAAAAATACAAATTATCTTCGAATTTGTCATTTGTTCCGTAACCGAAATACAAACCACGCTATTTACAAAGGGTGACTTATCCCTTAGGAAGGGTGGAAAGTCCCCAGCCATACTGGCTTTGGCTTTACCCGGGGACTTAGAATCCGAGTGAGTCGCACTCAAGAAAAGGAGTCCCTGCACCTCACAAGTTCCTTGCTCCGCAAGGAACCATGTGGCCTACGTAAGCTTGTGTGTGAAGGAAGAAGTGTGACCCGTCCTAGGCAGTTGACCTGGAGTTCCAGAAGGAACTCTGGGTTAGGACGTTCCCAATACCACCTCGTCAGGGTATGGGGGACGCGACAGTATTGACTCAATACTCGGAACACAAGGAAGCATGGTTTACCTGCAGAGGTTCGAGGTGAGCTATGCAGAGACCAGGATGCTGCTTACCCGTAGAGGGGATGATGAAGAAAGTAGTGAGGGCCAGACATACTTCTTTCGTTCATGCAGACTAAAACCTGATAACAATGCCCTCAACCTTCTGCTACCTGTCCAAAAAGGAGCCTGAGGTTAGACCAGCTGTTGTGTAGCCACCACAGAGCGATAGAAAACGTATCGAGACTCCTGTGGGTCACGCCCTGCAGGAAGCGGGCTGCGAAGGTCATTAGACGCTTCCAGACTCCAGCTTGTAGCACCTGCGTCACAGAGTAGTATTACTCGAAGGCGAGGGACGTTGCGATGTATCCAACATTGTGCTGTAGGGCGACGTGACGGGGGAGGGTCTGGAGACAGGTCGAGATGAATGTCCTTGAGTCCGGGCTGAAGAGGTATACTGGTGACTCGTCCTCCTTGTGCTCCCAAATCGGCTGCAACTGAGGACAAACTGCAGCTGTTCCCAGCGCTAACCTCTCGATTCCTTTACTGGCAAGAAAGAGAAGGTCTTGGGACATCAGATACAGAATGGTGACTCGAAATCTTGAATGAATCGGACCGAAGGGCCGGGACCCTCAGATTCTGAGTCTAGCCAACAACTCAGGAGCGAGCCTGAATGTTGCCTTCCCCTCTTCCTTAGAAAGGGGGGAGTAGTAAGAGACCAAGAAGATTGCTTACACACTGGCTGTGGCCAGAGTGAGCAGAAGACCCAAGGCGGAATACAATCCGAGGCCTGTCGTAAAGGGTCTTGAGAAGATCTCTTAAAGGACTAAAAATCCGAGCCATGCTCCAGGTTGGAGGTCTTCCTCCGACTAGGGCAGGGACGATCGTAGCTTCGCATGAGCGAGGATAGATCCAGCGGGCAGGAAAAAGTTATTCCTTTAAGCTGAGCGACAGGCTTCATTGCCGAGAGCGGAAAGGAGTTTCCTCCCGCCGAAAGGCAATAAGACCGTTATTGCTGGAGAAGAGGCCTCAAGGGAAGAGGTATATCTCCCACGGTACCCACCACCTTAGACTCTTCACTTTGCCTGGGAGACCCCTGTGGATGACTATCGCAGATGACGCGACCTCCGTACCGCGACTGTAGCGGGTTGTCTCTTCTTGAGGAGGAAGCGTAGTGTCTCCAGGCATGAAGCCGAAGCGACGCCCCGGTTCGGGAGAGATGTCGCAGTGTGGTTGCTTGAGTAGTCTGCGCCGTGGGAGAAGCTCTCCCGGGAGTTCCGTCAGGGGAAGCAGAGGGTCCAGAAACCGTTCTGCGCATAGTCCCACTGGAGCTCTCCCATTGAAAGGTTGACAGACAACCTGGTCTTGTTGAGACCCATTGTCCACAGACAAAAAGGAGGGAAGACGCAGCGTCGAAGTTGTCCCACCATCACCGGAATGCATCTTGCCAGAGTCTCGGGGTCTGAGACTGGGGGGAAGAATAGCGGAAGCTTGAGGTTCCAAGCTGTCGCGATCAGGTCCCCCAGACCAGCACTTGCTGGTTACCCAAGGTCAAAGACCCCCAGGTACACTCTCTCTACGAGGCTCTGCTCGGATAGGCTGAGAGAAACATTCCCCTGCCTGGAATGAGAGAGCCGATGGTGGTATTGAGAGAATCTCAATCATCCCGGTATCTCTACTGCAAGATGTGAAGGTGTGAAAATGCGTCCCCTGCTGGTTAGAATGAAGTCGACGCGCAACGGGGCGACTCGGCAGGAGCTGTAGGATCTGAAGAGGGGCCAGACTAAGGCCCCTAAGCCTGCCTGAATGATGGAGAGGTATCCTTCAGGTCTTGACCATAGGCCTGGACCGGAACATGCCCCCCCCCCCTTCCTTTGACGAGTCCGAGAACCGCATCAAGAATGTGGGGAAAGGACGAGAATATCCACTACCATCAAGAGGCTCCATAGGTCAACACCCATTGCAGGTCTAATAGTTCCGCTGGTCCCCTAGGGCCAGGGAGTCCGGTTAAACATTGCCTGAAGACACCGGAACTTGGATCGCCCCACATGTAACTTATCCTGAGGCGACCGTTCGGACTATAGACGGGTCAATGAGGAAAGGAAAACTAGGAAACGTTCCAAGGTAGGGCTGAAAGCTCTGCTTGACTGAGAACAGGTACTGCGACTCTCCTCAGTCTTGCCACAGTCAACCGAAAGGAAGGCTCGAAGGATGTGGTAACAGAATCTGGCGTCCCCAGGTGGTCACCCATCCAAGTACCGACGTTGCTTAACCTCGCTGGACGGACGAGAAGCGGGGTTTCCAACGTGGTAAGACTCAATATCATGGCCAGATACTCCAGATGTTGAGGCAGAGGAAGAGAAGGCTCCAAGCAAAATACCATGAGCCCACACTCATGGTAAGCATCCGGAAGCTTGTCCCGGCGCTGAAGAAGGTCGAACCCGAGCCTACCGGAGTTGAACAGCCCTCCAAACAGCAGAGGAGGCGGAAGCCTGCACCTGAGCGGCCAAGAGGAAGGGAGGGAAAGTTCTCTGGGGAAACAAACCTGCTATGCCACGGCGGGATAGCCACACTGCATCATAAGCAGGAATACTTGCAGTCTAGGCTGAATTCGACGAGCACCCTGGAAGATGGATGGAAACTGAAAGTACCCGTCCTTCCGATCCAGGGTTTAAGGAGTCCTGTCGCCTCGTTACCAGTCTGATCGATTCTGCTGGTCTACTCTGGCCGAAGTTTGTTCGACAAACTTGATCAGGGCTGAGAGGTCGACTACGGACATCCCCTCTCAGATCCTTCCTTACAAGAAAGGATCGACTGAGGGGGCCGGGGGTGAAGCCGTCGATGATCCTAAGGAAGACCTTCGCCTAAGGTATGGATCATTCTGCCCAACCGGGCAACTCTGCTGACGCTATGGCATAGAGGTTCAGAGACACTGAATTCGCTGACAGAGACGGCAGGCGCGATATCCTTGGCTAATCACAGAGATTGTACGGGAATGGGCATCGGGAAGCTGTCATTCGGATGAGTAACCTTAAGCATCCTCCCAGCGAAAAACCTGCAATCCTAGAGTTCGTGAACTCCTTTTAGGACTATGCCCCCCCGGGGGAGTCTCCCGTGCCATCTGTTCCTGACAGGAGGAAACTGCAATTGGACACCTTGTCCCAGTTGTCGTAGCCGATAACTTAGGCCGACGTGGTTGAAATGAATGAATGAATGATTTAAAGTTTTCAGGCATCCTGACATCCAAGGTCATTGACGCCGGTAACATTTAATTTATGTATACAAAAATAAAAAATAAAATAAAATAAAAATTAAATAGTATTCAATTAAAATCATAAAAATTGAATGTCATAAAAGTTAAAATATTTTTCAGAAGACCTGCTCCTGAAATAAATCTAAAAATGCCACTTGCATGGTAGGACACATCATTTCCAAGAATCTTGGCAAGGATGAACCTGCCACCCTCACCTCGAGCCTCAAACAAATATCTATTCCGCAAGTTGTTATAATTGGGGCATTCGGTCAACAAATGCCTTACTGTTAGAGGTACTAAACAGTCATCACAATACGGTTGGTGTTGGCCCTTCAGCAGAAACTCGTGTGTCAACCGAGTGTGACCAATACGGAGACGACAAAGAGACGTCTCCCATTTTCGGGGCATCATATTATACCTCCAAGGAGATATGTCATTTGTTATCTCTCGCATTTTATTGCCATCTTGACTATCCCATTGCTGTTGCCATTTATTGCAAACCAATTTCTTGATGTCAGGTAAGAAATCATCACAGGGAATGGGATACCTTCTTGGCAGCAACTCGGATGCAGCCTCCTTAGCCAGTGAATCTGCCTTCTCATTCCCGGACACACCTACATGTGCTGGAACCCAACAAAATTGAACTGTTATACCTCTCTGTCCAATAATGATAAGCCATTCTAAAATCTTTAAAACTATTGGGTTATTAGAATTAAAAACTTCCATAGCTTGAAGGACACTCCTTGCATCACTAAAAAATGTTATTTTCATTAGTAAAATAAATTTTTGAATATACTTACCCGATGATCATGTAGCTGTCAACTCCGTTGCCCGACAGAAATCTACGGTCGGGATACGCCAGCGATCGCTATACAGGTGGGGGTGTACTCACCAGCGCCATCTGTGGTCAGGTACTCCAGTACTTCTTGTCAACAAGACCTCAATTTTCTCCTCGGTCCACTGGTTCTCTATGGGGAGGAAGGGCGGGTCATTTAAATCATGATCATCGGGTAAGTATATTCAAAAATTTATTTTACTAATGAAAATAACATTTTTCAATATTAATCTTACCCGATGATCATGTAGCTGATTCACACCCAGGGTGGTGGGTGGAGACCAGTATACATGTTAACAAAGAAGCTAAGTATCCCGTATTTCATTTTTATTAGTTATTCAAAATAACAATAAAAAAAAAATAAGTACCTGGTAAGGAAGTCGACTTGAACCATTACTCTGCCTTTAATAAGTACGTCTTCCTTACTGAGCGTAGCGGTCCTCTTAGGATGCTGAACGACTCTTAGGTGCTGAAGTATAAAGGGCTGCAACCCATACTAAAGGACCTCATCACAACCTCTAACCTAGGCACTTCTCAAGAAAAAATTGACCACCCGCCAAATCAACCAGGATGCGGAAGGCTTCTTAGCCGACCGTACAACCCAAAAACAACAATAAAAGCAATCAAGAGAAAGGTTAAAAAGGTTATGGGATTATGGGAATGTAGTGGCTGAGCCCTCACTTACTACTGCACTCGCTGCTACGAATGGTCCCAGGGTGTAGCAGTTCTCGTAAAGAGACTGGACATCTTTGAGATAGAATGATGCGAACACTGACTTGCTTCTCCAATAGGTTGCATCCATAACACTCTGCAGAGAACGGTTCTGTTTGAAGGCCACTGAAGTAGCCACAGCTCTCACTTCATGTGTCCTTACCTTCAGTAAAGCAAGGTCTTCTTCCTTCATATGAGAATGAGCTTCTCTAATCAGAAGCCTGATGTAGTAAGAAACTGCGTTCTTAGACATTGGTAGCGAAGGCTTCTTAACAGCACACCATAAGGCTTCTGATTGTCCTCGTAAGGGTTTCGACCTTTTCAGATAGTACCTAAGAGCTCTGACTGGGCAAAGTACTCTCTCCAGCTCGTTACCCACCAAGTTGGATAGGCTAGGGATCTCGAACGATTTAGGCCAAGGACGTGAAGGAAGCTCGTTTTTAGCCAAAAAACCGAGCTGCAAGGAACATGTAGCCGTTTCCGAAGTGAAACCTATGTTCCTGCTGAAGGCGTGGATCTCACTTACTCTCTTAGCTGTTGCTAGGCATACGAGGAAAAGAGTTTTTAATGTGAGGTCCTTGAAAGAGGCTGATTTGAGCGGTTCAAATCTAGATGACATCAGGAACCTTAGGACCACGTCTAGGTTCCAGCCTGGAGTGGACAACCGACGTTCCTTAGAGGTCTCAAAAGACCTAAGGATGTCCTGCAGATCTTTGTTGGAGGAAAGATCCAAGCCTCTGTGGCGGAAGACCGTTGCCAACATACTTCTGTAACCCTTGATCGTAGGAGCTGATAGGGATCTAACGTTCCTTAGATGTAACAGGAAGTCAACAATCTGGGTTACAGTGGTACTGGTTGAGGAAACTGCATAGGCCTTGCACCAGCTTCGGAAGACTTCCCATTTAGATTGATAGACTCTGCGAGTGGATGTCCTCCTAGCTCTAGCAATCGCTCTGGCTGCCTCCTTCGAAAAGCCTCTAGCTCTTGAGAGTCTTTCGATAGTCTGAAGGCAGTCAGACGAAGAGCGTGGAGGCTTGGGTGTACCTTCTTTACGTGAGGTTGACGCAGAAGGTCCACTCTTAGAGGGAGAGTCCTGGGAACGTCGACCAGCCATTGCAGTACCTCTGTGAACCATTCTCTCGCGGGCCAGAGGGGAGCAACCAACGTCAGCCGTGTCCCTATGTGAGAGGCGAATTTCTGAAGTACCCTGTTGACAATCTTGAACGGCGGGAATGCATACAGGTCGAGATGGGACCAATCCAGCAGAAAGGCATCCACGTGAACTGCTGCCGGGTCTGGAATCGGAGAACAATACAAAGGGAGCCTCTTGGTCATCGAGGTAGCGAACAGATCTATGGTTGGTTGACCCCACAGGGACCAAAGTCTGCTGCAAACATCCTTGTGAAGGGTCCACTCTGTGGGGATGACCTGACCCTTCCGGCTGAGGCGATCTGCCATGACATTCATATCGCCCTGAATGAACCTCGTTACCAGCGTGAGCCTTCGATCTTTTGACCAAATGAGGAGGTCCCTTGCGATCTCGAACAACTTCCTCGAATGAGTCCCCCCCTGCTTGGAGATGTAAGCCAAGGCTGTGGTGTTGTCGGAGTTCACCTCCACCACCTTGTTTAGCTGGAGGGACTTGAAGTTCATTAAGGCCAGATGAACCGCCAACAACTCCTTGCAATTGATGTGAAGTGTCCTTTGCTCCTGATTCCATGTTCCCGAGCATTCCTGTCCGTCCAATGTCGCACCCCAGCCCGAGTCTGATGCGTCCGAGAAGAGACGGTGGTCGGGGGTCTGAACAGCTAACGAAAGACCTTCCTTGAGAAGAATGCTGTTCTTCCACCACGTTAGAGTAGACCTCATCTCTTCGGAAACAGGAATTGAGACCGTCTCTAGCGTCATGTCCTTGATCCAGTGAGCAGCCAGATGATACTGAAGGGGGCGGAGGTGGAGTCTCCCTAACTCGATGAACAGGGCCAGCGATGAGAGTGTCCCTGTTAGACTCATCCACTGCCTTACTGAGCATCGGTTCCTTCTCAGCATGCTCAGGATGCACTCTAGGGCTTGGTTGATCCTTGGGGCCGACGGAAAAGCCCGAAATGCTCGACTCTGAATCTCCATACCCAGGTAAACGATGGTCTGGGATGGGACGAGCTGGGACTTCTCTAAATTGACCAGGAGGCCCAGTTCCTTGGTCAGATCCATAGTCCATCTGAGATTCTCCAGACAGCGACGACTTGTGGGAGCTCTTAAAAGCCAGTCGTCTAAATAGAGGGAGGCTCTGATGTCTGCCAAGTGAAGGAATTTCGCAATATTCCTCATCAGTCGCGTAAACACAAGAGGTGCCGTGCTTAGGCCAAAGCACAGGGCTTGGAATTGGTACACAACCTTTCCATAGACGAATCTCAGGAAAGGTTGGGAGTCTGGATGGATGGGGACGTGAAAGTATGCGTCTTTCAGGTCTAACGAGACCATCCAGTCCTCCTGCCTGACCGCTGCTAGGACCGACTTCGTCGTCTCCATCGTGAACGTCTGCTTGGTGACATAAGCATTGAGCGCACTGACGTCCAGCACCGGTCTCCAACCTCCTGTCTTCTTGGCTACCAGGAAGAGACGGTTGTAAAAGCCCGGGGATTGATGGTCCCGGACTATGACCACTGCCTTCTTCTGTAGCAAGAGCGACACCTCTTGTTGCAACGCTAGCCTCTTGTCCTTCTCCTTGTAGTTGGGAGAGAGGTTGATGGGAGATGTAGCTAGAGGGGGATTGCGGCAGAACGGAATTCTGTATCCCTCCCTCAGCCACTTCACAGACTGAGCGTCTGCACCTCTGCTCTCCCAAGCTTGCCAGAAGGTCTTGAGTCTGGCTCCTACAGCTGTCTGGAGAGGAAGGCAGTCAAAACTTTCCTCTTGTGGACTTGGAACCCTTCTTGGACTTGCCACGGTGACTGTCTGCACGGGTACCTCCTCTGCTGGAGGTTCTGCCACGAAAGGGCGGGATGAACCTGGAAGCAGGTGTATCAACTGCTTGGGGGCGGTAAGGTTTGGTCACGGAAGGTAAGGTCTTAGCCTTACGTGCAGAAGAAGCCATGAGGTCATGCGTATCCTTCTGGAGAAGAGAGGCAGCCATCCCCTTAATTAACTCCTCCGGAAACAGACACTTAGAAAGAGGAGCAAACAGCAACTCTGACCTCTGGCAAGGGGTGATACCAGCAGATAAGAAGGAGCACAGATGTTCTCTTTTCTTGAGGACCCCTGATACATAAGAAGCCGCAAGTTCGCCAGACCCATCTCGTATTGCCTTGTCCATGCTGGACATGATCAGCATGGCTGAGTCCTTGTCAGAAGGGGAAGTCTTCCTGCTTAAGGCTCCCAGACACCAATCGAGAAAGTTGAATATCTCGAAGGCACGAAAGACTCCCTTTAACAAGTGATCAAGATCTGAAGAGGACCAGCAGATCTTCGAACGTCTCATAGCCAACCTGCGGGGAGAGTCAACCAGACTTGAGAAGTCGGCCTGGGCAGAGGCAGGAACCCCCAAGCCAGGTTCCTCTCCCGTGGCATACCAGACGCCCGACTTAGAAGCCAGCTTGGGAGGAGGAAACACAAAAGAGGTCCTTCCCAGTTGCTTCTTGGACTGCAACCAATCCCCCATAACCCTCAAAGCTCTCCTTGATGATCTGGCGAGAACAAGCTTGGTAAAGGCAGGCGCAGTAGACTGCATGCCCAGAGCAAACTCGGAGGGAGGAGAACGAGGGGTTGCAGACACAAAGTGTTCAGGGTACAACTCTCTGAACAAAGCAAGGACTTTGCGGAAGTCTAAGGAGGGTGGCGAAGACTTGTGTCCTTCAACATCAGAATGAGGATCATCTAGATGAGCAGCTTCATCCTCAGAAACCTCCTCACCCGACAGTTGAGTTGTAAGAGGCAAAGGCAGAGCAGCAAGCTGAACGGCTGAATCCTGCAGAACGGGTGCATGCGTACCTGCGGATCCATCATCATGCCTCTGCTGGACGGAGTGTGAGCTGGTAACAACAAAAGCAGAGGGCCGGCGTGAGGGAGGGTCTGCGGTGGGCTGAGGAGCATGCGGTGTGGTATGCAGAGCATGCTGTAAGGCATGCGGCTCATGCTGCATGGCATGCGGCTCATGCTGCATGGGATGAGGCTCATGCTGCATGGTATGAGGCTCATGCTGCATGGGATGCGGCTCATGCTGCATGGTATGCGGCTCATGCTGCATGGCATGCGGCTCATGCTGCATGGCATGCGGCTCATGCTGCATGGAAAGAGGCTCATGCTGCATGGGATGAGGCTCATGCTGCATGGGATGAGGCTCATGCTGCATGGGATGAGGCTCATGCTGCATGGGATGAGGCTCATGCTGCATGGTATGCGGAGCATGCTGTAAGGCCTGCGGAGTATGCTGTATGGGTTGAGGAGAATGCCGCATAGTGCTGGAACCCGGCAACTCCCGATGCGGCAGCTCACGCATGTAAGCAGAAGGTGCAGCACGAACATGCGTCTGGCAGTGAGGACTGCGCAACGGTGGAGGAGCTCTCACAGGAGGAGGGGTGTTAACCTTCTCTGCCTGATACTCCTGCATAAAAGCCGCAAGCTGAGACTGCATAGTCTGCAGCATGGACCACTTAGGGTCTACTGTGGTTGGAGCAGAGGCCTGTTGAGGGACCACTCTACCTCTCTTAGGAGGTGTGCAGTCATCAGATGACTGCGGCGAGTCCGAACTGACCCAGTGGCTACACCTGGGCCGTTGGACTAGCTCGGAAGGGACCTTACGTTTGAGCGGTCGTGAGACCTTAGTCCACCGTTTCCTCCTGGAAACCTCTTCTACAGACGAGGAATGTAAGGGCTCATTCGTCTGGGAGTGGAAGGGACGATCCTTAGCAGATACGTCCGCAACCACTGAGGATACATCTGTGCGCCGATCAAGGCCTGCCGAACCCTTTGGTCCTTCGACATTGCTTCTCCCCTGGGCTTGGGAGCTTGCAAGAGGTCCCGGACTGGGAGGACGACTGGCACGCACAGATGTATCTTCATGCGCAACACTGACACTGACACTATGCACAGCACTAGCACTAACACTTCCCACTGCACTCTTCGCTTTCAGCTCTCTGACATCCGCCAAGAGCTGATTGCGGTCACTAACCAACGACTCCACCTTATCACCGAGAGCCTGAATGGCACGCAACATATCAGCCATTGCAGGCTGAGCACTCGTAGCAGGTTCGGGGGTCACCACCACAGGGGAAGGAAAAGGTTGAGGGGCATGGGGAGAGGAAATATCCAAAGAGCGAGAAGAACTCCTCCTATCTCTCTCCTTCTCTAACCTACGAGTATATCTGAGGAATTCATTAAAATCGAATTCCGAAAGCCCAGCACATTCCCCACATCTATCTTCCAATTGACAGGATTTTCCCCTACAATTGGAACATACGGTGTGAGGATCAACAGAGGCCTTCGGAAGACGCCTATTACAAGTCCTAACACTACATCGCCTATATTTAGGAACTTGGGAAGTGTCAGACATCTTGAATTCTAGAAGTAGTCAAAGGGGGAATTCCAAAGTAAAGCAAAGATCGTTAACCAATGAATCAAATTAATACCAAAAGCTTGCTAAGCTAAGAGCTAAAGCTTCCTGTACAGCGAAGGCTAAATTTCAGAGCAAATACTTCACCAAATCGTGAACAAAAGACTCCAAAATCAACAGCGTATCCATGTAGGTCTTGCCGGTGGCACGACAGAGGAAAAAATTGAGGTCTTGTTGACAAGAAGTACTGGAGTACCTGACCACAGATGGCGCTGTTGAGTACACCCCCACCTGTATAGCGATCGCTGGCGTATCCCGACCGTAGATTTCTGTCGGGCAACGGAGTTGACAGCTACATGATCATCGGGTAAGATTAATATTGAAAATTGTAAAATTACCCTCCTTCTCCAACGCTATTTTCTCAATAGCGGTTAATATGCCATACAGTTCGGCAGTAAATATGGAAGCGGTCAGAGGAAGTGCACCTCTACAATTAAAACCATTACTATGTACTCCAAATCCAACGCCAGCATCAGATTTGGAGCCATCAGTATAGATAAAAGTTGATCCTCTATGTTCTTTAACATGTTCATTAAAAAGAGACCTGGTTTCTAGGTCTGACATATTCTTCTTATCTCCAATAAAATATTTACAAAAAGATATCTCCGGTAACTTCCATGGAGGCGTTGATGATACCTTGAATGGAAGTACCTTATTTCTAGTTATATCCAGACTATTTAATAATCGTTTCACCCGAAAGCCATAAGGTTGAGGAGATTTTGGGTGCAACTCAAAGTATGATGCGTGTCTTACAAGGCTTGCAGTCTGAAATGCTAGAGAGTTAGGGAGTCTTTGCAATCTAAACCAATACCGAAGAATGGAAGACATTCGGTAAAAGTCTAGAGGTAACTCTCCAGCATCAACAAGGAGACTTGGGATAGGCGAGGTTTTAAAAGCTCCAGTAGACAATCTAATACCTGCATGATGTATCAAGTCTAATATTTTTAACCGGCTTGGGGTGGCTGAAGAATATACCTCACAACCATAACTAATTTTGGAAAAAATCAAGGCCTTGTATAATTTTAAAATAGTATTGCGGTCTGCCCCCCACGATGTATGGGACAATACTTTTAAGATATTCAGAGCTTCAACACATTTAGCTTTTAATGCTTTTAAGTGAGAAACCCATGTCAGCCTACAATCAAATATCAAACCTAAAAATTTAGCTTCTCTTGCACATGGTATCCGTTGACTTTTAATGTATATATCCGGGTCTAGATGTACTCCCCGGATACGACAAAAATGGACAACGGTAGTTTTACTTGTCGAGAACTTAAATCCATTCATGTCAGCCCACTGGATAATTTTATCAATAGAGAGTTGGATTTTTCTCTCAACCATTGCCATTCTGGTGCCAGCAAATGATATTGAGAGATCATCCACAAATAATGTTGAGAGAACATCCTGGGGAATGGCTGAGGATATCCCATTAATTGCTAGTGCAAAAAGGGTTACACTCAGCACACTACCCTGAGGAACTCCTTCTTCCTGGCACTTACTCTCGGATAGTTTCCCCAACTCTCACTTGAAAAACTCTACTTGAAAGAAATGCCTGAATAAATAGTGGCAGCTCTCCTCTCAATCCCAATTCATGAATGGTTTTAAGTATACCATATCTCCATGTGGTATCATATGCCTTTTCAAGGTCAAAAAATACTGTAACATGGTGCTGTTTGGAAGCAAAGGCTTCACAAATAGAAGACTCTAGTCGTATCAACACATCAGTCGTTGAGTGCATTTTTCGGAATCCACATTGAATCGGTGATAAAATACCTTTCTTTTCAAGGTACCACATCAGCCTTGCATTGACCATCTTCTCCATGATTTTACATAAACAAGATGTCAATGCAATAGGACGATAGTTTGCTGCTAAAAACTTGTCTTTACCGGGTTTTAAAAAGGCTAAAATAATGGCTAGTTCCCAAACACTAGGGTAACTATGATCATGCCATATTCTATTAATAATACTTAAAATAAATAGCTTTGTATTAAAATGTACATGTTTAATCATTGCATATGGAATTCCATCGGGTCCAGGGGCTGTATCATTGCAATGAGCAAGTGCGGAATCAAATTCTCTTTCAGTGAAAGGAGAATTATACGACTCTTCCCTTCTTGTTGCAAAATTTAAAATTTTCTTTTCTTCAGTGCTCCTATACTGGTGACCAGGAGCTCCTTCACACTTGCTGGATACTTTTGAAAAATGATTAGCCAGGGCATTGCTAACATCATTTGCTTCAGTTATATACTGGCCATTCACCCTCAACACTGGTGGTGGGTTGGGGGTGAATTTGCCAGCTATCTTTTTTACTTTCCTCCACACAGAAGATGGTGGTGTTCTACTGTTAATGGAGGAAACAAAAGACATCCATGACTGGCGCCTTGCTTCTTTCACGGCACGACGGAACTGTGCTCTACATTTCTTGTACATAATTAAATTCTCATCAGTTCTGCGTCTACGCAATCGTGTTAAAGATCTTCTTGTGGCTCTGTGCAGGGCAGTTAGTTCTGAAGACCACCACGGGACTGGTTGTCGTTTGAATAACCCTGTTGTTTTTGGAATTGAATTGACTCCTGCTGTATGGAGAGTTCCATTCAGTAAGTCTATGGCATCATCGATATTTTCAACTTGTCCTGCATCCCCCTCAATTTCGCTTAGCTCACAAAATTTATCCCAGTCCGCCTTGTCAAGATTCCATCATGGCGATCCCTGTAAAGGTGGACCATTGTTGGTGTTTATAATGATTGGTGCGTGATCACTAGTATGCCAATCATCTAATGTTCTCCAATCGAAGTCGAGAAGGCAATTAGGGCTTACGATTGATAGGTCAATACATGACAAGGTACCTGTCTGGACATGAAAGTGTGTGGGCTCTCCTGTATTAAGGAGTCCCACATCTTCATTTTCCACAATTGATGATATGATATTTCCCCTCGTGTTTGCTAAAACATCACCCCACAAAGGGTGTCTACCATTCAAATCTCCAAGTAAAAGAAAAGGTTGAGGGAGTTGTTGAATCACCTCCACTAAGTTGTCATACAAAATGTTATCATTTGGAGGCAAGTACAGAGAACAAATTGTATATTTTCGCCCTATGTCGATCTGTACAACCACTGCCTGCAGAGGTGTACGAATAGACAGAGAAACTTGGGGAACATCTCGACGAACGTATATGAGACTTCCGCCATGGCTCCCCACTTGGTGATCATATGGTGTCCTATAACTAATGTATTCGTGAGGGCAAGGGGTATTATGATCAAGTTTGCTCTCCTGTAGACAAATAATTATGGGGGAATGCTCATGAATAAGGAGCTTAAGTTCTTCATATTTGGCCCTTAAACCCTGACAATTCCATTGCAAAATGGAGGAAAAAACTATGGTTTATAATTTGGTAGACCCCTTGGATGGAGTCTTCCCATTAGCAGTTTTTGATCTAACACTATTTTTAGGTGGTTTTATTAAAGAGGGTCTTGATAGATTGGGTTTATTATTTATGATTTTCTTTTTGTCTTTTTGATCTGATTGTTGAGGAGGTTGGTGGACCTCCACTTGAATTTCCGATTTATTTAAATTGATTTTCAGATCAGAAATATCAACAGACAAATCATCATATTTATTTGACGTCGTAATTTTGATATTTCTTATGGAAGGGGGCGAGAGAGATGGAGGTCTCTCTCTTTTCCGATTAGTAGGTTTTGAGCTACCAGGTTTTTGCACCTTCCCCAATACAGGTGCACCTGGTAACTTGGTGTCAGGTGGCATCTCCATCAAATCAGGCAAGGACATGGCCTGGGAGAGGTTAGTACTATTGTTGGTAATGGGGGACGAAGGCTGTACAGAAATGGGCAGTGACCCATTTTTAATATGCTGTGGCAAAGCCTCAGAAGGCGATATGATTACCTTGTCATGCAGTACTTTATTATTAGAGGTTGTATTTCTTTTCTTAGGATTACTGGCAGTGCTAGGTGGGGTTGCTGTCTCCTGTGGTAAATTTACCTTTGATTTTAAGGCCTTTGCATAGCTGGTTGATTTATTCAACAGTCTTTTTGCATGTCCCACACTTATGTGTTCTAAACTTGATTTGTTTAGGGCAGCTTCCTCCAACTTATACAGTTCGCATCTCCTATCAGTTGATTTATGATTCAAATTGCAATTTGAACACCTGGCCTCAAGTGTACATTCTCCATGATAAGTTTTGGAGCAAATACCACACATTTTTCCATTTTTGCAAACTTTGGATGGGTGTCCAAATTTAAAACAATTAAAACATTGCAGGGGCTTTTGTTTGAAAGGCCGAACTTTAATCCTTTCATTTTCAATAAAAATATGGAAAGGTACATCAGCATCCTGGAAAGTGAGTATAATCATTGAAGTTCCAGGAACCTTATGCACTTTCCATACATTTAATGGACACATAGAAAGTATCTCCTCCTCTGTAAATTTGTATAGGTCCTTATTAAAGACCACTCCCCTTCCATAACTAAAATTTAGATGAGGTTTCATTTCCAATGTAATTTCATCACTGCCTGTCTGTAAGTTAGACAGTATTGCAGACTGAGTCGAAGATTTGGCATGGATGAGATAACTGTTCTTCCCAAAACGAGATATATCTCCAGGTGCTATGGTTCCTACTTTTTTTTGGATAAACTTACATATCTTAAAATAATTCCCTATTATCCCTTTAGATTCGGCTAAGAGCCACATTGGTGGTTTGGGTTTTCTCTGTGAAGGCATGGGTGCATTTCTATCTTTTTCAAACCAATCAGCAGGTTTGTACACATCCAATTCCTTTGGGACCTTATCACAAAGAGCTCCCATGATGTTCAATTCGTTAATTTTGATACTACTAATATTACTTGTGGCATTAAACGCCTCATCGTGACTTTCAAAAGATATCCAAGAGTCCCATTTTTCATCTCCAAGTCTCATCCTTATTTCCTTTATCAATCCATAGCACTCAAATGCTCTATATATATCATCATAATTTGTCTAATGGGATTTGGGAAACATGAAGGAATCGTAGTTTCCCTGTGTTACCCAAATTGCTAGATTTTTTAACATCAGTAGAGTGGTCCTTTTTAGTTCGAAGGTCGTCAACAGAGTTTTCCTTAATTACAGTAGCAGAAGTCGTCAACAGTGCCGGGGGGAGTCAGCAAATCCAGGGGATGGGGAGTCAGTATTTGAAGGGTCCATAGCAAATCCAGGGGATGGGGAGTCAGTATTTGAAGGGTCCATATTTAAGGGTGGGATTTTCAGGTTTTTTTTTGTTGTTTTGTTGGGGTACCTGCTTGAGAATTATAAGAAAGTACCATACGTTGGAAAGGAAATTTGCATTCTCCACTATCGGCACAATGAGAGTATACTTCCCCGATGGTCCACTCCATACCCTACCCGAAGGATAGCATCAAAACAGATATAGAGGCACAGGTGTAAGCTAAACCCGCCTGTTAGGACTGAGACCAAAGTAATATGGAATCATCCTCCCCATATCTGTAATGATGGGCTTCCGGCCAAAAGCCAAGAGTCCCACCTCAAGGATTGGATCCCCCTGGATTCCGATGACCCAACCCTTGAGACTAGTTCCGCCAAAAAGGTCCAAATCATCTTTGGGATGGCTGAGATCATCCAATACTCTCATATATAGCTTTAAATGCGAATACCTCCCAATCGTGATCCCTTCTCCCATTCATCTAAGCAGGCAGTAATAACGAATGTGGAAATATCCACGCCATTTAAATAAAATAGAAAAAAAAAAATAGATAAATAAATAAATGAACAAATAAAATAAATATATATATATATGCATACATCTACATATATATATAACTAAGAAAAATAATAATCATAGAGATAGGACAGCAAGATGAAAGAAAGTTGATAAAATTAGGAGAAGGTCGAAGTAATATTAAGCAGAAGAAAAAGAGAGAAATTTAGATTCGAACTGGGGGAGCAATTTCCCGAAATTCGAGAGCCCTCTTGCCCGTCACCAAGATTCAGCACGGGAATGAAATGCCGTGCTGAAGCTCAACGACTTCATCAAGGCATTCTCTCATTAAGAGGGACGTGGTTGAAAGAAAAGGGCACTGGAGCCCTGCAGAGTCTGGAAGAAAGCGCCTTGGAGGAGTGAAAACGGAAGTAGATTTCCTCCGCACAGCAGCTGTCTAAGTCTCTGTCCTTGGGCACAAACAAACTCTTCTCAAGGATGGAAGGGTGTCTGAGGTCGTCGACCTCCACAGATGAGACACCCGAAGGAAGACCTCAGTCAGCGCGTCCAGATGGTACAACATCGAGCTTGTCCGACGAAAGGCCAAGGTGCCTGAGCTCGAGAGGAGGAAAGTACCCTTGATCTTCCTGTAGCTTCCTTGAACCAAACCTCGGGCCGTAACCGAGGAGGGAAAGAACCTGGTAAGCTCCCAGAGGAAGAGGTAAGCAGTCACCCCTTGTCCGATGGAGAAATCTCGAACGGAAAGCCCCCCCGCCAAAAATCCTTCCAGGGAATGACGGGGAAGGGCTAACCCAGGTTCAGGAAAGAGGAGTGTTGCTCAGATCTCCCTTAAGTTTCTCCTATTCTTGCAAGTGCCATGCTCTGCGTTTACGGGGTGAGGCCGTGTTCTGGAAATACGCTCCAGAAGAACTCCCCAGGCTGGTCATGCTGCGAAAACCCCATTGGGAATCGTGGTCGCAATCGCCCTGGAGCTCGCTGACGAGCAGAAGGCTACGCGTGGAAGCCTGCGCAAAGAAGAGTCCTTGACCCCGACCTGAACCGAAGTTCTAGATCGCGAGGGCGAACGTGGGCGCACAGGGCGCGTAACAGGAACCATCAGGAACCGCAGGGCTGATCATCTTGAAAGCGCTGACGAACAGGAGAGCGCTGATGAGCAGAAGAGCGCCTGTGTGCTAACACTGAGCAGGAGCAGGAGAGAACACAGCAGAAGGACGCGCAGGGAAACCCTGACACGCAAGGGAAGAACCCCTGTGGGGGCAACCCTTTGCCCCGAAGGGATCGTTGTCCGCCGGGAGACTGATGTCCGTCGGAAGACCGCTGTCCGTCGGGAAGACCGTTGCCCGTCGGAAGACGAGATCAGACTGCTGTCCATCTGCACCAAGGCGGAAGATCGAGAAAAAGGAGTTGTAGGCTGCAAACGGAGATCCAAAAAGGCGCCTCAAGCACCCTTATAGGGAGATGAGAGGCCCTTACGACGAGGCGGACGGTGGGCCTACGGCGAGGGAGGCCAACAGCAACAGCAACAGAAGAAACCTCCGAAGAGGAGTCTCTATGAGTGTACTCTCTCGCGAACGAAAGAGAAACACTTCGTGGAAGAGACTGGTCAGCCAGTGACCAAAAAGGAGCAATCCTCCGAAGAGGAGCTCCTGCAGTTGCCCAGCCCCTTGAGCGAAACTGCAGGTGCGATCGCTCAGCACCAAGAGCATAGTCGCACGAAAAAAAAGGCAAGAGAAGAACCCCCCAAAAGGGGAAAAACTCAAGCCTGGACAGGAAAAACTTCCCTCGGAAGGAAAGTTACCCGCCCAAGGAGGCAAGCCTCCTGAGAGTTCTAAAATGAACTGGAGAGCTGTCCGTCGTCACGGGAGTACTTCCAGTAGAAGGAGACACGCCCCTGACGAAAATACAAGGGGGGAGGCAGCAACAGCCGAATCCCCAGGAATCAACCAGACAGCTCACACCGTTGCCATATTACAGAAACGAACTAGATCGGTAACTGTAAAAAAATAAAACAAATAATATTAGTACACATTCATTCCCCCGGGAAGGCTCCGAAGAGGAATCCCGAGGGAAAGGAACAAGAATTACACAACAGGCACGTGCCCTCACAACCACTTACACTCGCGGAAGGAGAGCTGTAACCAAAACAGAATTATAACAATTATAATTATGTAACTATGTAATTATGTAATTTAAAACTGAATGAACACTAAAGAAAGAACGAAAACCCCGAAAGGAATCGTTCTACAAGCTGAAAAACAAAAAACAACTACAATTAGATTCATAAACTAATTGAGACAAACGTACGGCGTAGCAACTCCCCCACACGAAAAGGAAGCTACAAGGGCATAGTAACACGTAGTAAAAGGGTGAACGACCTCGAGAGACAGAGAGAAAGACATAAGTCAAACTCGATCGCCACCCATAAAATTACGCCGTGGTGGCCTAACTGCCGAGGCCTCCACGTAGATATCGTACACTACACACACAAATCTGAAAAGGAAACTTACTTATTTCTATACTCAAATATATATACAAACATGAAAACATGTTTACATATATATAGAGTAAATGAAAAGTAAGCGATTAAGTAAAGACAAAACAAACAATGGCTGCCAAGAGAGGACCAAGACAGAGACGTCTGTCACAGTCCGAGCCAAAAGTGAAAGTGAGTATTCACCTGTGTGTGAGGGGGAGGAGGGGTAGCTAGCTACCACTCCCCTACCCCCCCGCTAACTAGCGCGGGGGTAATACACCCTCGTTAAATTCTAATGGCTAGCCATTTCAGCTACGCTAAAAGGTAACCCTTTGTAAATAGCGTGGTTTGTATTTCGGTTACGGAACAATTGTAGTTTGGAAGTGTCTTCTGTGTAAATGTGCCGTCAACCACAACATACATTCCTGTGGTAGGGAGGCATGTTGTTCATTCCCTCACTAGTTTGGCCTTATGATGATGACAACGTGAACCTAAAGAAATTGGTATTCCTTAGATATCTCTAATGCTGTTGGAGGAGGGAGGTTTTGCTGCCACCCTTCTTCTGGTAGTCTTTTTTCCAACCCCAGAAAGGCACTAAAGGTGTATCATTTGGTAGTACTGTCTCTACTTCTGTGGAAGCGTGGTCATTGATCTGTATGACCCGGGAAGGTGAACTTCAAGACCTCCTGCTATGACTCGTTCGTTAGGTTCATCATGCGACGACTTAGTAGCTACTAACAAGTAGAAGACACCATCGATCGAGTCCAGGAAGATCATCCAATAGGAGTGACTGATCAATCTCTTCCCGCATGCATGGGAGATCGACGGTGGTCGGAATGAAGATTGCTGCCCTTCTACCCCCAATCTTGGAGAGATAGAGAGAGAGAGAAGTGGTGCATGCCCAAAAATTATCCCACAACAGAAGTCTCAGAACAAAGATGACTGCCTCATACAAATGCAGGATCCTCGTCCAACACATAAATGCTGCTACTCTTGACCCCAGGAAGAAGATTACATTGTTGTTAAGTACAGGTTAACTATCAGCTGGAGTTAATGATTCTCCAAGAGTATGAGAAGGAAGTACATATCATGAACTTTTTCCAGCCAGGTGGTGGTATATCGGCTGTGAGATGTGTGTTCACGCCCCTACAACCAGTGAGACCGAACCTGTGTACCCTCAAATAGGCTGAAGGGCACCAACCTCTTACCTTTCCTTAAGAAAGTTATAAAGACATCATGATCACCTCCTACGAAGAGCAGTAAGTATCCACCCGAGAAAGTGTATCAGCATGTGGTACAGATGATTAAGCACTTACAACCTAGAAAACCAAGCATGGGCACCCTCGGTCAGGATAAAGGGCACCAACCCCATCTCATTCCTTCTCCAGAGTTCCAGAGAAATTAAGATCAACCCCTACGAAGCAAAAGGATTATGACTGAGTACAATCGAAGAGCTCTCCCTACCCTCTCGCGCTGATCCCAGCAGACCTCCTCGTCACCTGTCTCCAAATGACCTGTCCCACCAATAACAATCTCCACAATATCAACAAGAGATGAGGCTGGTGACCTACGAGGACCATTTTAAACACGCAATTGAAGCACAGCAATAGTCACCCCACCCCCCAGCAACAATTCTTCAAGCAGCGATATGCGACGCTCTGTGCCATATAAAGTCAGCGCAGGTTGTGATGTCCACATTAATTTAGGACTTCGCAAACTGCTCAAATATTCGCCAGCTAAAAATCCAGTTTGTATGGCAAGAACGGGTTAAATGACTAATTGGCAACTTTCCTCCATTCCCCCTCACTCTTAAACCAGATAGAAAATCTTCCTCAGTTGCTGCGAAGCATTCGTTAGAACATTTGCGACGGTTATGCTAAGAGTCCCCCTCAATTAATCTTCGTTTTTTTCGGCCATTAACTCTAGTAGTTTTGGATGAAGATGTCTAGGCCTCTAACTGATCATGATGACATTGTCAGGGTGATCGAGTGTCACCGATTAGGCATGAAAACAAAGGATATAGTAAATCAAACCGGAGTAAATGAGAAGCAAGTTAGAAGGTTGGTTGCACGCTTCTTGGCAGGAGATGGTAGCCTCCCGTTTCCCCGACATGGAGGGGGGGCTAGGAAGAAAACTTCGCCTAGTCTCATTCGGCTTCTGAAGAAAAATGTTGAAATGAACCCCTGTGTTACTGCCAAACAATTGAAGGAACAAAATTGTGAAGTTCTTGCTGACATATCAGTGCGAACGATACAAAAATGTTTGTCGGGGGAATTGAAATACAAGAAGGGCCCTGCTCGTAAGAAACCTTTCCTCACTAAACGCCACAGAGAAAATAGACTAAGATTTAGTAAGCAGCTTAGCCAATGGCCTGAGGAGGAACTCGGAAAAATCCTCTTCACAGATGAATCAACCTTTTACGTTTCTAATGCGACTGGGAAAAACGTTTGGCGTCTACCGGGATCTGATCCCTTGGACCCCAAATTCCTCACTCCTACCACCAAATTTCCCGCCTATTTGATGGTTTGAGGGGGTGTGGGATATGGTGGGGTTACTGAGCTTGTGTTTCTACCCCCCCCCCAAACAGACTGTGAACAAGAAGAGGTATCTCGAACTGCTTCGTTTGCATCTTGAGGATTCGTTTCACCGCACCGATACATCAATCTTTCAGCTGCTCATACAGCTAAGGTTGTTACCTGTTATTTCAGGGAAAATAACGTTAGTTTTATTGAAAAATGGCCTGGTAACTCCCCTGATATGTCTCAAATCGAGAACTTGTGGGCAATTCTGAAGGCTCGTATCCGGAATGAAGACACTTCCACTCATGCTAAGCTAGAGGCAGCGCTACGGGCCGCTTGGGATAAAATCTTGAAGGAGCTGTGCGAGAAGCTCATCAACTCCTTCCCCAAACGCCTTGCAGACGTCATCCAAAGGAAGGGTGGCCATTGCAAATATTAATTGAATGAATGATGAGTAATTACAAATGAATTCATAAATCCAAGTTGTGTTTTTTTATTTTTCTTGAATTTTTCTATCTGCCTTTCATTTTTTATCTCATTTTTTGTTCAACCGGACAAAACAATGGGCGCTAGCTGTACTCCTGTTTGCCCATACGAAGCTGAAGCACCAAGTGCTTCAACAGCCTCTGACAGCACGAGAGCTAATGACACCTCAACCTCCAAGTTGTCATCCCTTCTTCAGGGTATTGCCCAAGTTCCAGTCTCAATCTGGCATGTGAATACACTAAGAGGGATTCCCCAGCAATACACGACAAGATCTCCTCTTTCGTGAGATGAGGAAGAATCCCAAGACCTTGTCAACACTAGCGGTAACATAGAATCTTTGGACCAAGCCTGCATTCATCAAGGTATTGCCACTCATTCGTAAATGTAATGAACTTATGAAGGCAACAATGGTCATCCACCAATGATCGACATCTGCCCTCACGTTGCCATGGTCATCATAACTTGCTTTAGATAATAAGAATAAATTTCCAGATCTCTAGTCTACAAAATTTTATACACTAGCCAATCACATAAGATCCTGCCTACTACGCTCTCTCAACAATGACAGTTCTGCATACAAGACGACTCGGACCCTTCTCATCTAACGAATGACCCAGCTGTGACAACGCCGAGGGTATGGACCACAGTGGAGAGACTCGAGCATGACAGCATGTTCTCAGCACTTGATTCTGCTGCTTCTATGGCTAGCCTCAAAGCAACATCATGGATCGACCTCTTATCATTTGAAGTCGCTTACAGTACTTCACCATGACCAATCAGCTAGCCAGTGGGCCAACTGGGTCTTGAGGTTAAGGGGTGTCACCTCATACTTCGCCAGGCAGATAGGAAATGAGGTAATTTACTTCCACAACCCATAGGTGTTGGAGACTGTAGCCCTGTTCCCAAAAAAGGAAGTAGATGTCAAGATGGAGAAGTGGAGGAAGGCAAGACAGGACTTACTTATCCATCAAACAGTTACCTTCAAGGACTTAGCCCTTTCAAAGGCAACGAAGCGGAGAACCCAGAATCCCATTGTACTGTACCTTTAAAGTTGGCTCTTATCGTGTGTGACTCGGCCCATTAATACACTTATTTTGTGGTTATTTCAAACTATCTACTTTTTAGTTCAATTTCTTTCTTTTAAAAAAAGCAGCTTTGATGAAAATAAAACTTATTTTTGAGAAGTGCTATGTGGTCTCCAAGGACTTTCCTGTTAAAGGCTTGAACAGAGAATCCAATACAACCTGATCCCCCCAAAAATTATTTTCCTGCTCTAAGAAGAGTGTATAAACGTGCAAAGCACAGACTCGGTGTGTATAAGGGAGACCTGAAAGTTCTGGCAACCAGAAGTCACGAGTTGCACTTCTCAATGAAGATTCCTGCAACTTACAGGGCCTTAAGTCTCTTCTCCCATAGAAAGGCACAGACAATGTTTTTCTCCCTCACCCTGCCCAGGAAAGGAAGAAGGGGACACTGAAGTCAGCATTTGCACCCAGTTAAGATGTTGAGCAAAAGAAGTGGGTAGAGAAAGTTCTCCAGGATGGATAGCATCTACCTTTCATCAACTCTCACCCTCCCCTCACTCACACAACGGTGATGTACTAGACGTACCATCTAATATTGCTAGAAACTCTGTCCATAGCAGAGAGATGAAGGCGATGGAAGAACCCGCTCCAAGATATCCAAGATGCTTATTCAGGCTCTTTCAGTTGAAACTTCCTGATTGAGAATCCAAGATGGTTATTCAGGCTCCTTCAGTTGAAACTTCCTGATGGAGAAATCAATGGAGTGGGGAGTTGAAGATCTCTCTTCAATTATCAAATTGGTCCTCTAGAAGAGTACCATTAAACAGACAGTAGGCAGCATGCAGTTCCACCATAAGAAAGAGGGCTCCATATTTCCTGAGAATCTGATGGATAAGAACGTTTGAATAACAATCCCTTATCCTACAGGAGGATTTATCAAAGATTAGTCATCAAGAGAGTAATGTACCGGTTCAAAGACCAGTGCTTCGGACTGTCTTCAGCTCCCACAATTGTTCACGTAGGTCTCTACTTGCGCACACTCAAACAGGATTTGTCTGCTGAGGTATCTTGAGGACTGAGGTTCTGTCCTCCTCCAGGAAACAATTACTTCAGGACAGAAACAGACTTCTATTCTTTTGCTGCAATCTATGGATTGAGGTCAATCAGAAAAAGTCCAGTTAGACGCCCAGGCAGATGGAGTATCTAGGAATACAGAAAGACATGGCAAAAGTGAGTCTTACCATTGGGTGATCATGGTAGCAGAATCTTGGAGGCATAAAATAAAAAATTTAAAGTAATTTGTATATTTCCTAACCATACAAACTTGAGACCTTTAATAAGAGTATGACAGTTGGTGAAGCTGAATGGCCATTAAACTTTAACATGGTAAACATTGCTGCTTGCAGGTGGAGGATATGCCCTGCCCACCAGACAACTCAAAGCCTTCACTTCAACTTTTGGCCTAGGTGCCTGCGGGGTGGTTGAGGCAAGTCGTGCAACTTAAAAGGTCCAAGGTTTGGGTTTGTATGGTTAGGAAATATGATATTTTAATTATAAAATAAATTTTTGAATATACTTACCCGGTGAATATATAATAGCTGCAACTCTGCGGCTCGACAGAAAACACACTCAAAAAAACTCGCGAGCGATCGCTATGAAGGTTGCGGGTGTGCCCACCAGCGCCAACTGTCGGCCAGATACCACTCTTGTATGTAAACAAAACCTTCAATTCTTCTCGTCCCGCTGCGTCTCTATTGGGGAGGAAGGGAGGGTCATTTAATTTATATATTCACCGGGTAAGTATATTCAAAAATTTATTTTATAATTAAAATATCATTTTTAAATATTTAACTTAGCCGGTGAATATATAATAGCTGATTCACACCCAAGGAGGTGGGTAGAGACCAGAGTTAATTATGTTTACAGCGTATAAGCTAAGAGTTTTTTCATTTTGACAGTTATCAATATAACAAAACCAAAATATATAGGTACCTGGTAAGGAAGTTGACTTAGACGATTACTCTGCCTTGTAAGTCTGTGTTCCTCACGGAGCCCAGCGATCCTCTTAGGATGCTGAAAGACTCCCAGGAGCTGAAGTATCAAGGGCTGCAACCCATACAACAGGACCTCATCAAACCCCTAATCTGGGCGCTCTCAAGAAATGACTTTGACCACCCGCCAAATCAACCAGGATGCGAAAGGCTTCTTAGCCTTCCGAACAACCCATAAAACAATATTAAAAACATTTCAAGAGACATATTAAAAGGATATTGGAATTAGGGAAGTGTAGTGGTAGAACCCTCACCCACTACTGCACTCGCTGCTACGAATGGACCCAGTGTGTAGCAGTACTCGTAAAGAGTCTGGACATCTATTAAGTAAAATGACGCGAACATTGACTTGCTTCTCCAAAAAGTCGCGTCCATAATACTTTGCAGAGATTTATTTTGCTTGAAGGCCACGGAGGTTGCTATATCTCTAACTTCGTGCGTCTTAACCTTAAGCAAACATCGGTCTTACTCATTCAAGTGAGAATGAGCTTCTCGTATTAAAAAAATCTGATAAAATATGACAAAGCATTCTTTGACACAGGCAATGAAGGTTTCTTAACTGAGCACCATAATGCCTCAGATTTACCTCGTAATGACTTAGTACGGGCTAAATCGAACTTAAGAGCTCTAACAGGACATAATACTCTTTCCAGTTCGTTGCCTACGATCTCTGATAAGCAAGGAATATCAAAAGATTTAAGCCAAGGACGAGAAGGCAGTTCATTTTTGGCCAGGAAACCAAGTTGAAGTGAACAAGTCGCTTTTTTCTGTAGAAAAGCCGATGTTCTTACTGAAGGCATGAAGTTCACTGACCCTTTTAGCCGAAGCCAAGCACACTAGGAAAAGTGTCTTGAGGGTGAGATCCTTCAGGGAGGCTGAATGTAATGGCTCAAACCTGTCTGACATGAGGAACCTTAGGACCACGTCTAAGTTCCATCCAGGAGTTGCCAAACGACGTTCCTTAGAGGTCTCGAAAGACTTAAGGAGATCTTGGAGATCTTTATTGTTGGAAAGATCTAAGCCTCTATGTCGAAAGACCGAAGCCAACATGCTCCTGTAGCCCTTAATCGTGGGAGCTGAAAGGGAGCGAACCTTTCTCAGATGTAAAAGAAAATCTGCGATTTGGGCTACAGAGGTACTGGACGAGGACACAGATGCTGACTTGCACCAGTCTCGAAAGACTTCCCACTTCGACTGGTATACTCTAATGGTAGAAGCTCTCCTAGCTCTTGCAATCGCACTGACTGCCTCCTTCGAAAAGCCTCTTGCTCTTGAGAGTCTTTCGATAGTCTGAAGGAAGTCAGACGAAGAGCGGGGAGGCTTTGATGGACATTCTTTACGTGGGGCTGACGTAACAGATCTACCCTTAGAGGAAGACTTCTTGGAAAGTCTACCAGCCATTGAAGTACCTCGGTGAACCACTCTCTCGCGGGCCAGAGGGTAGCAACCAACGTCAACCTTGTCCCTTCGTGAGAGGCGAACTTCTGCAGTACCTTGTTGACTATCTTGAATGGTGGGAATGCATAGAAGTCCATAAAAGACCAATCCAGTAGAAACGCGTCTATATAGATTGCTTCTGTATCTAGGACTGGAGAGCAAAAGATTGGTAACCTTTTGGTCAACGAGGAGGCAAAGAGGTCTATGGTGGGTTGACCCCAAGTAGCCCAAAGACACTTGCCCACGTCCTTGTGGAGGGTCCATTCCGTGGGTATCACCTGACCCCTCCGACTGAGACAGTCTGCCAAGACGTTCAAGTCCCCCTGGATGAATCTCGTCAACAGGGAGATGCCTCGAATTCTTGACCATAAGAGAAGGTCCCTTGCGATCTCGAGCAGCGTGAAGGAGTGTGTGCCTCCTTGCTTGGAGATGTACGCCAAAGTTGTGGTGTTGTCTGAGTTGACCTCTACCACTTAGTTTCGAAGAAGCTTTTTAATATCATCAAGGCCAAGTGGACTGCTAATAGCTCCTTGCCGTTGATGTGCATGCTCTTCTGACTGAAGTCCACAGACCCGAGCATTCCCGACCGTCCAGGGTCGCACCCCAACCCAAACCCGACGCGTCTGAGGACAACACGTGGTTTGGGTTCTTGACTGCTAGGGATAGTCCCTCTCTCAGACTGATATTGCTGTCCCACCATTTCAGGCATGCCTTTACTGGTTCGGAGACTGGGAATGATACCGTCTCTAATGTCTTGTCCTAGTTCCAGTGAGAGGCTAGATGGAACCGGAGAGGCAGAAGGGGTAGTCTCCCTAGTGAGACAAACTGCTCCAGGGATGAGTGAGTCCCTACGAGACTGTTCCAACTCCTGACTGAATAAACGTTTTCTTTTCAGCATTAGTTGGACTTCGAGCAGGGCTTGACTGCGAATCTCCATCCCCAAATATAGAATAATCTGGGATGGGATCAGTTGGGACTCTTAGGTTGACCAAAAGTCCCAACTCCCTGGCCAGACTCAGCGACCAATGTAGATCCTGCAGACAGCGAAGACTGGACGATGCTCTGAGAAGCCAGTCGTCCAAGTACAGGGAGGCTCGGATCCCCGATAGATGGAGGGATTTTGCCACAATCCTCATGAGCCTCGTAAACACGAGAGGCGCAGGACTAAGGCCAAAGCACAGGGCTCGAAACTGGTACCCCACATTCCTGTAAACAAACCTCAGAAACGGTTGGGAATCCGGGTGTATAGGAATGTGGAAGTATGCCTCCTGAAGGTCGAGAGAGACCATCCAGTCGCCTTCCATAAATGCTGTCAAGACAGCCTGGTAGACTTCATCGTGAAGTTTGTCTTGACAATGAACACATTGAGCGCTGGGGAGAGCCTATGAGGTTTGAGAAGTCTATCTGGGCAGAGGCAGGAACTCCCAAGCCGAGAACTTCTCTCGTGTCATATCAGACTCTCGCTCTATAAGCCAGCTTAAAAGTAGGAAAAGCAAAGGCTGTCTCCCCCAAACTCCTCCTGGTGATAAACCAGTCGCCTAGCAAACGTAAAGCTCTCTTAGAAGAGCGAGAGAGCACTAGCTTATAAAACAACGGCTTTGAAGTAGCTAGGCCTAGTGTAAGCTCTGACGTTTAGGCGAACGAGGAGCAGCAGTTACAAAAAGATCCGGACAAAGGTCCTTAAAAATCAGCATGATTTATTTAAAGTCCATAGGGGGCTAAGCAGCTTTAGGCTCCTCTCCGTCTGACAGAGTCCTCAAGGGAATATCAGTAGGAGGGGGAACAGCAACTTCCTCATCTGAAGGAACCTTGTCCGACAATAGCCGAGTCTCAAGCAAGGGAGAGACCTACCGTGGTGGCAATGCTTAACAAGCAGAGTCCACACACACTGGTGCATTAGTAGCGGACCAGGACGCAACGTCATGTAACTGCTTGACAGTCTGTGAACTGTCAACAACAACAGGTGCGTGAGGACGCACAGCGTCCACTCGAGACTGCTTTGACCGCCTAGTCTGAGCACACACACTGGTGCATTAGTAGCGGACCAGGACGCAACGTCATGTAACTGCTTGACAGTCTGTGAACTGTCAACAACAACAGGTGCGTGAGGACGCACAGCGTCCACTCGAGAACTGCTTGGACCGCCTAGTCTGAGCAGTCAAAACAACTCTAGAATGCGGAGGTTGACGCTCAGCGTCAAAACAAGTCAACTCCGATGGTTGGCGAACGTCCTGAACGTCAACAGGAGCATCAGCAAGTGGCCTAACGTCCAAATGTGGCTGAAAATCCACACGAGACCGCATCGAGTGTGGTTCTAAACAACCTGACTGACGTGACTTGGCTACGCCAACGTCAACAGGACGCACAAAGGAACGTTAGGGTGGCTGAAGGCCAGGATCTCGATGAGATAAACGGCTAGGCTCAACGGACTTATCGGCAGAATAGTCTTCCATAAGGGAGGCAAGCTTATTCTGCATGTCTTGCCGTACAACCCATTCAGGATCAACGGGAATGGTTGCGGTAAGAAACGAGGGTAACGTCTGTGACTGCAAAACCTTGCCTACAAAAAGACTCTCGAAGTCTGTGTTACGCTTTTGTTTAGGCGGCGAGCAGTCTTCCGATGACTGCATAGGGTCAGAGCTGTCCTAATGGTTAAAACCAGGACGCTGGACCTGTCCTGAAAGGACTGACTTTCGCTTAAAGGGCCTCGAAACCTTGTTCCACGGTTTCTTATGCGAAAAGCCTTCGGATGACGAGGAGAAAAACGTCTCTCTCGCCTTATGGTAGGGGTGATCTTGGTAAGATACACCTGATACCATAGAGGGAACGTCTGTTCTCTGATCAAGGCCTCTCGAACCCATAAGTCGTACGACATTACTTCTCCCCTGGGCTTGGGAGCTTGCAAGAGGTCCCGGACTAGGCGAACGACAGGCACGAACAGACGAACCCTCGGTCGCAACACTGATAACACTTTGCGCAATATCACTTTATCACTAAGATTTTCTGTTTTGCACTTAATTCACTGAAATCGAATTTTTTAACAATTCACATTAGGTATGAATAAAACAGATTTCTACCTGAAGCACGCAATTCTACCCTCTATCAAAAGGTTATAATTGCGAAATCAGTCGTATAATGTATAGAACATTAATACCAGCAAAAAACAGTAAACATATTTTAAGATAAAAAAAAAAAATCAGTGGCTGGGGAAGAGACTAAACACTAGTTCATTCAAAACTACGTTTTCAATCTCTCACCGTACATTGCCTTGGGACGAGAATAAAAACTAAAAACGTTTTATCCTTTCTCCCCGTACAGAGACTAGGGACGAGAGTAACTCGAGAACAACGTTACTCGCTTGGGACGAGATAAAGATCGGAACGTTCTCTCTCCTCTCTCTCTCTCCGTCTCTATCTCTCTCTCTCTCTCTTGATTTCGCACCGAAGAGAAGAGCCCACTTACCTTTCGTCAATAGACAGGTTATTTGACCAAAGGAAAAAAAAACTGAAAGGTTTTTCAATTAAAAGTTCCTTTAAAATAGTCTTTAAAACATTTAAGCTTTGAAAGAAAAAAGAACAAAACGTCAGAATCGATTTACTCTTTCTGCAAAGTGAAACCGTGATACTCTCTCTCTCTCTCTATCGTAACGATAGAGCGCAAACTGCGTAGCATAAATAAACTAAACGTTAGTTCATCTTTGAAACAGTACGAAGACTATTCGAAGAAAAAAACTATCATAAAATATTTACTAAAAATATTTCATTTAATAAGTTTTAAATCATTAGCTCTGTAAGTTATTTACGATTGAAAAGGGCTCAACGTTGTTTAACTTCGGTTTCCAAGTTAGGACCGCCTACTCTCAGGAAAGGTCGCATATAAACTCATTAAAATTTATTTTGATGTTTATTATAAATGGAAAGCTAATCGAAGAGGCCTAATAAAGGCGGTTGAGATATAAAATATATAGAGGAAAATCTATAATTAATTTATAACGTGATAAGATAATTGCTAAAAGCCTAAAACACACTTCCGTCTAAGGGAAGGGTCGGCCATTTAAAAGTCAAAGAAAGTCCATACTCTCTCTCTTGTCATCAAAAATTAAATCTATCCAAAAACGAGTTCAAGATTTAAGATGAAGATAAAACACCTGCACTGCGAAAGCTCAAACCAAAATGAAGTACTTCACCAAATATGTTGAGAAAACTCCAGGTTCTACAGCGAGTATTGATACGTCTTGTCGTCAACGTCGACAGAGAAGAATTGAAGGTTTTGCTTACATACAAGAGTGGTATCTGGCCGACAGTTGGCGCTGGTGGGCACACCCGCAACCTTCATAGCGATCGCTCGCGAGTTTTTTTTAGTGTGTTTTCTGTCGAGCCGCAGAGTTGCAGCTATTATATATTCACCAGCTAAGTTAAATATTTAAAAATACAATTTACTTTAAATTTGAAATTTGTTCCTACACATAATACAAACCATTGACCTTCAATAGGACACATCCTAAAAAATGAGTAAGTACTTAGGACCAAAACTGGCTTGGTTAATGACCAGGGAATGTTCAATGATTTTCGGTCTTTAGAGTATAGGTGCTTCTCTCAGCTGAGAAAGATAGGAAATCAGCAACTACTGTAAATGCTGAGAGGCTCTGACCAGAGAAATAGACTGCTATACCACCCATCACAGAAGATGGGCCCCCTTCCCTTGGTAGACTGCTGCATAAAATCTGCGCAGATATCGAAACATCTCCCTCACAGACTTGGGGGTTTGGTCCAAGGAAGAAACGCATCTGCATATCAACTGCTGGAAACTTATGCAACATTTCTAGCAATGTAAGCTTTCAGACAGCTTAAGAAATTCTTTGAACACTGGTTTTATGTTTGATTTAGCAGTTTACATTAATAAAAAGTGTTCTCGGTGCAAAACAAAATCAATACACAATCCGGCAAGACCACACAAAATGATACAACAGCCATTTAAGATAAAATAGAAAGACAATTAGGTACTTCTTATTAAGCTATAAATTCCATAATGAAAAATTGAACACTATAATTTCGAAAACATGAATAACAATATTCTTACCCTTTTTTGCATAAACTTATGTTTATCTTGTAACTGCTTTGCATTCTGACGCTGGAAATTATTGAACTTGTTAGCTTCCTGACTCAAGTCATCCACATACTCCATCAAACACCTCAGCTGACGATCAAGTGTTGACATGGTACCAAGATCAAGGAACTGCTTCCCTTCACTGCTAGGCATCATCTGCCATGATTAAAAAAAATCCTTCAATTACCTACCCTTTGACTCCAATAGATGGGGCTGAATGATATTTTATATACCAGGCCCTCGGACATTTAATAACATACATACATAAATACATGCTACAGTATTACATAAACTCCAAAATAATATTATTAACTGCAATAACAAAGGTAAAGGGTTCTAAAGAATATCTTTACCTCATACAATTCACACATCAGTGTATTAAGAAGATGAGAATTCTTGATCACCAGCCGAATCTCTTGGAATAGTGTCTCATATCCTAAATGCATCTTCTTTAAAGCTTCAGGAGTATAATCACGCTCCTGTACAGTATTGATGGCTTCTGGTGTTAGACGGTATGCTTTGATGGATAAGAACCCTCTAGCAGTCTTGATTGGATCTGCATGTTAAAACCAAAAATATCATATCAAACAGTAACAAATACAATAAAAAGGGGAGATTTTAATTAACAGTACTGTTCATTAAATGAAATTAAGTAAATTCAGCATGAACTAAATTACAAGGCATGAGAAATTTACCAGAATCAACAGACTTTTCTTGTAAAATAACATTCCAGCATCTAAATTTTTTTAGAAGTACTACAGTTATTCTTTCAAAACAGCTAAAGGTTGTGATTCTTCCCGTAACCAATGGATTAAAAAACAAAAATTTTAATTTGTTAAATACCCCCAAGTTTACAATTCAAAATTAGGTAAGTTCATCAAGCTAAAACTAACCACTGAACTAGATAAAATATTAATTATTTCTTTAAGTATAACACACTTATGACAAATATAATAAAAACTCACCATAAATTAATACTACAGATTCTTCTATACTGGTTTGGTACGAAAACTGTGAATCTAACAACTGTGTGGTAATAAAGTTTCCAAGTTGTGTACTCTGGTACCATCCAACACTAAGATGGTCAACATTGACCTTTCTCAGATGACGCATCATCTCCAGCTGGTAATCCTCTGCAAAAAAAGTTATACAAATAATGAATAAACAAAGTAATATCTACTGCATTTCACTCTTCATGTCAAATATGAAGGGATAATAGCATAATAATAAATAAAAATAAAAGCACTTTAATCAACCAGCAAGCATGGAGCCTAGTCCAACCACTGAGCAACATCTCGTGACATGTACGCTGCTCAAAAGGCTTTGCTTTCATACTTAGGAAAACTGGAGAAAGACAAAGTTGGAGAGGTATGTGGCAAGAGACAAAAGTAAAATCCATGTACCTTTTTACAGGGTATCAAGCACTGAGAAGCAACTAGTTATAATTCAAAGCAAAAAATAAAACAATACTTTAAAACATGATGAATCTTATAATTCTTTGTTTCCACAGAAAATCTGAGTACAATACTGGGATGAATATATCAAAAAAAAGTGAAGAGGGAGGAACTAGTACAGCAGCATGATGAGAAAAACATGAGAAAAAAATAATGGATAGTTTTAAACCATAAGAGAATTCAGAAAGAACCTTAAAGAAAATATAATCTGACACAGAAACATCAAAAGTTATAATTACTGACAATGATATACCCAAGAAAGTTACCCAGCCAGGAGGGACATACCACTAAAATTAATCTAAATTAGCATTGAAGCAGAAAAGTACATTTTAATTTAATCAATAAAAATTTTCATATTGTCAAAGCCAAAATATTGGTAAACTGGGAAATGCACGGCCTGTTTAAATTTCTTAATTATTTGCAGTTCTACCCCATTTTAAAAATATCAAATTTCTATGCAACCCTCACTGGCACAGTTACTCTCTGTTAAAACATGTTATTTTCATTAGTAAAATAAATTTTTGAATATACTTACCCGATAATCATGTAGCTGTCAACTCCGTTGCCCGACAGAATTCTACGGAAGGGATACGCCAGCGATCGCTATACAAGAGGGGGGTGTACTCACAAGCGCCACCTGTGGCCAGGTACTGCAGTACTTCTTGTTGACACCACCTCAATTTTTCCTCGGTCCACTGGTTCTATGGGGAGGAAGGGTGGGTCAATTAAATCATGATTATCGGGTAAGTATATTCAAAAATTTATTTTACTAATGAAAATAACATTTTTCAATATTAATCTTACCCGATAATCATGTAGCTGATTCACACCCAGGGAGGTGGGTGAAAACCAGTGTACATGTATATCAAGAAGCTAAGTATCCCGTATTTCATATTATCAGTTATTCAAAATAACAATGAAATTATAAGTACCTGGTAAGGAAGTCGACTTGAGCCATTACTCTGCCTTAAATAAGTTCGTCTTCCTTACTGAGCGCAGCGTTCCTCTTAGGAGGCTGAACAACTCTAAGGTGCTGAAGTATCAAGGGCTGCAACCCATACTAAAGGACCTCATCACAACCTTTAACCTTGGCGCTTCTCAAGAAAGAATTGACCACCCGCCAAATCAACAAGGATGTGGAAGGCTTCTTAGCCGACCGTACAACCCATAAAAAGTATACAAGAGAAAGGTTAAAAGGCTATGGGATTATGGGAATGTAGTGGCTGAGCCCCCGCCTACTACTGCATTCGTTGCTATGAATGGTCCCAGGGTGTAGCAGTACTCGTAAAGAGACTGGACATCTTTGAGATAGAATGATGCGAACACTGACTTGCTTCTCCAATAGGTTGCATCCATAACACTCTGCAGAGAACGGTTCTGTTTGAAGGCCACTGAAGTAGCCACAGCTCCCACTTCATGTGTCCTTACCTTCAGCAAAGTAAGGTCTTCTTCCTTCAGATGAGAATGTGCTTCCCTAATCAGAAGCCTGAATAGTAAGAAACTGAGTTCTTAGACCTTGGAAAAGAAGGTTTCTTGATAGCACACCATAAGGCTTCTGATTGTCCTCGTAAAGGTTAAGACCTTTTTAGATAGTACCTAAGAGCTCTAACTGGGCAAAGTACTCTCTCCAGTTCATTCCCCACCAAGTTGGACAGGCTTGGGATCTCGAACGACTTAGGCCAAGGACGTGAAGGAAGCTCGTTTAGCAAAAACCGAGCTGCAAGGAACATGTAGCCGTTTCAGATGTGAAAACAATGATCCTGCTGAAGGCGTGGATCTCACTTACTCTTTTAGCTGTTGTCAAGCACACGAGGAAAAGAGTTTTTAATGTGAGGTCCTAAAAAGAGGCTGATTGGAGAGGTTCAAATCTTGATGACATAAGGAACCTTAGGACCACGTCTAGATTCCAGCCTGGAGTGGACAACCGACATTCCTTTGAGGTCTCAAAAGACCTAGGGAGGTCCTGTAGATCTTTGTTGGTGGAAAGATCCAAGCCTCTGTGGCGGAAAACCGCTGCCAACATACTTCTGTAACCCTTGATCGTAGGAGCTGAAAGGGATCTTACTTTCCTTAGATGTAACAGGAAGTCAGCAATCTGGGTTACAGTGGTACTGGTTGAGGAAACTGCATTGGTCTTGTACCAGCTACGGAAGACTTCCCCTTGAGACTGATAGATTCTGAGAGTGGATATTCTCCTTGCTCTGGCAATCGCTCTGGCTGCCTCCTTCAAAAAGCCCCTAGCTCTTGAGAGTCTTTCGAAAGTCTGAAGGCAGTCAGACGAAGAGCGTGGAGGTTTGGGTGTACCTTCTTTACGTGAGGTTGACGTAGAAGGTTCACTCCTAGAGGAAGAGTCCTGGGAATGTCGACCAGCCATTGCAGTACCTCTATGAACCATACTCTCGCGGGCCAGAGCGGAGCCAACCAACGTCAGCCGTGTCCCTTTGCGAGAGGAGAACTTCTGAAGTACCCTGTTGACAATCTTGAACGGCGGGAATGCATACAGGTCGAGATGGGACCAATCCAGCAGAAAAGTATCCACGTGAACTGCTGCTGGGTCTGGAATCGGAGAACAATACAACAGGAGTCTCTAGGTTATCGAGGTAGCGAACAGATCTATGGTTGGCTGACCCCACAGGGCCCAAAGTCTGCTGCAAACATTCTTGTGAAGGGTCCACTCTGTGGGAATGACCTGACCCTTCCGGCTGAGGCGATCTGCCATGACATTCATACCGCCCTGAATGAACCTCGTTACCAGCGTGAGCTTTCGATCATTTGACCAGATGAGGAGGTCCCTTGCGATCTAGAACAACTTCCACGAAAGAGTCCCTCCCTGCTTGAAGATGTAAGCCAGGGCTGTGGTGTTGTCAGAGTCCACCTCCACCACCTTGTTAAGCTGGAGGGACTTGAAGTTTATCAAGGCCAGAAGAACCGCCAACAACTCCTTGCAATTGATGTGAAGTGTCCTTTGCTCCTGATTCCATGTTCCCGAGCATTTCTGTCCGTCCAAAGTCGCACCCCAGCCCGTGTCTGATGCGTCCGAGAGGAGACAGCGGTCGGGTTTCTGAACAGCCAAAGGTAGACTTCCTTGAGAAGAAAGCTGTTCTTACACCACGCGAGAGAAGACCTCCTCTCTTCGGAAACAGGAACTGAGACCGTCTCTAGCGTCATGTCCTTTATCCAGTGAGCAGCTAGATGATACTGAAGGGGGGGGGAGGTGGAGTCTCCCTAACACGATGAACAGGGCCAGCGATGAAAGTGTCCCTGTTAGACTCATCCACTACCTGACTGAGCATCGGTTCCTTCTCAGCATGCTCTGGATGCATTCTAGGGCTTGGAAGATCCTTGGGGCCGACGGAAAAGCCCGAAAAGCTCGACTCTGAAGATCCATACCCAGGTAGACAATGGTCTGGGATGGGACGAGCTGAGATTCCTCAAAATTGACCAGGAGGCCCAGTTCCTTGGTCAGATCCATAGTCCATCTGAGAATCTCCAGACAGCGACGACTTGTGGGAGCTCTTAAAAGCCAGTCGTCTGACGGAGCCGGACACAAGATCATGGTACTGCTGCACAGTCTGTGAACTGTCAACCATGGGGAAGCGAGGAAGTACAGTGACAACCCGAAGCTGTCTAGACTGTCTGGGTCGTACAGACAACTCCTTATCGGGTTGCTGAGGTTGCCGCACTGCGTCACAACAAGTCACTTCTGCTGGTTGTTGAACGTCTTCCCAGTGACACACTGACTCCGTAAACAAAAAATCCTCTAACAAGGACTAAGCTTGGACTGCATGTCTTGCAACACAGCTCAAGGTCTAAGGGAGCAGGTGTGGTAACAGACGGGGTTAGCGACTGAAGTGGAACCATTACCTTCCCTGGAAGCATGTTATGCTTAAATAAAAGTCCATAGGAGGCTACGCAGCTAAAGGCTCCTCTCCAAATGACAGAGTCCTCAAGGGAATATCAGAAGGAGGGAGAAAAGCACTTTCTCATCTACAGGGACCATATCCGAGAAAAGCTAAGTTCTCTCAGTGAGGGTTTCACTGGTGCAAAAGCAGCAGACTAGAAGGCAACGTTATGAAACTGCTTGACAGTCTAGTGAGTTGGCAACAACCAAAGATGTGTGACTGAGAAGCATGCGGTAAGGTATGCAGAGCATGCTGTATGCAGAGCATGCTGTATGCAGAGCATGCTGTAAGGTAAGCAGAGCATGTTGCATGGCGTGTAACATTTCTCAGAAATTCCATGACCAGTGCTAGATGAAGTAATATCGCATTACTGTCCATTGAAAGTGCACGTGCCGAGGGAATTGATTTAGACTGTTTTGTTGATGAATTTGATAGCCGGCATGATAATCGTAGAATTAAGCTGCACTAAATATACGTACTATAATCTACTTCACCTCAGGAAAGGGAAACTCGCCCTGTTGGCAACACTGCATTACTTCATGCATGCTTGCATGGGGTTTTAATATCAACATAATATTTACATTACATTCATAACTCATGATTCATTTTTGTTTTGAAGATATTTTTGCCATATTTTGCGATTTTGTTAAAAATATATTGCAAGGAATACATATATATTTTTTTATTTAAGTAATACGAATAACCTCCATTATCATAATGTTTGTGTAGGCATACATGTATATGATTACAAATGCAAGTTATGAAAGTAATGAGGTGTTATTATTGCATTTGTTATTTCAAAGTTGAATGGGAAGAGGCTCAAGTTGAGGAGAAAGTGGCAGATGCATGCGTTGAGGTGGCTGACTCATAGCATGAGGTTCCTGCCTCAAGAGTTGCGCTTGCCTCAAGGGTTGAGGTGGCTGCGCAGAGAGAGGCTCTTGACTCACGAGTTGAGGTTCTTGAGGTGTGAGCTGCGAGAGTTGAGGTAGCGGCTGCGCAGAACGCAGTTCCTGTCTCACGAGTTGAGGTTCCTGAGGAGCTAGCCTCAAGAGCTGAGGCTCTCGCCTTGAGGAAAGTTGAGGTAGCAGCTGCGAGAGCTGAGGTGGCTGCCTCAAGGATGGTAGAGGTTGTCGTACCTCAAGAGGTTGTTGCCTCGAAGATGGTCTAACCAAGAAAATCTTGCCTCAAGGCATAAGACTCCTGCTCCCATTGTTGAGGTTGCCTTAAGGAAGGTTGAGGTTGCTGCACAACGCTGGTAACTGGCAACTCCGAACGCGGTAAGGTAGCTTGAGGAACCTCAACTTCGTACGCCTGGCAGACTGGACTGCGGTGAGGCGGAGCGCTCGCAGGAGGAGGTGTAACCTTCTCAGCCTGAAACTCACGCATTAAGACCGCAAGCTGCGACTGCATGGACTGCAGCAAAGTCATCTTGGGATCAACAGACGATAAGGTCTGTTGAGGCAAAGCCTTAACAGAAGATGAGGTCTGTTGAGGCATCGCCTTACCTCTCTTAGGAGGTGTGCAGTCACCTGATGACTGCGGAGAGTCAGAGCTAACCCAATGACTGCATCCGGGTTGTTGAACTCTAGAGGTCTGGACTTTATGTTTAAGAGGTTTTGAGACCTGAGTCCAGCGTTTTCTCCCCGAAATTTCTTCTGCAGACGAGCAAAATAAGGGCTCAATCGTCTGCGGGTGGGAGTGACGGTCTCTGTAAGACACGCCCGCAACCACCGAGGATACTTCTGTGCGCCGATCAAGGCCTGCCGAACCCTTTTGCCCTTCGACATTGCTTCTCCCCTGGGCTTGGGAGCTTGCAAGAGGTCCCGGACTGGGAGGACGACTGGCACGCACAGAAGTACCCTCACGCACAACACTGACACACTTTGCGCTAATCACTTATCACTTTTGATTTTCTGTTTGCACTTATTTCACTGAACTCGAAACTTTAAGTGGTTTGTACCTGAAACACGCAATTCTATCCTTCCTTAAAAGTTAGTAATTGCGAAAACAGAATTACAATGTAACAGAAAAATCTAATGAAAGATAAATAATTCAGTGGCTGGAAAGAGACTAAACACTAGATCAAATAAACTACGTTTAAAATCTCTCACCGCATAAAGCTTGCGAACAAGAATAAAACTCTAGAAACGTTTACCTTCTTCCCCTAAAGAGACTAGGGAGAAGAGCAAAAACGATAACAACGTTACTCGCTTGAACGAAACGTTTATCCAGCTCTCTCTCCCTCCGTCTCTATCTCTCTCTCTCTCTCTCTCTTGACTTAGAACCTGAGAGAAGAGCCCAATCATATATATCGTTAAAACATATTATTGTTAAAGGAAAAAAACTGAAATATTTCCCAAATAAAAAGTTCCTTTATTAGAATTAAAACCATTAAGCTAAGAAAGAATGAACAAAACGCTAGAAACGGTTACTCTTACTGCAACGTGACACTGTGAAAATTCTCTCTCTATCGTAACGATAGAGCGCAAGTTGAACGTTCTGAACGTCAACAACTGCAGAGACAAAACAAAACGTTAGTTCAACTTTGAAAACAGTACGAGACTATCAAAGAAATTCTTTCAAAAACATTAAAATAGCATAATATGTTAACAGGTAAAACCGAAATGACGGGCTCAATGTTAATTAACTTCGGTACCAAGAAAAGACCGCCTACTATTAGGAAAGGTCGAATATAAACAAATATAAAAATTAATTTTAATAAGTTTATAATAAAAGGAAGTTAATCGAAGAGGCCTATAAAAGGCGGAGAGATATAAAATAAATCTATAACTTTTGTTAAGCAAAATTAAGAAAGAGAGCCTATACTCTCTTAGACACCAACACTTCCGTCTAAGGGAAGGGTCGGCCATTTAAAAGTGAAAGAGAGTTCATACTCTCTTCGTCACCATAATTAATCAAATTAATTCCAAAAGCTAGCTAAGCTAATGATAAAACTTCCTGAATAGCGAAAGCTAAACTCTAGAGCAAATACATCACCAAATCGTGAGCAAAAAACTCCAGAATCAACAGCGTATCCATGTAGGTCTAGCCGGAGGCACGACAGAGGAAAAATTGAGGTGGTGTCAACAAGAAGTACTGCAGTACCTGGCCACAGGTGGCGCTTGTGAGTACACCCCCCTCTTGTATAGCGATCGCTGGCGTATCCCTTCCGTAGAATTCTGTCGGGCAACGGAGTTGACAGCTACATGATTATCGGGTAAGATTAATATTGAAAAAATAGGGTTAAAGGTTTTTTTTTTTTAAGGAAGAGATTTACTTTACAAAGGTGTAATAGAAAACAAAAGTTGAAAAAAAAATGTGAGTTTTTACTGCATGAACATTTAGCCACATGACAAGATCAATGATTAGCCATGCCTTTATAAGCCAAACAGCTGTTTACATCACCCATCTGTACAGTTTCATTACTATTTCCCACCTATAAGTCACCTAAAACTCCTTTGTTTTCAAAAAAAAGCTTTCATTAGAATTTTTGCCCAATTTTAGGTTAAAGGTAAAGTCAACTACAAAATCTGAAAGTAATTAAAAGACATATATGAGTGGCCTAAGCTAGGTCATAGTATAGTAATATAAACAAAACACTGATTGTAGGCAGAAGAAAATCAACTTAGTTATCACCAGTTATTATTAATAATTTTAGTAAATACATTAGGAATGATTGTGACAATTATCACATGAGACAATGTAAGAGAATGCATACAACCTTAAGATAATGTAAAACCATTACTGTACATAATAAGGAAGTTTGGAGCTGGGATAAAATTATAACACCTCTGTTAGTGAATTAGGTTAAACTGCTTCCAAATTGTTGCAAAACCAGCAGAAGCGGAAATTACTAAATTTAAAAAATGGAATAAGAAGAAGTTTTCGAAAGAAGTGAAGAGAGTAAGGAAGGCTGGCTCAAGAATTGAAGAGACAGTGAAAGATGGAAATGGAATGTTGTTAAAAGAAGAGGAGGCAAGGAAAAGGTGGGCGGAATATTTTGAAAGTTTACTGAATGTTGAGGATAATAGGGAGGCAGATATAATTGCTGTTGCAGGTGTTGAGGTGTCGGTAATGGGAGATGAGAATGAGAGAGAGATTACAATAGAGGAAGTGAGGAGAGCACTAGATGAAATGAGAGTAGGAAAAGCAGCTGGTATGGATGGTGTGAGAGCTGAGATGTTGAAGGAAGGGGGTGTGGCTGTACAGTACTTGAATGGTTGGTGAGATTGTTTAAAATGTGTTTTGTGTTGTCAATCATACCAGTAGATTGGGTTTGTGCATGTATTGTACCACTATATAAGGGTAAGGGAGATGTGCATGAGTGTTGTAATTCAACAGGTATTAGTTTGTTCAGTGTAGTTGGAAAAGTGTATGGTAGAGTACTGATTAATAGGATTAAGGATAAAACAGAGAATGCAATCTTAGAAGTACAGGGTGGTTTTAGAAGATGTATGGGTTGTATGAATCAGATTTTTACAGTTAGGCAGATATGCGAGAAATATTTAGCAAAAGGTAAGGAGGTGTATGTTGTGTTTATGGATCTGGAGAAAGCGTATGATAGAGTTGATAAGGAAGCAATGTGGAATGTGATGAGGTTATATGGAGTTGGTGGAAGGTTGTTGCAAGCAGTGAAAAGTTTCTACAAAAGTAGTAAAGCATGTGTTAGGATAGGAAATGAAGTGTGCGATTGGTTTCCGGTGAGAGTGGGGTTGAGACAGGGATGTGTGATGTCGCCGTGGTTGTTTAACTAGTATGTTGATGGAGTGGTGAGAGAGGTGAATGCTAGAGTGCTTGGACGAGGATTAAAACTGGTAGATGAGAATGACCATGAATGGGAGGCAAATCACTTGTTGTTTGCGGATGATACTGTACTGGTTGCAGACACGGAAGAGAAGCTTGGCCGATTAGTGACAGAATTTGGAAGGGTGTGTGAAAGAAGGAAGTTGAGAGTTAATGTGGGTAAGAGTAAGGTTATGAGATGTACGAGAAGGGAAGGTGGTGCAAGGTTGAATGTCATGTTGAATGGAGAGTTACTTGAGGAGGTGGATCAGTGGATCAGTTTAAGTACTTGGGGTCTGTTGTTGCAGCAAATGGTGGAGTGGAAGCAATGTACATCAGAGAGTGAATGAAGGGTGCAAAGTGTTGGGGGCAGTTAAGGGAGTAGTAAAAAAGAGGGTTGGGCATGAATGGGTTGGGCATGAATGTAAAGAGAGTTCTATATGAGAAAGTGATTGTACCAACTGTGATGTAAGGATTGGAGTTGTGGGGAATGAAAGTGATGGAGAGACAGAAATTGAATGTGTTTGAGATGAAGTGTCTAAGGAGTATGACTGGTGTATCTCTAGTAGATAGGGTTAGGAATGAAGTGGTGAGGGTGAGAACGGGTTAAGAAATGAGATAGCAGCTAGAGTGGATATGAATGTGTTGAGGTGGTTTGGCCATGTTGAGAGAATGGAAAATGGCTGTCTGCTAAAGAAGGTGATGAATGCAAGAGTTGATGGGAGAAGTACAAGAGGAAGGCCAAGGTTTGGGTGGATGGATGGAGTGAAGAAAGCTCTTGGGTGATAGGAGGATAGATGTGAGGGGGCAAGAGAGGGTGCTAGAAATAGGAATGAATGGCGAGCGATTGTGACGCAGTTCCGGGAGGCCCTGCTGCTTCCTCCGGTACCTTAGATGACCGCGGAGGTAGCAGCAGTAGGGGATTCAGCGTTATGAAGCTTCATCTGTGGTGGATAACGGGGGAGGGTGGGCTGAGGCACTCTAGCAGTACCAGCCATTCTCAGTTGAGTCCCTTGTCAGGCTGGGAGGAACATAGAGAAGAGAGGTCCCCTTTTTTGTTTCATTGTTTGATGTCGGCTACCCCACCAAAATTGGGGGAAGTGCCTTGGTATATGTATGATGTAAAAAATGGAATACATGGAAGCATGTATTGCTTAAATGGGACAGAAGAATGACATCTTGAAGAATTAAGAGACAAAATAGTCCAAGAACTTCAGATTCACAAGAAAATAAGGGTTGTACCCTCATGAATTAATTTTATCCTTTAATATAATGGAGTAATAAAATGACAAACTTATAACATAGTTTGTATTTTTCCTAACATACAAAACCGAATTCTTTGCTATAGGAGATATTCTAGCACGAGCTGGAAAATACGGCAGAAAAACCTTAACAAGGTCGTTAACGACCGGGCAGGTAATTACCCACCTGTTAGTGGTGGGGCAACCGCCGGTCGGTAGTTGCTGTTTACCTTCAATCGGAGGAAGATTTGTGTAAAGAATTCGGGTTTGTATGTTAGGAAAAATACAAACTCTGTTATAAGTTTGTCATTTGTTCCTACACTTGATACAAACCCTCATTCTTTATTATAGGAGACTTAGTCTTGAGGCCAGGGTGGCCAAGGAGTTCCCTATTCCTAGGGAAGATAGTCCTCAGACTAGACTCTTTTGAAGCAACAATCTTCCGTTAATCTTCTTTCTTTGTAGATCCCCATAATCTCAGCACGACTGAAGGTTTGTAGCTTCGAGGAAACAAATGTTTCAGGATAAAGTGGGACAGGAACATTCGACTCGGACCCCTTCAAACTTAGGATTCCCCCAACCTTGCAAAGGGGAAACCTTGTGACCACGAGTATAACTTATACCCTGTGAGAGGAATCAGAATAGTATCATACCTTATTTCCACTGGCGAGTCCAGCTGAAACTGGATACAGACTAGGATCCCCAGTATCCTCAGCCAACGGTTACTGTCCCTTGAAAGGGCGTACGTAAGGTAGCTACAGCACCCGTTGACCTATCACAATAGGCCCTATATAGGGGTGTCTAGAGACCTATGTGTCACCTCGCTCAAATAGTGAGCGGTGAATGTAGATTGGCGTTTCCAGACCACAGCACTTAAGACTTGGGAGACAGAAATTTCTCTTAAATGCCAGTGAGGCAGCCACTTCCCTAACTTGATGAGCTCTGGGTCTTCGTGAAAAAACCTCCCAATAACTTTCTTGAGCTAGAGAGGGATGGTGTTGCGAGAGGTTCTCTTCTTTACCTTGTTGGTACTAAGGAAGAGATGACGGAGACGTGGTCTGAAAGGTCTGGTGCCCTTCAGATATTTCTTTAGCACCCTGACTGGGCATAGGTACGACTGGTCTGTATCCTGTGTTACCTTATTGAGGGTGGAAAACTGAAATTCTCGAAATATCTCATCGGCAGATGAAGGATTTTGAGTCTAGCCCAGTACGAAGTTGTGAGACACTTCCGTCCCCCCATCCCTTAGAATGGGTGACGACTTAAGACAGACCATGTAGCTCACTGACCCTTTTAGCCGAGGTCTTAAGGTTCAGAAAGTAGTCTAAGGCCCTCAAGGGCTCATAGGGCAGACCCTTCAGGGAACGTAAGACACGTCTCACGGTGATGGTCTACTCTCAACTGGGGGGCAAGATCACTCAAAACCCCAAATCAACCAAGGTGATGTCTTCGGCGCGACAGCCCTTAATCGCTGAGACTGAGAGGAGCTTTTCCTCACTGAGGTACAAAAGGAAGTCTGGGAACTACTGATTCCTTCCTTTTGAGAACAAAATTGCTCCACATGGTCGCTGTTGTAGCGGTTAAGAAGTACATTGTCTTTGGCCCCAGCAGTTAGGACTTCTGGTAGGGACTGCCTGGAGTCTTGGTTTGACAAATCCTTGTGGCTCGCAAGGTAGCCGACAGTATCAGACCACGTGTCAAGCCAGAAGGGACATTGAAGTCGCACCCATTGCCGAGCCTGGAAGAGTAGAGTGTCTCTTCGAGGATTAGCCCGGTGTGAGCCTCGCACTCAGGGGATCCAAGATCAGAGGAGAAGGGTTGACGTCTCTGATCTCGGCGAACAGACCAGGTTTAAAGGTCGCTCAAGAATGGCAGAGGCAAGGAACAGTGACATTGCACTAGCAGTTAGGACAATGCCCTAGAGACTGACCATATATTATATGGCCAATGACCAAGCCTCCTCTCCATTCCAGCTAGGACCAGGGAGGGCCAGGCATTGGCTGCTGATGACTTAGCAGAAAGATCTATAGGCTCCCCCAAACCCCCCAACCTTAGCTCACAAGGATGGTAAGGTTGCATGCAAACTAGTGGCACTAACGAGTCTGAGCGGGGCTCGAACCTCAGACTGTCAAACACCAGTCAGAGACGTTACCAATCAGGCCACAGCCAGAAGATCAATTTTGGTCTTAGGGTTTGGGATGGACAACATAGCCTGTCTAAGGCTGGAGTGTCAAGAGGTTGAGGAGACAGATGCAAATCGCCGAGGCCTGAAATATTACACATAGTTCTTAGAGTCCTTAAATAGGAGGATTCCAAGTCCCTCGATGGCAGCTCTCCCGAGGAATCCTCAGTCTGCGCTAATTCCTTGCGTGTTATTACAGGTAAAGTGGAGACGCGAGTAGCAGACAAACGTTATGTCTTACCCCTCGTATCTTTCTTATCGAAAGGGGAAGAACGGTAGAAGTCGGAGTGTCTGGAGGTAATGGCGAAGACCGGTGACGAGAGTCGGAAGGCCCATTGTCATAAGAGTAAAACTTTTGATGACGATGGTCGCGATCATAGCGCTAATTGTGTGCGTGCCCGGACACACTGTGCTAATTGTTACGAGAGCCCGACGACTCAGCGTAACTGAAACTCGAAGGTTCCAAGACGTGTGAACTCAAAAGTCCAGCGCGACAGACGCCCGAAGGACTCCTAAGGCCATGAGAACCCGTAGGATCAACATGACGAGAGTTCTAAGGCTCCCGATCACGCCCGCCGAAAGGGTGACCGTCACGAGACCCCAAGAGGTCAAAGTGAGGAGAACCAGTAGGTTCAAAAAGATGTCTCCTTACAGCACGAGGGGGAGAAAGTCAGGGTTGAAGATAACTCTTCCGCAGGGTAGAGTTGTTCTCCCGAAGGATAACGTCGCTTAAGACAAGGCTCTCGCTCCGCCCCTGGAGGAGAACCAAAAACGTAAGGGGGAGGAGCGTGGAACAGCAAAATCCTACAAGTTTTCTCTCGTGAATGGGAGGAAGGTTCTCCCGAAGGAGATCTCCTAAAACAAGCTTCTCCCTGCTCTATGGGGAAAAGTGTAGGCGTAATAACTCTCTCGCGCAAACGAGGGAGAAGTCCGCCCGAAGGAAGATATTGCCTAAGGCAAGATTTCTCCCCGCTCTATGGGAAAATGTGTAGGCGTATTAATTTCTCTCTCGCGAACGAGGGAGAAGTTCTCCCGAAGGAGGACATCGTCTCAGACAAGCTTTCTCCCAGTTCTAGGGGAAAAAAGCATAGGCGTAATAATCTCTCTCTCGAAGTTCTCCCGAAGGAGGACATCGCCTAAGACAAGTTTTCTCCCAGTTCTATGGGAAGCACGTAGGAGTAATAATCTCCCTCCCGTGAATGAGAGAAGTCCTCCCGAAGGTGGACGTCGCCTAAGACAAGCTTTCTCCGAGTTCTATGGGAAAAAAGCATAAGCGTAATAATCTCTCACGCGAACGAGAGAGAAGTTCTCCCGAAAGTGGACATTGCCTAAGACAAGTTTTCTCCCAGATCTATGAGAAAAAGGTAGGCGTAATAATCTCTCTCTCGTAAACGAGAGAGAAGTCCTCCTGAAGGAGGACATCGCCTAAGACAAGCTTTCTCCCAGTTCTATGGAAAAAAAGCATAGGCGTAATAATCTCTCTCGTGAACGAGAGAGAAGTTCTCCCAAAGGAGGACATCGCCTAAGACAAGCTTTCTCCCAGTTCTATGTGAAAAAAGCATAAGCGTAATAATCTCTCTCTCTTGCGAACAAGAGAAGTTCTCCCGAAGGAGGACATCGCCAAAGGCAAGTTTTCTCCCAGTTTTATGGAAAAAAACGTTGGCATAATAATCTCCTTCTCGTGAAGGAGAGAGAAGTCCTCCCGAAGAAGTACATCGCCTGAGCCAAGCTTTCTCCCAGCTCTTATGGGAAAAAAGTGTAGGCGTAATAATCTCTCGCGAAGTTCCCCCCGAAGGAGGAACAAGCCTTAGACTTGCTTTTTCCCCAGCTCAAGGGGAGAAAGCACAGTCTTCGGGGACAAGATAGCAGAGGTAAAACTCATTGAGCTGTTTGTAACTCTTCACGAAGGAGGGAAGGTTGCTGAATGGCTGAAAGGGGGAAGTTTTCCCTCGGAAGGGGGGGTGGTTCTCTCACGCAGCCCAATTCCGAGGAAGGTTATCACTCCCTCGTAAGGGGAGGTTCTCAACCCCTGGAGGCGCACATCTTGGCAGCAATCTATGTTTCCCAACAAGTTGATCAAGTTGCAGGTTGACAATGAGTGCTACCTCGTAACATTGGCAGCTCATGAGCTGCCACATGAAGCGCAGGATAACGAACAGAGCGGCCGAAGCCCTCCGCATAGTGTTCTACGGCACTGCTATCTGGGTGTTTTCTTTTAGCCTCTCTAACACGCTTCCCCTTTCCCTCCTGCTCTCAACCAAAGAGAAGAAGGGCCGAACCCCTGCATCTTCTTCCAAGGTTTCCGAAAGACTCGTAATCCTTAACTCATTAGGAAGCAAAGGAACTGGGGAGGTTGTCCTCTCTGAAACATGAGAGCGAGAGATTGACCCCGCGAGTGTATGACCGGAGATTTGCGTGTAGCTCTAATTGCGTGCGAACACCTTGTGTGACGGGAGTCTGAAGACTCTGCCATAAGAGTAAAACTCTTGATGGTCATTGATGGTCATGGACGCAGTGTTGGTTGAGCGTACGCGAACACTTCGCGCGACAAGAGTCCGAAGACTCTCTGTCATAAGAGTAAAACTCTTGGTGACTTGTTTCACGAGAAACAGAAGGTTCAGCGTGATCGTGTGTGCCCCTAGAGGTCGTGTTGCGAGAACCCGAAGGACCAGAGCAACGGGAAACGGAAGTTTCCCTTTTCACGAGACACCGAAGTGTCAGCGAGACTAAATGCACGCGAGCCCGAGGTTTCAGCAACTTGAGTTGCGAGAAAACGAAGGGATAGCGCACCGGGAAACCAAAGTTTCCTTGTCACGAGACCCCAAAGGGTCAGAGATTGAGAAGTCGAAGGCGAGAGCGATCTTCTTTGAAGATAAGGGGTGAAAGTGAGGAGAAGCGCTCTATCCGACTTTTCTAGAGCGAACGGAGACCCTCAAACTATTATGCGAAGAAGAGGGTTCGAGGTCAGGACGTGCTTTGCCCTTGGCCACACTCCTTAGATGATCCCTCGCGAGAGAAAGACAGCGAGGCAGAACGATGACGAGAGGGAGCGCTCTTCTTAGGTTTGTGCCAAGAGCGCTAATAGTCTCGAGGAGAGACAGAAGGCGAGGAAGAGCGAGAACGATGATGTCTCTTCCTATTCCTATATCGCCTGTCTCTTCAGCGAGAGCATCTAGGTGAAGGCGCGCTAGCTCTTCTTTTCCTCTTCTCTCTCTCCCTCCTGACCTCCGAAGAGGGCGATGACGAGGAGGAAGCGCTCTTCTTGAGTTTGTGACGAGAGCGCTTATAGTTTTGCGGTGAGACATCTCGTGAGGAGATAGAAGGCGAGGAAGAGCGAGAACGATGATGTCACTTCCAATGTCGCCTGTGTCTCCAGCGAGAACGTCTGGGCGAAGGAGAGCGAGCTCTCCTTTTCCTCTTCTCTCTCTCCCTCCTAGCCTCCGAAAAGGAGGAGGAGGTGGAAGAGGAGGTACAGTACTGCGATATTTGCGCTCGCGACGTTATAATTTGTAAATGCGCCACGGAGTGCAAAGTAGGCACCGCAAGAGCTGAAGTTAGTATACAGTATCCACTAAAACTTTCGTGGGCGCCGACTGAGTTGATGGGAGGTAGGCGAGGTCCGGAACTCCCGAGGGTTCCAAAACAGAAGGGACCTGAGGCACTACCTTGCCCGCGAGAAACTGGTTCCAAACTCCCTCCGAAGGGGAACCTGGAAGTCCAAGGACAGGCCATACTGCTCGTACATGATCTGGAATGGAAGCAGTAACAAAGTCATTCCCAGTGGCAGAAAGTATTGCCCCACTGGAGGCGGCAACGTGATCCGCCTGACCAAGAGGAATGGGGGTTAAATCAATGGTGCCACTCTTCCTCGACTTTTCCCCGGAGGGAGGCAGGCAAGGCGACCACTTCTCCATACTTGGCAGGGGGAGCCTTCAGAACACCTATGACCTCTGTACCCAGGGCATAGGGAAAGAGGATCCACCTCCAGCGGCAACATAAGGGTGCCCGGAACACTTCCTCATAATAGAGGACATCACATCTAACAAAGAAAAAGAAAAAAGGATTAATCAAAAAATCAAAAAAGAAAAGCTAATCTGCTAGTCAAATAAAAGCAGGAGCAGCAGTGTTACCACTGCAACGGCTAGAATTCGATTGAAGGTAACCAGCAGCTACCAACTGTCGGTCACCCCACCACTAACAGGTGGGTAATTACCTGCCCGGTCGTTGACGACCTTGTTAAGGTTTTTCTGCCGTATTTTCCAGCTCACGCTAGAATATCTCCTATAGTAAAGAATGAGGGTTTGTATCAAGTGTAGAGAGGAAATTCCAGGTACCTCCTAAGAAAGTACTGTAGTTCGAGGCAAGTCTCTGGGTTGGAACAATTAGTAATTTCTGCAAGCCAATGGCTAATATTGTAACAAACACATTAAAATGTTATTTTCCTTAGTAAAATAAATTTTTGAATATACTTACCCGATGATCATGTAGCTGCAACTCTGTTGCTCGACAGAAAAAACCTACGGTCGGGATACGCCAGCGATCGCTATACAGGTGGGGGTGTACAACAACAGCGCCATCTGTCGAGTAGGTACTCAGGTACTTCTTGTCAACAAGAACCAATTTTCTCCTCGGTCCACTGGGTCTCTATGGGGAGGAAGGGAGGGTCCTTAAATTCATGATCATCGGATAAGTATATTCAAAAATTTATTTTACTAAGGAAAATAACATTTTTCAATATTAATCTTACCCGATGATCATGTAGCTGATTCACACCCAGGGGGGTGGGTGGAGACCAGCATACATGTTAACATAAGAAGCTAAGTATCCCGTATTTCATTTTAGCAGTTATTCAAAATAACAAACATAAAATAAATAAGTACCTGGTAAGGAAGACGACTTGAACAATTACTCTGCCTTTTTAAGTACGTCTTCCTTACTGAGCCTCGCGATCCTCATAGGATGCTGAGCGACTCCTAGGAGCTGAAGTATGAAGGGTTGCAACCCATACTAAAGGTCCTCATCAAAACCTCTAATCTAGGCGCTTCTCAAGAAATGATTTTGACCACCCGCCAAATCAACTAGGATGCGAAAGGCTTCTTAGCCTTCCGGACAACCCAAAAATATTTCAAGAGAAAGATTAAAAAGGTTCTGGAATTAGGGAATTGTAGTGGTGGAGCCCCCACCACTACTGCACTCGTTGCTACGAATGGTCCCAGAGTGTAGCAGTTCTCGTAAAGAGACTGGACATTCTTAAGATAAAAGACGCGAACACTGATTTGCTTTTCCAATAGGTTGCGTCGAATATACTTTGCAGAGATCTATTTTGATCAAAGGCCACGGAAGTTGTGACAGCTCTAACTTCGTGTGTCCTTACCTTCAGCCAAGCTTGGTCTTCCTCATTCAGAAGGGAATGAGCTTCTCGTATTAACAGTCTGATAAAATAGGGTAAAGAATTCTCTGACATAGGCAAAGATAGATTCTTAACTGAACACCATAAAGCTTCAGACGGGCCTCTTAAAGGTTTTTAAAATAGAACTTAAGAGCTCTTACAGGACATAATATTCTTTCTAGTTCATTTCCAACCATACGATAAGTTTGGAATATCGAACGATATTGGTCAAGGCCGAGAAGGCAGCTCGTGTTTGGCTAGAAAACCAAGTTGTAGAACATGTAGCCGTTTCGGATGAGAATCCGATGTTCCTGCTGAAGGCATGAATCTCACTGACTCTTTTAGCTGTGGTTAAGCATATCAGGAAAAGAGTCTTAAAGGTGAGATCTTTCAGGGAGGCTGAGTGAAGTGGTTCGAACCTGTCTGACATAAGGAATCTTAGAACCACGTCTACATTCCAACCAGGTGTAACCAAACGACGCTCCTTCGTGGTCTCAAAAGACTTAAGGAGGTCCTGTAGATCTTTATTGCTGGAAAGATCTAAGCCTCTGTGACGGAAGACTGATGCCAACATGCTTCTGTAACCCTTGATAGTGGGAGCTGAAAGAGATCGTTCTTTCCTCAGATATAAGAGGAAGTCAGCTATTTGAGTTACAGAGGTACTGGTCGAGGATACGGATACTGACTTGCACCAGTTTCGGAAGATTTCCCACTTCGATTGGTAGACTCTAAGGGTGGATGTTCTCCTTGCTCTAGCAATCGCTCTGGTTGCCTCCTTCGAAAAACCTCTAGTTCTCGAGAGTCTTTCGATAGTCTGAAGGCAGTCAGACGAAGAGCGTGGAGGCCTTGGAGTACCTTCTTTACGCGTGGCTGACGTAGCAGGTCCACCCTTAGGGGAAGTGTTCTGGGAACGTCTACTAGCCATCGAAGTACCTCGGTGAGTTATTCTCTCGCGGGCCAGAGGGAAGCAACTAGCGTCAACTTTGTCCCTTCTTGAGAGGCGAACTTCTGCAGTACCTTGTTGACAATCTAGAACGGAGGGAATGCATATACAGTAGATCTAGATGTGACCAATCTAGAAGAAAGGCATCTATATGAACTACTGCTGGGTCCGGGATAGGTGAGCAAAGTATTGGGAGCCTCTTGGTCATCGAGGTTGCGAAGAGATCTATGGTTGGCTGGCCCCAGGTGGCCCAAAGTCTCTTGCATACATCCTTGTGGAGGGTCCAATATGTTGGAATTATTAGTCACTTCCTACTGAGACAATCTGCTATGACACTCAAGTTGCCTTGGATGAACCTCGTTACTAGTGAAAAGTCTAGACCTGTTGAACAGGAGAGGAGGTCTCTTGCGAACTCGTACATATCACAGAGTAGGTCCCTCCTTGCTTGGAGATGTACGTCAAAGCAGGGTGTTGTCCGTGTTCACCTCCACCACTTTGCCTTGAAGGAGAGACCTGAAGCTTTCCCAGGTCAGACGTACTGCCAGTAGCTTCTTGCAGTAGAAATGCATTGTCTTTGACTCGAGTTCCATAATCCCGAGCATTCCCTACCGCCTAATGTCGCACCCCAGCCTACGTCCGATGCGTCCGAGAAGAGAACGTGGTTGGGAGTCTGAACAGTCAGGGGAAGACCCTTTCAAAGGTTGATAAAGTCCTTTCACCAAGTCAGACCAGACTTTATCTTTCCGGAAACCGGGATCGAGACCGCTTCTAGCGTCTTGTCCTTTTCCAGTGAAAAGCTAGATGATACAGAAGAGGACGGAGGTGTAGTCTTCCAAGTGACACAAATTGAACCACGGATGACAGTGTCCTAACCAGACTCATCCACAGCCTGACAGGGCAGTGTTCCTTCTTCAGCATCTTCTGGATGGATAACAGGGCTGGGGGTTGATCGTCTTGTTCAGCAATGTCCTCATCAGAGGGTTCCTCATCCGAAACTGATGAGGAAACGGCAACGGAGTGGGCAACGTCTGACTCGCTGAATCCGGTCGCCCTGGTGGATGCGTGACGGAGCCGGACACAAGATCATGGTACTGCTGCACAGTCTGTGAACTGTCAACCATGGGGACGCGAGGAAGAACAGTGTCAACCCGAAACTGTCTAGACTGTCTGGGTTGTGCAGTCAACCCCCTACCGGGTTGCTGAGGTTGCCGCACTGCGTCACAACAAGTCACCTCTGCTGGTTGTTGAAAGTCTTCCTAGTGACACACTGAACGTCCACAACCACCTCCGAGAGTCGCTTAACGTCAACGTGCGACTGGCAACCCACACTGGGTCGCACCGGTGGAGGAACCACCTCAACTGGCGGACGTGAGTAGGATACCTCAGCGTCAACAGGGCGTACAACCAACCGGTAGGAAGGTTGTTGGCTAGGAGGTTCTTCTCCGTAAAAAATCCTCTATCAAGGACACAAGCTTGGACTGCATGTCTTGCAACAAAGCCCAATAGGGTCTATGGGAGCAGGTGTGGCAACAGACGGGGTTAGCGACCGAAGCGGAACCATTTACCATCCCTGGAAGCCTTGTTATGCTTTAATTAAAGTCCATAGGAGGCTAAGCAGCTTAAGGCTCCTCTCCAAATGACAGAGTCCTCAAAGGAATATCAGAAGGAGGGAGAACAGCACTTTCTCATCTACAGGAACCATGTCCGAGAAAAGCTAGGTTATCTCAGTGAGGGTCTCACTGGTGCCTAAGCAGCAGACCAGAAGGCAACGTTATGTAACTGCTTGACAGTCTGTGAACTGTCAAAAACTGAACTGTCAACCACAACAGGTGCGTGAGGACATACAGCACTGGTGCATTAGTAGCAGACCAGAAGGCAACGTCATGTAACTGCTTGACAGTCTGTGAGCTGGCAACAACCAAAGCTGTGTGGGGAAGCCTCAACTCCTGACTGACTAGTCTGCTGCGGGCGAGTGGCGGTAACCACAGTGTGTTGAGGAGGCTGACACACCGTGTCAAAACACGGCAGCTTGTGGTAGCTCACGCACGGCAACGGAGTGCTCCGTGTGTCTGTGGGAGTAAGCATGCGTCTGGCAGGGTAGACTGCGCATGGGTGGAGGAGCTCTCACAACAAAAGTGTGGGAGCAGGCAGCCATGCTGGGCGCACAACCGTGGCAGGTTGTAGGCAAACGGGTGCATCGTCAACCTTCTCCGCAGTCGGAGTGTGGGAGCAGGCAACAACCAAAGCGGAGTGGTGGTGCGTGGTGGGGACTGCCGTGGGTTGCGGAAACTAACGCATCGCGTCAAAACACGGCAGCTTGACTCCACCTTCCCACTGCTGATGCGGTAGCTCACGCATGTTAACGGAGGGAGCCGCATGTCGGCTAACGTTAACATGCGTCTGGCAGGGTCGATTGCGCATCGGAGGTGGAGCTCTCCGCAGCCGGAGTGTGGGAGCAGGCAGCCTCAGGGTGAGCTGGGCGCACAACCGTGGTAGGTTGTAGGCTAACGAGCAGTGTAAACCTTCTCCGCACGAAACTCCTGCATAACCGCAGCTAACTGAGTCTGCATAGACTGCAGTAAAGACCACTTAGGGTCTACAAAAAAAACGGCAACAAACGGAGCTACTGTCCGTTGTGACTGAGGGTCTAAAACAGCTGGTGCGGCAACAGACGGTGTTACTGCCTGTTGCGGTACCACCTTGCCTCTCTTGGGAGGTGTGCAGTCGTCGGATGACTGCAGCGAGTCCGAACTGACCCAGTGGCTACACCTAGGCCGTTGGACTTGCGCGGAAGGGACCGACTTGCACTTAAAAGCTGCAAGATTTGGTCCATGGTTTCTACGAGAAACCTCTTCCGCAGACGAGGAATAAATGGGCTCTCTCGTCTTTGTGTGGGTGGGGCGATCTCACGTCGGCAACGTGTGTAGATACGCCCGAAACCACGGAGGGAAAAAACGTCTGTTCGTCGATCAAGGCCTGTGGAACCCATAAGTCCTTCGACATTACTTCTCCCCTGGGCTTGGGAGCTTGTAAGAGGTATCGGACTAGGTGAACAACTGGCACGAAAAGACGAACCCTCGGACGCAACACTGTAACACTTTGCGCATATCACTTTATCACTTTTGATTTTCTGTTTGCACTTATTTCACTGAAATCGGAACTTTAACTGATTTCTACCTGAAACACGCAATCCTATCCTTCATTAAAAGGTAGTAATTGCGAAAACAGTTTTACAATGCAACAGAAAAACATAAATAAAGATAAAGAATTCAGTGGCTGGAAAAGAGACTACAGTAAACACTAGATCAAATAAACTACGTTTACAATCTCTCACCGCATAAAGCCTGGGAACAAGAATAAAACTCTAGAAACGTTTTACCTTCTTCCCCTACAGCGACTAGGGAGAAGAGTAAAAAACTAATTCAGTGGCTGGAAAAGAGACTAAACACTAGATCAAATAAACTACGTTTACAATCTCTCACCGCCTAAAGCCTGGGAACAAGAATAAACTCTAGAAACATTTTACCTTCTTCCTCTACAGCGACTAGGGAGAAGAGTAAAAAACGAGAACAACGTTACCCGCTTGAACGAAACGTTTATTCTCCTCTCTCTCCCTCCGTCTCTATCTCTCTCTCTCTTCTCTCTTGACTTAGCGCCTGAGAGAAGAGCCCAATTATATATCGTTAAAACATGTTATTTGCTAAAAGGAACTGAAAGGTTTCCCAAATAAAAAGTTCCTTTATTTAGAATTTAAACCATTTAAGCTAAGAAAGAATGAACGAAACGCTAGAATCGGTTTACTCTTACTGCAACGTGAAACCGTGAAACACTCTCTCTCTATCGTAACGATAGAGCGCATGTTGAACGTTCTGAACATCAACAACTGCGGAGACTAAAAAACTAAACGTTAGTTCATCTTTGAAAACAGTACGAGACTATCAAAGAAATTCTTTCATAAAACATTAAAATTAAAAAGTATTAAATTCTTAAAAGGTTAAATACGATATGACGGGCTCAATGTTAATTAACTTCGGTTCCAAGTAAGGACCGCCTACTATTAGGAAAGGTCGCATATAAACAAACATAAAAATTACTTTTTTATAAGTTTATAATAAATGGAAAGTTAATCGAAGAGGCCTATCAAGGCGGAGAGATATAAAATAAATAGATCTATAACTTGTTAAGCAAAATTACCAAAAACCTAAACACACTTCCGTCTAAGGGAAGGGTCGGCCATTTAAAAGTGAAAGAGAGTCTATACTCTCTTCGTCACCATAATTAAACCTATCGAAAACGAATTCAAGTTTTGAAATGAAGATAAAACCCCTGCATAGCGAAAGCTCAAAACTGGAATAGTGTACTTCACCAAATCGTTGTGAAAACAAATCCAGTAGGGACGGCGTATTTAGTAGGTCCTGCCATTGGCACGACAGAGGAAAAATTGGTTCTTGTTGACAAGAAGTACCTGAGTACCTACTCGACAGATGGCGCTGTTGTTGTACACCCCCACCTGTATAGCGATCGCTGGTGTATCCCGACCGTAGGTTTTTTCTGTCGAGCAACAGAGTTGCAGCTACATGATCATCGGGTAAGATTAATATTGAAAAAGAAAATACTCATGAATATCTTACCTTCATCCACATCATCTGCATGTCGAGGGAAGGGGAAACAATTGGTGATTTCTAAACGGTCTTCAACAACAAGACCTAACAGGACACCCTGTGCAACCTCAGTATTACCAGCCCCTTCTTCATGGCAGTGTTTGATAATTTTCATCAAGGCCTGTAAATGAAAAAGTTAAAAAATTGTTTACATCTGAAAACCTATTATTTTACTGGAAAAAAAAAATTACATGACTGCAGTAACCCTCTCCTTGAGAGAAATTTGGAAGTAATTATATTTTTCCAAACTGTAAAAACCTGATCTCTTTACTAAGGATATATTGTTCTGGCATAGCTGGAAACTATCCATAAACTTTTAGGAGGGGTAAACAAACCCACCGCTAGTTAGCGGGGGGATAGACCAGCTCTCACACTCATCCAATGGGCTACTTCACTCCTGATTGCAGACAAGAATTTCTAGGGGGACAGGTGATAGCAGGCCAAGTATAAGTATAAGGGGTCAGGTTTGTATGGTTAGGAAAAATAAATTATTTACAAATTTGTTATTTGTGCCTACATTAATACAAACCCTTTCAGTCTTTACTATGGAGACTCGCCCTTCGGTGGGTGATAGTCTAAAAACACAACTGCCTCGTGTGAACACGAGAGGGGTGTCCTGACACTAAGCAAAGTCTCGGTACGATAAGCAAGGGTTGACAACCTGGGCAATCATGGTGAATGAGTGGAAATTACCCAACCCTAATTAGTGGCGGGTTGTTATACCTTGGGCAAAAATTCCAGCTATGCTGGAACAATATACACCCGTGGTAAAGAGTAGAAGGGTTCATATTTATGTAGAACTACGGCTTTTTCTAATTAAAGTATTTTGAAATTCTAAAAGTTATGACTGAAAAATGATATTTTAATTATAAAATAAATTTTTGAATATACTTACCCGGTGAATATATAGCTGCAACTCTGTTGCTCGACAGACAAAAAACTGTACAAAAAAACTCGCTAGCGATCGCTATACAGGTTGCGGGTGTGCTCATCAGCGCCAACTGTCGGCCAGATACCAAACTCTATGTAAAGAAAGACTCAATTTTCTCCTCATCCCACTGCGTCTCTATTGGGGAGGAAGGGAGGGCCGTTTAATTTATATTCACCGGGTAAGTATATTCAAAAATTTATTTTATAATTAAAATATCATTTTTAAATATTTAACTTAGCCGGTGAATATATAGCTGATTCACACCCAGGGTGGTGGGTAGAGACCAGTTAAATATGTTTACATCTTATGAGCTAAGAGTTTTTATTTCATTTTAGAAGTTATCAAAATAACAAAAACAAAATAAATAGGTACCTGGTAAGGAATTCGACTTAGACGATTACTCTGCCTTATAAGTACGTCTTCCTTACGGAGCCTCGCGATCCTCTTAGGATGCTGACAGACCCCTAGGAGCTGAAGTATCAAGGGCTGCAACCCATACAACAGGACCTCTTCAAACCCCTAATCTGGGCGCTCTCAAGAAATGACTTTGACCACCCGCCAAATCAAACAGGATGCGAAAGGCTTCTTAGCCTTCCGGACAACCCATAAAAAACAACATTTCAAGAGACAGATTAAAAGGATATGGAATTAGGGAATTGTAGTGGTTGAGCCCTCACCCACTACTGCACTCGCTGCTACGAATGGTCCCAGTGTGTAGCAGTTCTCGTAAAGAGACTGGACATCTTTCAAGTAAAATGACGCGAACACTGACTTGCTTCTCCAATAGGTTGCGTCCATTATACTTTGCAGAGATATATTTTGCTTAAAGGCCACGGAAGTTGTTACAGCTCTAACTTCGTGCGTCTTCACCTTAAGCAAAGTTCGGTCTTCCTCACTCAGATGTGAATGAGCTTCTCGTATTAACAATCTGATAAAGTCTGACCAAGCATTCTTTGACATAGGCAAGGATGGTTTCTCAACTGAACACCATAAAGCTTCAGATTGGCCTCGTAAAGGTTTAGTACGCTTTAAATAGAACTTAAGAGCTCTAACAGGGCATAAGACTCTTTCTAGTTCATTGCCTACGATCTCCGATAAGCTGGGAATATCGAAAGATTTAGGCCAAGGCCGAGAAGGCAGCTCATTTTTGGCTAGAAAACCAAGTTGCAGCGAACAAGTGGCTTTTTCCGACGAAAATCCGATGTTCTTGCTGAAGGCATGAATCTCACTGACTCTTTTAGCCGAGGCTAAGCATACCAGGAAAAGTCTTAAGAGTGAGATCTTTCAGGGAGGCTGATTGTAGCGGCTCCAACCTGTCTGACAAGAGGAATCTTAGTACCACGTCTAAATTCCATCCAGGGGTAGCCAAACGACGCTCCTTGGTGGTCTCAAAAGACTTAAGGAGGTCTTGCAGATCTTTATGTTGGAAAGATCTAAGCCTCTATGCCGGAAGACCGATGCCAACATGCTTCTGTAGCCCTTGATAGTGGGAGCTGAAAGGGATCGTCCTTTCCTCAGGTATAAGAGAAAATCAGCTATTTGAGCTACAGAGGTACTGGTCGAGGATACAGAAACTGACTTGCACCAGTCTCGGAAGACTTCCCACTTCGATTGGTAGACTCTAATGGAAGACGCTCTCCTTGCTCTAGCAATCGCACTGGCTGCCTCCTTCGAAAAGCCTCTAGCTCTCGAGAGTCTTTCGATAGTCTGAAGGCAGTCAGACGAAGAGCGTGGAGGCTTTGGAGTACCTTCTTTACGTGTGGCTGACGTAGAAGGTCTACCCTTAGAGGAAGACTTCTGGGAACGTCTACTAACCATCGAAGTATCTCGGTGAACCATTCTCTCGCGGGCCAGAGGGAAGCAACTAACGTCAACCTTGTCCCTTCGTGAGAGGCGAACTTCTGCAGTACCTTGTTGACAATCTTGAACGGTGGGAATGCGTAGAGATCCAGATGTGACCAATCTAGGAGGAAAGCATCTATATGTATTGCTGCTGGGTCCGGGACTGGAGAGCAATAGATTGGAAGCCTCTTGGTCAGCGAGGTTGCAAAGAGATCTATGGATGGTTTACCCCAAGTGGCCCAAAGTCTCTTGCACACATCCTTGTGGAGGGTCCATTCGGTTGGAATTACTTGCCCTTTCCGACTGAGACAATCTGCTATGACGTTCAAGTCGCCTTGGATGAACCTCGTTACTAGGGAGATGTCTTGACCTTTTGACCAGATGAGCAGGTCCCTTGCGATCTCGTACAACGTCAGTGAGTGGGTACCTCCTTGTTTGGAGATGTACGCCAAGGCCGTGGTGTTGTCCGAGTTTACTTCCACCACTTTGCCTCGAAGGAGATACTCGAAGCTTTTCAAGGCCAGATGAACTGCCAACAGCTCCTTGCAGTTGATATGCATGCTCCTCTGACTCGAGTTCCACAGACCTGAGCATTCCCGACCGTCCAGTGACGCGCCCCAGCCCAAGTCCGATGCGTCCGAGAAGAGAACGTGGTGGGGAGTCTGAACAGCCAGGGGAAGACCCTCTCTTAGGTTGATATTGTCCTTCCACCAAGTCAGACAAGACTTTATCTTTCCGGAAATCGGGATCGAGACCGCTTCTAGCGTCTTGTCCTTTTTCCAGTGAAAAGCCAGATGGTATTGAAGAGGACGGAGGTGTAGTCTTCCTAGTGATACAAACTGTTCCAGGGATGACAGCGTCCCCACCAGACTCATCCACAGCCTGACTGAGCAGCGTTCCTTCTTCAGCATCTTCTGGATGGATAGCAGGGCTTGATCTATTCTGGGGGCTGATCGTCTTGTTGTTCAGCAACGTCCTCATCAGATAGTTCCTCATCCGAAAACTGATGAGGAAACGGCAACGGAGTGGGTAACGTCTGGCTCGCTGAGTCCGGTCGCACTGGTGCATGCGTGACGGAGCCGGACGCAACGTCATGGAATTGCTGCACAGTCTGTGAACTGTCAACAACCATGGGTGCGCGAGGAAGCACAGCGTCCACCCGAGACTGTCTAGACCGTCTGGGTTGTGCAGTCAACACACTACCGGGTTGCTGAGGTTGACGCACCGCGTCAAAACAAGTCACCTCTGATGGTTGTTGAACGTCCTGAACGTCAACAACCACCTCCGAGCGTCGCTTAACGTCAACGTGCGGCTGGCAACCCACACTGGGTCGCATCGGTGGAGGAACCACCTCAACTGGTAGACGCGAGAAGGTTACCTCAGCGTCAACAGGACGCACAACCGACCGGTTGGAAAATTGTTGGCCAGAAGGTTCAGCAGCAACCTTCTCCGCATTAAAGTCCTCTATCAAGGACGCAAGCTTGGACTGCATGTCTTGCAGCAAAGCCCTTTAGGGTCTACGGGAGCAGGTGCGGCAACAGACGGGGTTAGCGACTGAGGCGGTACCGCTTTCCATCCCTGAAAGCCTTGTTTATGCATGACATAATTGTACAGCAAAACTTCAAAGGCTCGAAAACAGCTGTGAAGTTGACCTGTAAAAAACTGGGAGCGTCTCCTGGCCAGGCGCCAGGGAGAGTCTACGAGATTTGAGAAGTCTATCTGGGCAGAGGCAGGAACTCCCAAGCCGAGAACTTCTCTCGTGTCGTATCAGACTCTCGCTCTATAAACCAGTTTAAAAAAAGGGAAAGCAAAGGCTGTATCCCCCAAACTCCTCCTGGTGATAAACCAGTCGCCTAGCAGACGTAAAGCTCTCTAGGAGAGCGAGAGAGCACTAGCTTATAAACAACGGCTTCGAAGTAGCTAGGCCTAGTGTAAGCTCTGACGTTTAGGCGAACGAGGAGCAGCAGTTACAAAAAGATCCGGACAAAGATCCTTAAAAATTAGCATGATTTAATTAAAGTCCATAGAGGGCTAAGCAGCTTTAGGCTCCTCTCCGTCTGACAGAGTCCTCAAGGGAATATCAGTAGGAGGGGGAACAGCAACTTCCTCATCTAAAGGAACCTTGTCCGATAAAAGCTGAGTCTCAAGCAAGGGAGAGACCTACCGTGGTGGCAATGCTTTACAAGCAGAGTCTACACACACTGGTGCAAGTAGCGTACCAGGACGCAACGTCATGTAACTGCTTGACAGTCTGTGAACTGTCAACAACAACAGGTGCGTGAGGACGCACAGCGTCCACTCGAGACTGCTTTGACTGTCTAGACTGAGCTGTCAAAACAACTTTAGAATGCGGAGGTTGACGCACAGCGTCAAAAAAAGTCAACTCCGATTGTTAGCGAACGTCCTGAACGTCAACAGGAGCATCAGCAAGTGGCCTAACGTCCAAAAGTGGCTGAAAATCCACACAAGACCGCATCGAGTGTGGTCTAAACAACCTGACTGACGTGACTTAGCTACGCCAACGTCAACAGGATGCACAAAGGAACGTTAGGTTGACTGAAAGCCAGGATATCGATGAGATAAACGGCTAGACTCAACCGACTAATCGGCAGAATAGTCTTCCATAAGGGAGGCAAGCATATTCTGCATGTCTTGCCGTACAACCCATTAAGGATCCACGGAAATGGTTGCGGTAAGAGACGAGGGTAACGTCTGTGACCGCAACACTTTGCCAACAAAAAAGACTCTCGGAGTCTGTGTTACGTTTTTGTTAGGCGGCGAGCAGTTTTCCGATGACTGCAAAGGGTCAGAGCTGTCCTAATGGCTGTAACCAGGACGCTGGACCTGTCCTGAAAGGACTGACTTTCGCTTAAGGGTCTCGAAACCTTGTTACAGGTTTCTTATGCGAAAAGCCTTCGGATGACGAGGAGAAAAACGTCTCTCTCGCCTTATGGTAGGGGAGATCTTGGTAAGATACACCCGATACCATAGAGGGAAACGTCTGTTCGTTGATCAAGGCCTCTCGAACCCATAAGTCGTATGACATTACTTCTCCCCTGGACTTGGGAGCTTGCAAGAGGTCCCGGACTAGGTGAACGACAGGCACGAACAGACGAACCCTCGGACGCAACACTGTAACACTTTGCGCAATATCACTTTATCACTACGATTTTCTGTTTTGCACTTATTACACTGAAATCGAACCTTTTACTGATTTTTACCTGAAGCACGCAATTCTACCCTCATCAAAAGGTAGTAAATGCGAAATCAGGCGTATAATGCAAGCATATTAATACCAGCAAAAAAACAGTAAACATCTTTTAAGATAAAAAAAAAAATCAGTGGTTGGGGAAGAGAATAAACACTAGTTCATTCAAAACTATGTTTTCAATCTCTCACCGTACATTGCCTGGGGACGAGAATAAAACTAAAAAAGTTTTATCCTTTCTCCCCGTACAGAGACTAGGGACGAGAGTAACTCGAGAACAACGTTACCCGCTTGAACGGAACGTTTTCTCTCCTCTCTCTCCCTCCGTCTCTATATCTCTCTCTCTTTCTCTCTTGATTTCGCACCTAAGAAGAGCCCAATTACGTTTTGTCAAAAAAACATGTTATTTGACCAAAGGAAAAAACTGAAAGGTTTTTCAATTAAAAAGTTCCTTTAAAATAGAATTTAAAACATTTAAGCTTTGAAAGAATGAACAAAACGTCAGATTCGATTTACTCTTTCTGCAAAGTGAAACCGTGATACTCTCTCTCTCTATCGTAACGATAGAGCGCAAATTGCGTAGCATAAATAAACTAAACGTTAGTTCATCTTTGAAAACAGTACGAAGACTATTCAAAGAAATTCTTTCATAAAATATTTTATTTAAAAAGTTTTAAATCCTTATCTCTTTAAAGGCTATTTACGATTTAAAGGGCTCAACGTTGATTAACTTCGGTTTCCAAGTTAGGACCGCCTACTCTCAGGAAAGGTCGCATATAAACAAAACATTAAAATTTATTTTTTATGTTTATTATAAATGGAAAGTTAATCGAAGAGGAAAATCTATAATTAATTTATAATGTGATAAGATAATTACTAAAAGCCTAAACACACTTCCGTCTAAGGGAAGGGTCGGCCATTTAAAAGTCAAAGAAAGTCCATACTCTCTTTGTCACCAAAAATTAAATCTATCCAAAAAGAGTTGATTTAAGATGAAGATAAAACACCTGCACTGCGAAAGCTCAAACCAGAATATAGTACTTCACCAAAGATGATGGGAAAAACTCCAGGTTTCAACAGCGAGTAAAGTACGTCTTGTCGACACGTCGACAGAGAGAAAATTGAGTCTTTGTTTACATAGAGTTTGGTATCTGGCCGACAGTTGGCGCTGATGAGCATACCCGCAACCTGTATAGCGATCGCTAGCGAGTTTTTTTGTACAGTCTTTTGTCTGTCGAGCAACAGAGTTGCAGCTATATATTCACCGGCTAAGTTAAATATTCAAAAACCACATTTTAAAAAGGAAACGGGTACAAGGGTACAACCTTACCTAAGGACTATACCAGGTGCAACACCTATCTTTGGGCTGCTATAGCTTACCCTAAGACACAACCCTGTTTAATTAGACCAACTTCACTCATAAAAGTAGGTTTCAGACAAATTTCAGTGTAACCCAGCCTTAAAACGTGAAAAGTAGGTATTTCTCTAATAAGTATTGTATTAAAAATAATTCAAAATATCTATAAACACTTATTTCCTCTAAACATAAACAGAGAAATAGCCACTTGTTTGGGATGATATTAATAAGCATATCTTGCTTAAATGAGTATCAAACTAGAACCGTTTCAAAAATGTCAGAGGGAGAAGCTAGTATATTTGATGTGGAGGCAAGAGATCAGCCAAGAAAGTCATAAGACAGTAAAAACATCTTTGATTAGAGATTGCAAAGGATACCAGTGCTAATACAGAAAATGGGAAATCAAAGTCTGGACAGGATCACCACCTGTCAAGAATTTCATGAACGGTTCTCTGAAGTTTCTCGTGTCATCGGAGAAGATCAAAAGTAACTTATGTCAAATATAGAATGACAAGAGTAAAAAAGGAACCTCAAACAAAATTAATCGTCTAGACTATTAGCAGTTGATTACTTATGTTATGGGATTCAAAACAAAGGGTTTGAAGAATTTCCAAAGTCAACTGATATTGAAAAATGTTATTTTCATTAGTAAAATAAATTTTTGAATATACTTACCCGATAATCATGTAGCTGTCAACTCCGTTGCCCGACAGAATTCTACGGAAGGGATACGCCAGCGATCGCTATACAAGAGGGGGGTGTACTCACCAGCGCCACCTGTGGCCAGGTACTGCAGTACTTCTTGTTGACACCACCTCAATTTTTCCTCGGTCCACTGGTTCTCTATGGGGAGGAAGGGTGGGTCAATTAAATCATGATTATCGGGTAAGTATATTCAAAAATTTATTTTACTAATGAAAATAACATTTTTCAATATTAATCTTACCCGATAATCATGTAGCTGATTCACACCCAGGGAGGTGGGTGAAAACCAGTGTACATGTATATCAAGAAGCTAAGTATCCCGTATTTCATATTATCAGTTATTCAAAATAACAATGAAATTATAAGTACCTGGTAAGGAAGTCGACTTGAACCATTACTCTGCCTTTAATAAGTTCGTCTTCCTTACTGAGCGCAGCGTTCCTCTTAGGAGGCTGAACAACTCTAAGGTGCTGAAGTATCAAGGGCTGCAACCCATACTAAAGGACCTCTACACAACCTCTAACCTAGGCGCTTCTCAAGAACGAATTGACCACCCGCCAAATCAACTAGGATGCGGAAGGCTTCTTAGCCTACCGTAACAACCCAAAAACAACAATAAAAGCATTCAAGAGAAAGGTTAATAAAGGTTATGGGATTAAGGGAATGTAGTGGCTGAGCCCTCACCTACTACAGTACTGCACTCGCTGCTACGAATGGTCCCAGGGTGTAGCAGTTCTCGTAAAGAGACTGGACATCTTTGAGATAAAATGATGCAAACACTGACTTGCTCCTCCAATAGGTTGCATCCATAATACTCTGCAGAGAACGGTTCTGTTTGAAGGCCATCGAAGTAGCTACAGCTCTCACTTCGTGGGTCCTTACCTTCAGCAAAGCAAGGTCTTCATCCTTCATGTGAGAATGAGCTTCTCTAATCAGAAGCCTTATGTAATACGAAACTGCGTTTTTGGACATAGGCATCGAAGGTTTCTTGATGGCACACCATAAGGCTTCTGATTGTCCTCGTATAGGTTTTGACCTTTTAAGATAATACTTTAGAGCTCTGACAGGGCAAAGAACTCTCTCTAGCTCGTTACCCACCATGTTGGAGAGGCTAGGAATTTCGAACGATCTAGGCCAAGGACGTGAAGGAAGTTCATTTTTTGCCAAAAAACCGAGCTGTAAGGAACATGTTGCTGTTTCGGATGTGAATCCTATGTTCCTGCTGAAGGCGTGAACCTCACTAACTCTTTTGGCTGTTGCAAGGCAGACGAGGAAAAGAGTTTTGAGAGTAAGGTCTTTGAAAGAGGCTGACTGGAGAGGTTCAAATCTAGGAGACATCAGGAACCTTAAGACTACGTCTAGATTCCAGCCTGGAGTGGACAAGCGACGTTCTTTAGAGGTCTCGAAAGACTTAAGGATGTCCTGTAGATCCTTGTTGGAAGAAAGATCCAAGCCTCTGTGGCGGAAAACTGATGCCAACATACTTCTGTACCCTTTGATCGTAGGAGCCGAAAGAGATCTAACATTCCTAAGATGTAACAGGAAGTCAGCAACTTGGGTTACAGAGGTATTGGTAGAGGAAACTGCATTGGCTCTGCACCAGCTTCGGAAGACTTCCCACTTGGATTGATAGACTCTACGAGTGGAAATCCTCCTAGCTCTGGCAATCGCTCTGGCTGCCTCCTTCGAAAAGCCTCTAGCTCTAGAGAGTCTTTCGATAGTCTGAAGGCAGTCAGACGAAGAGCGTGGAGGCTTGGGTGTACCTTCTTTACGTGAGGTTGACGTAGAAGGTCCACTCTTAGAGGGAGAGTCCTGGGAACGTCGACCAGCCATTGCAGTACCTCTGTGAACCATTCTCTTGCAGGCCAAAGGGGAGCAACCAACGTCAGTCGTGTCCCTTCGTGGGAGACGAACTTCTGGATAACTCTGTTGATGATCTTGAACGGCGGGAATGCATAAAGATCGAGATGGGACCAATCCAGCAGAAAAGCATCCACGTGAACTGCTGCCGGGTCTGGAATTGGGGAACAGTACAATGGGAGCCTCTTGGTCATGGAGGTGGCGAACAGATCTATCGTTGGCTGACCCCACAAGGTCCAAAGTCTGTTGCACACGTCCTTGTGAAGGGTCCATTCTGAGGGGATGACCTGACCCTTCCTGCTGAGGCGATCTGCCGAGACATTCATATTGCCCTGAATGAATCTCGTTACCAGCTTGAGGTTTAGACTTCTTGACCAAATGAGGAGGTCCCTTGCGATCTCGTATAGCTTCTTCGAATGAGTCCCTCCCTGCTTGGAGATGTATGCCAAGGCTGTGGTGTTGTCGGAGTTCACCTCCACCACCTTGTTTAGCAGGAGGGACTTGAAGTTCATTAAGGCCAGATGTACTGCCAACAACTCCTTGCAATTGATGTGAAGCGTTTCCTGTTCCTTGTTCCATGTCCCCGAGCATTCCTGTCCGTCCAAGGTCACGCCCCAGCCCGAGTCTGATGCGTCCGAATAGAGATGAAGATTGGGGGTCTGAACAGCTAACGAGAGACCCTCCTTGAGAAGGATGTTGCTCTTCCACCACATGAGAGTAGTCTTCATCTCTTTGGTAACAGGAATAGAGACCGCTTCGAGCGTCAAATCCTTGTCCCAGTGAGCTGCTAGATGGAATTGAAGGGGGCGGAGGTGGAGTCTCCCTAACTCGGTGAACAGGGCTAACGATGACAGGGTCCCTGTTAGACTCATCCACTGTCTCACCGAGCATCTGTTCCTCTTCAGCATGCTCAGAATGCACTCTAGGGCTTGGTTGATTCTTGGGGCCGACGGAAAAGCCCGAAAAGCTTGACTCCGAATCTCCATTCCCAGGTAAACGATGGTTTGGGAAGGAATAAGCTGGGACTTTTCTAAGTTGACCAAAAGACCCAGTTCCTTGGTCAAGTCCAAAGTCCAATTGAGACTCTCCAGACAGCGACGACTTGTGGGGGCTCTTAACAGCCAGTCGTCTAAATAAAGGGAGGCTCTGATGTCCGCCAAGTGGAGGAATTTCGCAAGATTCCTCATCAGTCGCGTGAACACCATAGGTGCCGTGCTTAGGACAAAACACAGGGCTTGGAATTGGTATACAACCTTTCCAAAAACGAATCTCAGAAAAGGTTGGGAGTCTGGATGAATGGGGACGTGAAAGTAAGCGTCTTTCAGATCCAGCGAGACCATCCAGTCCTCCTGCCTGACCGCTGCTAGGACCGACTTCGTCGTCTCCATAGTGAACGTCTGCTTGGTGACATAAGCATTGAGCGCACTGACGTCCAGCACCGGTCTCCAACCTCCTGTCTTCTTGGCCACCAGAAAGAGACGGTTGTAGAAGCCCGGGGATTGATGATCCCGGACTATCACCACTGCCTCCTTCTGTAACAGAAGCGACACCTCTTGATGTAACGCTAGCCTCTTGTCCTTTTCCTTGTAGTTGGGAGAGAGGTTGATGGGAGAAGTGGTCAGAGGGGGATTGCGGCAGAATGGTATCTTGTAACCCTCCCTTAGCCACTTGACAGACTGGGCGTCTGCACCTCTTCTTTCCCAAGCTTGCCAGAAGATCTTGAGTCTGGCTCCTACAGCTGTCTGGAGAGGAGGAGAGTCAGTGTTTGCCTTTCGAAGACTTGATACCTTTCTTGGACCTGCCCCTGTGACCGTCTGGACGGGTACCTCCTCGGCTGGGGGCTCTGCCACGAAAGGGCGGAATAAATCTAGTAGCAGGAGTATCAGCCACTGGGGTGCGGTAAGTTCTAGGAACTGAAGGAGCAATCTTAGCCTTCCGTGCTGAAGAGGCCACAAGATCATGCGTGTCCTTCTGAATGAGAGCCGCAGACAATTCCTTGATAAGATCCTCAGGAAACAGGAACTTAGAAAGAGGAGCAAAAAGTAACTGCGACCTTTGGCAAGAGGTGATACCAGTGGAAAGGAAGGAGCAAAGCTGTTCCCTTTTCTTGAGGACTCCCGATACAAACATAGAGGCAAGTTCGCCGGAACCATCGCGAATTGCTTTGTCCATACAGGACATGATCAACATGGCCGAGTCTTTGTCAGATGGGGCAGTCTTCTTGCTCAAGGCCCCCAGGCACCAATCGAGAAAATCAAAAATTTCAAAGGCGCGAAAGACTCCCTTCAAGAAGTGGTCCAGGTCAGAAAAGGTCCAGCAGACCTTAGAGCGTCTCATAGCTGACCTTCGTGGAGAGTCAACCAAACTTGAGAAGTCAGCCTGGGCAGAGGCAGGGACCCCCAAGCCTGGTTCCTCTCCTGTGGCATACCAGACGCCCGCCTTAGACGTCAGCTTAGGAGGTGGAAACATAAAAGACGTCTTTCCCAGTTGCTGCTTGGACTGCAACCAATCCCCTAACATTCTCAAAGCTCTCTTTGAAGATCTAGCGAAGACGAGCTTAGTGTAGGCAGACTTAACAGGTTGCATGCCTAGAGAGAACTCGGATGGAGGAGAGCGAGGGGTAGCAGACACAAAGTGATCCGGGTAAAGTTCTCTGAACAGAGCCAGAACCTTGCGAAAGTCGATGGAGGGTGGCAATGACTTGGGTTCCTCCACGTCAGATGAAGGATCATCCAGGTGAGCAGCTTCATCCTCAGAAACCTCATCACCTGAGGGTTGAGAAGCGAGAGGTAAAGTTAAAGCGGTCTGCTGAATGGCAGAATCCTGAAGAGCGGGTGCATGCGCACTTGCGGATTCATCCTCAAGTCTCTGTTGAAGAGGATGAGGGCTGGCAATGACAAAGTCCTGAGGCTGGGATGAAGGAGGTTCTGCGGAGGTCTGAGGAGCAAGCGTGGTGAGAGGCGACTGTAGTAAAGCATGAGGCTCGTGCTGCAAAGACTGCGGTTCAAGATGAATGGGAAGAGGCTCAAGCTGAGGAGAAAGTGGCAGATGCATGCGTTGAGGTGGCTGACTCATAGCATGAGGTTCCTGCCTCAAGAGTTGCGCTTGCTTCAAGGGTTGAGGTGGCTGCGCAGAGAGAGGCTCTTGTCTCACGAGTTGAGGTTCTTGAGGTGCTTGCCTCGAGAGTTGAGGTTCTCGCCTCGAGGAAAGTGGAGGTGGCTGCTGCGAGAGTTGAGGTGGCTGCCTCAAGGATGGTAGAGGTAGTCGTACCTCAAGAGGTTGCTGCCTCGAGGATGGAGGTAATGCAAGATACTCCTGCCTCAAGGGTAGAGGAGGTTGTAAAGCATAAGGTTCCTGTCCCCATTGTTGAGGAGGTTGCTGCGTGGTAAGAGGCTCCTGCCTCAAAGAAAGTGGAGGTTGCTGCACAGCGCTGGTATCTGGCAACTCCCAACGCGGCAGCTCACGCATGGAGGTAGCTTGAGGAACCTCAACCTCATACGTCTGACAGATTGTACTGCGCTGAGGAGGAGGAGCGCTCGCAGGAGGAGGTGTATTAACCTTCTCTGCCTGACACTCACGCATTAAGACCGCAAGCTGCGACTGCATAGTCTGCAGCAAAGCCATCTTAGAATCAACAGAAGTTGAGGTCTGTTTAGGCATAGCTTTAACAGAAGTTGAGGTCTGTTGAGGCAGCACCTTGCCTCTCTTAGGAGGCGTGCAGTCACCTGATGACTGCGGCGAGTCCGAGCTAGCCCAATGGCTACACCCTGGCTGTTGGACTCGCGCGGTCTGGACTTTACGCTTAAGAGGTCTTGAGGCCTGAGTCCAGCGTTTCCTCCCCGAAAAATCTTCTGCAGACGAGGATCTAAAGGGCTCAATCGTCTGAGAGTGGAAGTGACGATCTCTATAAGATACGCCCGCAACCACTGAGGATACTACTGTGCGCCGATCAAGGCCTGCCGAACCCTTTTGCCCTTCGACATTGCTTCTCCCCTGGGCTTGGGAGCTTGCAAGAGGTCCCGGACTGGGAGGACGACTGGCACGCACAGAAGTATCCTCACGCGCAACACTGACACTAGCACTAGGCACAGCACTGGCACTACCACTTCCCACTGCACTTTTCACTTTAAGTTCCTTGACGTCTGCCAAAAGGAACTTGTGGTCACTCACTACCGACTCCACTTTATCACCTAAAGCCTGAATAGCACGTAAAACATCTGACATATCAGGCTGAGCACTAATAGTAGGTTCGGGGGTAGCCACTACAGGGTGAGGAAAAGGTTGAGGATCATGGGGGGAGGAATAAAGTAAAGAGCGAGCCGAACTCCTCCTAACTCTCTCTCTCTCTAACTTAGTGGTATACTTAAGGAATCGAATAAAATCAAGTTCCGAAAGTCCGGCACATTCCTCACATCGATCTTCCAACTGACAGGATTTTCCCCTACAGTCGGAACAAACGGTGTGAGGATCAACCGAGGCCTTCGGAAGCCGCCTAATACAAGTCCTACATCGTCTTTGGGGAGGAGCTTGAGAATGGTCGGACATCTTGAATCAGAGAACAGTCAAGGGGGATTCCAATTTAAAGCTAAAGATCGTTAAACCATAAATCAAAATTAATCCAAAAGCTATCTAAGCTAAGGGAAAAGCTTCCTGTATAGCGAAAGCTGAAATCTCAGAGCAATACTTCACCAAAACCGTGAACAAAGACTCCAAAATTATAAGCGTATCCATGTAGGTCTTGCCGGAAGCACGACAGAGGAAAAATTGAGGTGGTGTCAACAAGAAGTACTGCAGTACCTGGCCACAGGTGGCGCTGGTGAGTACACCCCCCTCTTGTATAGCGATCGCTGGCGTATCCCTTCCGTAGAATTCTGTCGGGCAACGGAGTTGACAGCTACATGATTATCGGGTAAGATTAATATTGAAAACCGACTTTTTCTAAAGAAAACATCTATTTTAAAGTACAAAACCTTTTTCCGTCCGCAGCGATAATAAAATCGAAAGGTTTATCGGTGTCTGAAATACGATATTATGAAGCTGGTTTGGAAACAAGCACAGGGTTGAGACTTAGTCTCATTGTAATCCAAGGGTACAGCAGTCTAAGGCGATAACCCCCTCCCCGGTAGCTAAGTTGGTAAGGATAAGCCTCCTAGGTTAAGTTGGGCATGGAACCTTAGTTTAGGTGGTGATCTTGTGTTTGCTTCCATTGTAAATTAGGATAATAAAACTTCTAAAATTTTAAAAATATGAGATTCCCACAGTAATTTGCACCAGAACATCACTAACACTTATTTTTCTTATTTAGGTATAATGAGCTATATTAAATATTTACGAGTTTTCTTTGGAAATTAAACTAATTTTCACTGCAAATAAAATGTTATTTTCATTAGTAAAATAAATTTTTGAATATACTTACCCGATGATCATGTAGCTGTCAACTCTGTTGCCCGACAAAAATCTACGGTCGGGCTACGCCAGCGATCGCTATACAGGTGGGGGTGTACACAACAGCGCCATCTGTGAGCAGGTACTCAAGTACTTCTTGTCAACAAGAACTCAATTTTCTCCTCGGTCCACTGGTTCTCTATGGGGAGGAAGGGCGGGTCCTTAAATTCATGATCATCGGGTAAGTATATTCAAAAATTTATTTTACTAATGAAAATAACATTTTTCAATATTAATCTTACCCGATGATCATGTAGCTGATTCACACCCAGGGTGGTGGGTGGAGACCAGCATACATGTTAACAAAGAAGCTAAGTATCCCGTATCTTATTTTAGCCGTTATTCAAAATAACAAACATAAAATAAATAAGTACCTGGTAAGGAAGTCGACTTGAACCATTACTCTGCCTTTTTAAGTACGTCTTCCTTACTGAGCCTAGCGATCCTCTTAGGATGCTGAGCGACTCCTAGGTGCTGAAGTATTAAGGGCTGCAACCCATACTAAAGGACCTCATCACAACCTCTAATCTAGGCGCTTCTCAAGAAAGAATTTGACCACCCGCCAAATCAACCAGGATGCGGAAGGCTTCTTAGCCTTCCGGACAACCCAAAAATATTTCAAGAGAAAGATTAAAAAGGTTCTGGAATTAGGGAATTGTAGTGGTGGAGCCCCCACCACTACTGCACTCGTTGCTACGAATAGTCCCAGAGTGTAGCAGTTCTCGTAAAGAGACTGGACATTCTTAAGATAAAAGACGCGAACACTGATTAGATTTCCAAAAGGTTGCGTCGAAAATATTTTGCAGAGATCTATTTTATTAAAAGGTCACGGAAGTTGTGATAGCTCTAACTTCGTGTGTCCTTACCTTCAGCCAAGCTTGGTCTTCCTCATTCAGAAGGGAATGAGCTTCTCGTATTAACAGTCTGAAAATAATAGGATAAAGAATTCTCTGACATAGGCAAAGATGAATTCTTAACTGAACACCATAAAGCTTCAGACGGGCCTCATAAAGGTTTTTAAAAAAGAACTTAAGAGCTCTACAGGACATAATACTCTTTCTAGTTCCTTTCCAACCATATCGATAAGTTTGGAATAACGAACGATATTGGTCAAGGCCGAGAAGGCAGCTCGTGTTTGGCTAGAAAACCAAGATGTAGAACATGTAGCCGTTTCGGATGAAAATCCGATGTTCTTGCTGAAGGCATGAATCTCACTGACTCTTTTAGCTGGTAAAGCATATCAGGAAAAGAGTCTTAAAGGTGAGATCTTTCAGGGAGGCTGATTGAAGTGGTTCGAACCTGTCTAACATAAGGAATCTTAGAACCACGTCTAAATTCCAACCAGGTGTAACCAAACGACGCTCCTTCGTGGTCTCAAAAGACTTAAGGAGGTCCTGTAGATCTTTATTGTTAAAAAGATCTAAGCCTCTGTGACGGAAGACTGATGCCAACAAGCTTCTGTAACCCTTGAAAGTGGGAGCTGAAAGAGATCGCTCTTTTCTCAGATATAAGAGGAAGTCAGCTATTTGAGTTACAGAGGTACTGGTCGAGGATACGGATACTGACTTGCACCAGTTTAGGAAGATTCCCCACTTCGATTGGTTGACTCTAAGGGTGGATGTTCTCCTTGCTCTAACAATCGCTCTGGTTGCCTCCTTCGAAAAACCTCTAGTTCTCGAGAGTCTTTCGATACTCTGAAGGCAGTGAGACGAAGAGCGTGGAGGCCTTGGAGTACCTTCTTACGCGTGGCAGACGTAGCAGGTCCACCCTTAGGGGAAGAGTTCTGGGAACGTCTACTAGCCATCGAAGTACCTCGGTAAGTTATTCTCTCGCGGGCCAGAGGGAAGCAACTAGTGTTCAACTTTGTCCCAACGTGAGAGGCGAACTTCTGCAGTACCTTGTTGACAAACTAGAACGGAGGGAATGCATATAGATCTAGATGAGACTAATCTAGTAGAAAGGCATCTAAAAGAACCACTGCTGGGTCTGTTGAGAGCCTCTTGGACATCGAGGTTGCGAAGAGATCCATGGTTGGATGGCCCCAAGTGACCCAAAGTCTCTTGCATACATCTCTGTGGAGGGTCCAATATGTTGGAATTATTGTCCCTTCCTACTGAGACAAACTGCTAAGACATTCAAGTTGCCTTGGAAGAAATTTGTTACTAGTGAAAAGTCAAGACCTGTTGAACAGGAGAGGAGGTCACTAGCGAACTCGCACCATGTCAGAGAGTAGGTCCCTCCTTGCTAGGAGATGAACATCAAAGCAGGGAGTTGTCCGTGTTGACCTCCATTACTTTGTCTTGAAGGAGAGACCTGAAGCTTTTCCAGGTCAGACTTACTGCCAGAAGCTTCTTGCAGTTAAAATGCATTGTCCTTTGACGCGAGTTCCATAATCCCGAGCATTCCCTACCGCCTAAGGTCGCACCCCAGCCTACGTCCGATGCGTCTGAGAAGAGAACGTGGTTGGGAGTCTGAACAGTCAGGGGAAGACCCTATAAAAGATTGATAAAGTCCTTTCCTCAGGTTAGACCAGACTTATCTTCCGGAAACCGGGATCGAGACCGCTTGTAGCGTCTTGTCCTTTTCCAGTGAAGAGCTAGATGAAACCGAAGAGGACGGAGGTGTAGTCTTCCAAGTGACACCAAATGCACCACTGATGACAGTGTCCTAACCAGACTCATCCACAGCCTGACAGGGCCGTATTCCTTCTTCAGCATCTTCTGGATGGATAGCAGGGCTGGGGAATGATCTTCTCGTTCAGCCATGTCCTCATCAGAGGGTTCCTCATCCGAAACTGATGAGGAAACGGCAACGGAGTGGGCAACGTCTGACTCGCTGAATCCGGTCGCACTGGTGGATGCGTGACGGAGCCGGACACAAGATCATGGTACTGCTGCACAGTCTGTGAACTGTCAACCATGGGGAAGCGAGGAAGTACAGCGACAACCCGAAACTGTCTAGACTGTCTGGGTAGTACAGACAACTCCTTATCGGGTTGCTGAGGTTGCCGCACTGCGTCACAAAAAGTCACCTCTGCTGGTTGTTGAACGTCTTCCCAGTGACACACTGACTCCGTAAAAAATCCTCTATCGAGGACACAAGCTTGGACTGCATGTCTTGCAACAAAGCCCAAGGTCTATGGGAGCAGGTGTGGCAACAGACGGGGTTAGCGACTGAAGCGGAACCATTACCCTCCCTGGAAGCATGTTATGCTTAAATAAAAGTCTATAGGAGGCTAAGCAGCTTAAGGCTCCTCTCCAAATGACAGAGTCCTCAAGGGAATATCAGAAGGAGGGAGAACAGCACTTTCTCATCTACAGGAACCATATCCGAGAAAAGCTAGGTTCTCTCAGTGAGGGTTTCACTGGTGCAAAAGCAGCAGACCAGAAGGCAACGTATGAGACTGCTTGACAGTCTGTGAACTGTCAAAAACTGAACTGTCAACCACAACAGGAGCGTGAGGACATACAGCACTGGTGTATAAGTAGCAGACCAGAAGGCAACGTCATGTAACTGTATGACAGTTTGTGAGTTGGCAACAACCAAAGTTGTGTGGGGAAGCCTCAACTCCTGACTGACTAGTTTGCTGCTGGCGAGTGGCGGTAACCACAGTGTGTTGCGGAGGCTGACACACCGTGTCAAAACACGGCAGCTTGTGGTAGCTCACGCACGGCAACGGAGTGCTCTGTGTGTGGGAGTCATCATACATCTGGCAGGGTTGACTTGTGCATGGGTGGAGGAGCTCTCACAACAAGAGTGTGAGAGCAGGAAGCCATGCCGGGCGCACAACCGTGGGAGGTGTAGGCCCACGGGTGCATCGTCAACCTTCTCCGCAGTCGGAGTGTGGGAGCTGGCAACAACAAAAGCAGAGTGCTGGAGCGTGGGAGGGGCTGCGGTGGGTTGAGGAGCATGCGGTATGGTATGCGGAGCATGCTGTAAGGTATGCAGAGCATGCTGCATGGGCTGCGGAGAATGCCGCATAGTGCTGGAACCCGGCAGCTCTACAGAACCTTCCCACTGCTGATGCGGTAGCTCACGCATGTTAGCAGATGGTGCAGCAAGAACATGCGTCTGGCAGGGTGGACTGCGCATCGGTGGTGGAGCTCTCACAGGTGGAGGGTGGGAGCAGGCAGCCGCAGTATCTGCTGAGCGCACAACCTCGGCGGGTTGTAGGTTAACAGGTGCATTGTCAACCTTCCACCATGATACTCCTGCATGAAGGAGCAAGCTGAGACTGTATAGTCTGCAGCATGGACCACTAGGGTCTATGAAAGACAACAACAAACGGAGCTACTGTCCGTTGTGACAGGGTCTAAAACCGCTGGTGCGGCAACAGACGGAGTTACTGCCTGTTGCGGTACCACCTTGCCTCTCTTGGGAGGTGTGCAGTTGTCGTACTGCAGCAAGTCCGAACTGACCCAGTGGCTACACCTAGGCCGTTGGACTTGCGCGGAAGGGACCGACTTGCACTTAAAAGCTGCAAGATTTGGTCCATGGTTTCTGCGAGAAACCTCTTCCGCAGACGAGGAATAAATGGGCTCTCTCGTCTTTGTGTGGGTGGGGTGATCACGTCGGCAACGTGTGTAGATACACCCGAAACCACGGAGGGAAACGTCTGTTCGTTGATCAAGGCCTGTGGAACCCATAAGTCCTTCGACATTACTTCTCCCCTGGGCTTGGGAGCTTGTAAGAGGTATCGGACTAGGTGAACAACTGGCACGAACAGACAAACCCTCGAACGCAACACTGTAACACTTTGCGCATATCACTTTATCACTTTTGATTTTCTGTTTGCACTTATTTCACTGAACTCGAAACTTTAAGTGGTTTGTACCTGAAACACGCAATCCTATCCTTCATTAAAAGGTAGTAATTGCGAAAACAGTATTACAATGTAACAGAAAAACATAATGAAAGATAAAGAATTCAGTGGCTGGAAAAGAGACTAAACACTAGATCAAATAAACTACGTTTAAAATCTCTCACCGCATAAAGCCTGGGAACAAGAATAAAACTCTAGAAACGTTTTACCTTCTTCCCCTATAGCGACTAGGGAGAAGAGCAAAAAACGAGAACAACGTTACCCGCTTGAACGAAACGTTTATCCTCCTCTCTCTCCCTCCGTCTCTATCTCTCTCTCTCTTGACTTAGAACCTGAGAGATGAGCCCAATTATATATATCGTTAAAACATATTATTTGTTAAAGGAAAAAAACTGAAAGGTTTCCCAAATAAAAAGTTCCTTTATTAGAATTAAAACCATTTAAGCTAAGAAAGAATGAACGAAACGCTAGAATCGGTTTACTCTTACTGCAACGTGAAACCGTGAAATACTCTCTCTCTATCGTAACGATAGAGCGCAAGTTGAACGTTCTGAACGTCAACAACTGCGGAGACTAAACAAAACGTTAGTTCAACTTTGAAAACAGTACGAGACTATCAAAGAAATTCTTTCAAAAACATTAAAATTAAAATAGCATAAATTCTTAACAGGAAAAACGATATGACGGGCTCAATGTTAATTAACTTCGGTTCCAAGTAAGGACCGCCTACTATTAGGAAAGGTCGCATATAAACAAACAAAAATTAATTTTTATAAGTTTATAATAAATGGAAGTTAATCGAAGAGGCCTATAAATGGCGGAGAGATATAAAATAAATCTATAACTTTGTTAAGCAAAATTACCAAAAACCTAAACACACTTCCGTCTAAGGGAAGGGTGGGACTAAAAAGTGAAAGAGAGTCTATATTCTCTTCGACACCAACACTTCCGTCTAAGGGAAGGGTCGGCCATTAAAAGTGAAAGAGAGTCCATACTCTCTTCGTCACCAATAATTAAATCAAATTAGTTCCAAAAGCTTGCTAAGCTAATGATAAAGCTTCCTGAATAGCGAAGGCTAAACTCTAGAGCAAATACATCACCAAATCGTGAACAATAACTCCAGAATCAACAGCGTATCCAAGTAGGTCTAGCCGGTGGCACGACAGAGGAAAAATTGAGTTCTTGTTGACAAGAAGTACTTGAGTACCTGCTCACAGATGGCGCTGTTGTGTACACCCCCACCTGTATAGCGATCGCTGGCGTATCCCGACCGTAGATTTCTGTCGGGCAACAGAGTTGACAGCTACACGATCATCGGGTAAGATTAATATTGAAAAAATTTAATTATCTAAGGAATATTAATCAATTAGGTAAGTGTGTGCAGCTCAGCATGTACCACTTAAAAAACAAAACGATGTAATTATAGGTGTTTTGAACATTTATGATGGTTTAAAACAGCGGCAAATGACCGTTTTTGGGCTATTGGACTCCAAACTCCAACCCCCCAAAAAAACACCTATTATTAGGAGAACACGAGAAAAAGGACATGTTTACCCACACCCCTCCCACCCACCCCGCCAGGAAATGGCATACTCATAGTTGTTCGCCGCTATAGGAATCTATTCTCCAACCATCCCACAAAACACTAAGTTCACATACTAGGACAGAGTAGCAATTGTCAGAAAGTAGAGTAAAAATCGTCACCAGTCGAATTTTTAACGGGAAGTTTAACAGAATGAAATAGTGAATTCACCAGTTTTGTAAATAATTGTCCCAACAAACTACATACTAGGACAGGGTCACGATCATCAGAAAATAGATTAAAAATCGTCACCAGTCGAATTTTTCACAGGAAGTTTAACAGAAAGAAATAATGAATTCACTAGTTTTGTAAATGCTTGTCCCAACAAACTACATACTAGGACAGGGTCACGATCATCAGAAAATAGATTAAAAATCGTCACCAGTCGAATTTTTCACAGGAAGTTTAACAGAAAGAAATAATGAATTCACTAGTTTTGTAAATGCTTGTCCCAACAAACTACATACTAGGACCACTGAGCGCATGAATGTCGTTAACGTGCGAGAAAAATGGACATCTTACCCAAACTTCACCCCTAACCTGACCTACATACCGTGTCCTTACCTTCCTAATGACCTAACAGGGGGCCTATGCCTCCTGCGATCTCCAACCACTGTCGCTATCATACAAACACCACAAACCCACCTAACCTACTAGTTCCCAGGTCACAACCCCTAGCCAAGGGAAAGCCCCCGAACCCCATTCCTAGGTCTCTCTCCTACACACAAAAAAGTGATGGGCAGCACTCTATCTTAACCATATTGTAATAACAAAAAGGGGTAAATTTTTATAAGATGGGCAGCACTCTAAATTATATTTTAACCACATTGTAATAATAAAAAAGTTACTCAGGAATACCTTGATATTCGTAGTCGCTAAAGTCCCGTAGGTCTAAAAAACCTTAACGTCCTCAATGCATCAGGCTGATCTATATGAGTAATAAACTCAACCACACCGCACAAAGAAAAACTACTGTACAGGGAACATGTCTGTCCTTTACGGCGGTTAGCATTGGATAGGCCGACCTCGTTCAGGTCAATCTCAGGTCGAGGGGGGAGGATAAAATTTTTTTAAATAACACAGCCAACAAAAGTAGGCCTACAAGCGCACGGAAACGAAAGATTAGTTCGGGTGGATTTTTTGACACGGGCTTAATCTACCACAACATCTTGACTAGATGTTGGCTAAACTAACCTTTGGTTGTCTATATAAAAAATTAGTGTTCGGCATAACTTCAGGACGTGTCCCAACAAACTACAATCTTAACAAGGGGTTAAGAATGTAGAATGTTGGGATTAGCGACAACATAAGTCCGAACATCGATAAATATTCAAGCTTGCGCCACCAGCTGAAGGGTGAACAGAGCGCCGCCCAACGGATGTTATTATAGTCTGGCAGGAAGCAATGCTTGGAGGAAATTTTACGATACAGTAACATGGCCGTGGCTTCACAGAACGACCCATTATAACGACCTTTCCCCTACCAAACAATTCATGATAATTATAACAGCAGTATCAAATGCCACTGTGAAGGATGTGTCTCAACCAACTACAAACTTAACAGAGGGGTAAGAATGTATACTGATGGGACAGCATTAAATTGTAAAAATGAACGATTCTTAGCCTGGGACTACACGGGCTTTATCTATCGAGAAAGTTTGGAAACTAAGCAGGAGCTACCCGTGTCATGATGCGAATCAAAACCAGACTTAGAAAATTTCATAGAGGTGGACGAAACAACCTTTTTTATTTTGACCAACCGCCTCAGATTTAATCATGAAACCCAATGAACTAGTAATAATTGATATAAGAGCATTAAAATCATGTGGGGAACATAGTACTGTATTGTAAAATAAAACCAATGTTTTTCTTTTTCCGCAAGTGAAGCAAGCACACGGTAGAGCAAAAACAATTAGCTTTCTAAATAATCACCGGAGTGTATGCATATATCATTATGGATAACTTAGAATACGGCAGTGTAAGGGGGGTCACAGAGGGGCGTTAGTCGGTACAGTGCGTTAGTCCCCCCGTTAGATAAGTAGGTAAGGACACGGGTTGTAGGTTACGTTAGGGGGAAAGTTTAGGTTAGTTGATGTCCATTTTTAATGAACGAGTGAGGAACTGGCCGCTGATATACAAAGGCTTCTAAACATCCTCGTTCTTAGGCGGTGTAACGGGTTTTTGTTTTACTTGCCATTGAAATGAAGGTTAAACTCAGTGAAAACACAATATTTACTACAGGAATAACAATTTTTCCTATTCAAAGTGTTGTTCCGTCCGTAACAATAATTTTACCCAATATTTCCCAATACGAGAAAATCAATAGGTCATGTAACAGGAGTTTACACCTGTCACAACCATGGAGCCTTTGAATATCCAATGCCACAATAGTAAGCAATTACCCATTTCTTACACAGAATTAATCTTAAATTAAAGTATTACATAAAAAAGAAATACATTAAGTCAAGCCACATCTGTAAACACCGTGCGGCGATACAAAGAAAATATGGCCAGGAGGAGGCGGCATATAATCCTAAGGAAATGTTTCTTCCGTATCCTAGTATATATGTAATTTGCTTTAATATAGGTAAAGATACTTATGTATAACATACCAGGCCCTCGAGCTGCACAACATTAATGTTGCAACGTCCATTTTCTGGCTCGCGCTTTCCTCTTCCCGACGACATGTTTACTTATTCCACTAGAAAGAATGAGGGGTTACGTAGTTAAAATCATCTTTGGAATTAATTATTTTTTATTTCGTACTTTAGGTCAATAAATATTATTAAAAATTTCTAATATATATCTTATTATTATAAAATTACCAAATGATATCAATTAATAAACAATTAATTTACAAAGTTATATTATAGGCTTGTAGAACAAAACAATAGACATGCATTAACACAAGATGGTGTATACGACATTTAATTTACTTCTTTTGAAAGACAGCACTATTATTTGGCCTTATTTTCTTTTAGCGAAGGCCAAGTAAGATTCCTATGTAGACAAAAATTATAACGAAGAAAGAAATATTATTTATGAATAAATGGTAGATAGATGGTTCTTTATAAGAATTTTGAATTTCCACACAATTTCTTATAATTTAACACAAGTAAAAATTAGTAAAACATCAATGGGGTGTTAATCTAACTACTGAAGTATGATGAGAGCATTCAGGGGCCAGTGGAACAGGTTCGGTTCCTATTTACTGCTTCTTAACTGATCACTCTGCTAAACACGTTTGCGGCAACCATCAATTAAAAGTTTAAAGCTTCCTAGCTTAAGCCAACGGAACGTGATTGGACGTTTTCCTGTTACCAAAAAAACAATTTTAATGAAAAAAATCTATTTTTACTTTTATTCCTTTCTAAGTAAAAAAGTCAGGATAATATATTGTTATCAGTTTTGGACTTTTAGCATCTATTCTATAATATCTATGGCATCTACTGTGGTATTTTTAAACTCTTCTTTCAGTTTTATGCTAAGATTCTTAAACACATTGAAGCTTATACGACGCTCTCTTAACTGTCCTAGTTTCGGACATGAAAATAAATGCTCCTTATTATGTTCTACTTCTTTGTAGGCTACAGGTCACAGACTTCCTTTTTCAATTTTCCCTGAATTTTGCTTTTATGTTGAGAATGTTCAACTCTGCGTTCATGGCTGGGATTGCAAAAACCATTAGCTTATCTTCATCTATTTCTATAATAAAAGGCGTAGGCCATTCTATTCTATGTCTCATTTTACCCCTTTTTTCCCTTCAGTTGTTTCCTTTATCTTTTTCAGAATACTTTTTCTGCATTTCTTATTCCTCCTATTTTCATTTTATATTTACAGAAAATTTCTTCAATGCTGCTGCTCCATCACTTTCCACGTAAGTTCTGCAAATGATCTTCACTCAATTATCTCTGATTAATCTCTTTTCATCAGAGGTTATGATGGCATGAAACAGCATAATTTTTATAGTCTATTTTACAAGACCATTGCCATATTCTTGTTTCTGACATGATGCTCTAGTATGGAGTACTGAATGGCTCTTCGTATATATTTCCCGTAAATCCATTTTGTAGGTGTGCAGGATCTTTCATTTACAACCAACCCTGTTTCATATGTTTTCCAAGAGACAATTTATTTGAGTCAGAAGAATATTGGAATATAAAAATTAATACGAATATAAGTCAGCTAAGAAGTTTCTGCATAATAAAGAATTCACATTTACAGACAAAAAAATGTGGTTAAAACGTGAAAGTATGCAGTTTTGTATGGTTAACGAGGCAGCCTATAAGTGAGATATATGCGAATACTCAATTTTGCAGTGATTATCAACGTGATAAATGTTTATAAAGTTTTACATATTCTTTGAAATTCATGAGCTCAGTGGAAGTAAGCAGATTATCATAGCGACCATCAATCATTATAGCTGATATCACTGACATAAAAAATTAGATGGTGTGCCTTCAAAACTGTTTTTGTTTTCTACTTTACTGCCGTTGTCAGTTCCTTACTCCCGCCTTGCTAACCAACCTCTTTCATCTTTTAGTTCATAATGTAACTAAGAGGCTTACCATAAATTTGCACCTCATCACTGAATGGCCTCACAAGCCCCAACACTAGGGTATATAGGCCAAATTCAATAAATCCTTGGGCGAAATTTATTCCTACTCCCCTCGTCTGACTTTACCGGAGGGGGAAACTTTAATTACCAATTTTCCCATTGCAATACAGGGAGGTCGATGAATACCAACTCATCCACTGTTCCAGCTAACTTCGAATCTAAGGTTTTACTTACGTGAACAGCATGTTGCCAGACGAACTGTTAAAATCACCACTAAAACGTTTCTAAAATTGGCCGTAAACATGTCATAGGGCCAGTAACGTCAATGGGAACAAGCATCGCAAAGCAAGTGGTGATTTTTTACCATCTTACAATTTAAATCAACGTCCATTCCATACACTTGTAAAAAAGAATATATATATATATATATATATATATATATATATATATATATATATATATATATATATATATATATAAGGATATATAGTGTATACACAATTTGCTTCAGATATTCTACACCCGCAGATTTGCCAGTTAAAATGTGTATTTCTTGAACAAGTATTTGGTCATTTAGAAAGAATTGAAGCATTGCCAAACAACTAAAGACAATTGTATTTACTGGAGACAGCTTTCTGCTCTGTAGTAATTGATGGATGGGAACAAATGCATGAACAGTTACTTAATGATTTACGGTCCATCGGTATTAAAGATGAAGCTTTTTAGTATCTAGAAGATTACTTGGCTGACAGAAACTATGTACGAATTAAAAACTCTCACTCATCATATGGACCGTTAAACAGATGGGTACCTCAGGGAAGTGTACCATGTCCAATATTATTCTGAGCAATAGGTCTATCAAAAGTACTATAAAGACATGAATCCAAGTCTAAGTTATTTGCAGGTAGAATGAACAAAGGATTACTCCTATATAGTAATTGAATTATATTGGCTGCCTATTAAAGCTAGAATAGAGTCAAGATATGTGCAATAACCGAGTAAATTATTAGAATCGTACATCTAAAATGTCTAAGAGAATCGCTGCACATCGTGCAGCTAACAAATCGTGCAGACACGAGAATAGCTACAGATAGTTTCAAATTATTGGAGCAAAGATTTATCTTTACTGTATGCTCTAAAACTTTCTAATATGTCTCACACTACAGACATTTGGAAGACAAGATATTACGATTTTCAAGAAGAAACTAAAGGCTTTCATGTTTTTGAAGTGCTTCGATAATATGTATAGGAAAATTAATGTAGAATACGCTTTGTAATAATATAAATACCTAAGAATGTATACGACATACAGATCTTATAGTCCTGTAAGGTGCATGGTTCCCTGTGTGATAGGATCAGGAACACAGCCCTTAAAGTAAGTAAAATGCTAGCGTACTTCGCTTCATAGAATCTCCTGATGAAGGCTACTAGCGAAATATACATCTCATCCAATAATTAAGGAAAGCCTTCCTTTAATGAATGAAGTGTTCAAGCTTTTGTTGCACACAAATTCATAGGAATATTCATATTGAAATTATTATGTCTTGACATCTCATGTCTATTAAAAAAATACAATTGCTGACAAGTTGCCAAAAAAAAAAAAATCATGTATTTGATGAGAGGGAGAGAGATAATACAGAAAAGTCAGTCAAGAATAAATATGTATATTTCATTGGTCTTACATCACAGTATCACATTCCTCTTTAAAATCATTAAAAAAATAAGTTACAGATCAATTGCAAATTTGTTTTGTAACATTTGAACTCGAGCGAAAAAAAAGATGATTTGTTGTTGAATAAAAATATGAATAAAACTCGAGACAGTATATCTTCTATAGCATGATCTATTCAAAGAATTTTAAAATGTCAAAAATTATTCGCAACATTTGAATTTGAATAAAGAAGAACATCCATTGTTTACAATAAAAAAAAAATAATCGAAATCTTGGCTCGTTTTCTTATCCGAATGCGGACCCAACTCTCTCACAGATGATGGGCTTCAAGTGATGGCAACCGATGTCGTGCCATTTGACGCCATCATTATAGAAGTTGTTGAGGATGCCCAAGCAGTTCTCGTTGTTGTCCTCCTCGTTGTCTGGTTGTGGTGCTCCGGTGCTGTTCGAAGAAGATAGTCCAAGATTTAAGAATTATTCGTTAAATAAAGACTAGGCTTACTACTGCACAAGGATTAACTATCTGATACCAGAATTTGTATGAGTGATGTTTGATATATAGACATGATTTTTGCCTTTTGTGCTTGTCATACAACTGGGTGAAGATGGCTCAACTACAGCAGCGCTGGTAATGATAAACAGCGCGAGTAGCTGAGAGATTTACGAGTTAATTCCAGAGCTAAATCAAACTAGTAATAAAAAAGAATATCAGTAATTTACTTTAAAATTGTTGATAAATTAAACCAGTTGTAAAAACAATAGAATATCAGATTCCTTTGGAAAGCAAAAATGAATAGGGTATAAACTTACAATCCAGTGTGGGACCAGTCGAGTCCAATGAAGGGTCTTCCAGACGCCCAGATCCAGTTGAATCCTACCTTTTGGCCGCTAGTCCAGATGTACTCGAGATTGTCTGAAGAAGTCAAATGATTGGATAATTAAGATATGATTTACTGAGATAATGTTTGAATATAATGATAATTAAGTCACGAAAATGAAACTGACACTTTGCAATTCTAAGGAAACAACTCCTGATGTTCTGTAACTAAAACTTATGACAAAGTATTGCGAATGTCTTCTTCTTCACAGTTTATGTTTATGTGGCTTGTGTATAACATATAATTTAGTTGGCCCCAACATTCCCGGAACACAGTTTCCAACTCATTCAAAAAGACTTTCTCCACACGAAAAATTTAATATGAAATTTCAGTAAAGGTAAATTCCCCAATTAAACATGCAGACACTAACTACATGGGAGTTTTAGATTGCATAAAATACCAAACCAATTAAACATCTAGGTGAACTTTCCTACGATAAAAAAGGGAGTGCCAATGACTCGCGTTGGGTATAAATAATAAGTCATCATAAATCGCTAGATACTCACGGTTCAAGATGGTCTGAGTCACGAACTGGTTTTCAGAGAGATCTTCAATGCTGATTCCTTGCCATCCGTGCCCCAGAGCAGAGCAGTAGTTGATAGCCTGCTGCCATTCGTATTTCTGGTTGCCGTCAGCGCACCAAGAGAAGTGGTACTCGCTACCCGGACGTGTTGCGTGGACCTGTGACATGTTCAGGGAATGTTAGTGGGTCATTCTCCTTATATAGGCTAGTGACAATTTTGTATCATTACAAACAAATCGATATAAAATATTTGTGTTCTTGATGACATGGCAGCTCTAGAGGGTAGTCAACTAGTTTGTTATTTCTGTAAACACTAGTCGTGCAAAAATTAATAGAATATTTTTGAAGCAAAATTTAGTTATGCTTTTAGAAGTTAGATGATTTGAGTGCATGGAAACAATATTCATTTCTTTTACTCACCAGAGTTTGGCGGTTGCATGCACCGCTTGCCACAGGGGACCCAACTCCTCCTACTGTTCCAACCCCAATTTGGTTCACAGGGAACCCAACTCCTCCTACTGTTCCAACTCCAATGGGACGCACAGGGGAAGGAATCCCTCCAACTATTCCACCACCTGGTCTTACTGGGCGTATGATTGGGGCAGAGTTGGGGAATATGATAGGACCTCCACTGCCGAAACCAACCCCGCCATAAGGCCTACTATATCTTTGGGCGTAAGCTGATGCCACGAAGGCGAACACTACTAAAATTGTCTTCATCTGGAAAAGATAATGCGAGGTCATGGTTAAGGGTTGCGGGATTGTATTCTTCTTTTATCATTTAGAAAATAAATGGCAATGCAAATATGATGCCCTTAATCATGGTTCTCAAAGCCTATACGAGCTAGTGCGTGCTACTCGTTTTACAGTTTCATTATCCAAAGTCTTCAAGCTAAATGGCGTATTTTCTGTGAATCGTATGCCTTTTAATGAATGTATACACAACTTATGAATTTAAAAAAATATATGATAAGTAGTAAAGCATATAATAAGTAGTAAAGCACAGGGGAGATGAAAATAAATAAGGATAAACTATTAAATAGAAAGATATGCACTTGAATATTGGGACATACACAAGAAACAAAGATGAAGGGCGTTGAATTAAAAACTATAGAAAAAAAAAAACACGAAAATAAACCTAAAAAATTAAATTTCCGATTACTATCTTCACACATTTGTTTTTCTTAATCTTCACTTATCATTCACTATTTATCTTTTATTTTCTTTATTCTTTAAACAAAAACAATTCGTAAATTATCAAGCATACCACAGTCACATCCTCCGTTACTCATCTCAAATTTCATCAGAAGAATCGAAAAACATTTGAAGGTTAACTAAACCAGTTTTCGTCTCCACTTCAGCCATGTTGGGCCTAAGGGCTAATTAGCATTTCTTTTTCTTTTTTTTTTTTAATCACGAAGTCGCACCCACAAGATATGTTTCCTTCTTTCTCTCGCTTTCTTTCTTAATGCTTTCTTGATAATAATAAAAAAAACAATAGTTACTCTACTGTTGTCAATCTTTCTTCTCGCACTTGTTCAATTATTGTAAGTATTAAAAAAAAAAAAAACTGCTGTCACTGATGTTGACCGCGATTATGAAAAGCAAAATTTGTTCCACGATGCCATCAGACGCAGCCTAATATCCTTGCTCATTTTAGTATTTTGATTGTTATTCTTTTCTTTTGTCTTCACGTAATGACATTTTATTCTGAGGAAAGTTCATAGGTAAAATATAGACCTCTTTTGGTAAATAATAATAATAATAATAATAATAATAATAATAATAATAATAATAATAATAATAATAATAATAATAATAATAATAATAATAGACCATATTTGTCTATTTTAGTCCACAAATTCTACTCAATGACTGACGACAATTTCAATTCTAAACAGTAAAATACGAACTAATGATTTAATCTATTTTCGCATTTATGCAATAGACTGGACCCAATAATTTCCCTGATACAACATCCCATTGACAATGATCACACGACAATCAACTACAGTATCACCACAGGATATCTTACCTTCTTCACTGATCTTCCAGAGGTCTTTGCTGGATCTCCAAGCGTTCCAGGCCCATTTTATAAGTCGGAGCAGATGGCCGGCTTCTCCTCCCCGCTCCCACACCCCTCCTAAATAACAACGGCATTACAGCAAACCCCCTCACGCCAAGCCCCTCTCCGAATCTCACCCCTTGCAGAAAATCCCTCAGTTGATGACGTGTCTTCATTAGTGAGAATTCAAGCATTTTTTTCGATTTTATAATTCAGTTAAAACTTAAACAAATTCGTAGGCATTTTCTTAATATAGCAGTTTTGGTCTTTATGTTATCATCAGGATGTGGTCAGTAATGGGCGTATCCTATATGCAGATAACTATTGTGTTCCTATAATATTGTTTTTGATAATGTGATTCCTTTAACAGAAATCAGATTATTACAAAGCCATTGGCAAAATAACCTTTATTATTCCTTTACTATAAAACGTTTTTATTTCATATTATCTATATCTAAATTAACAATGGAAATTTTACATTGACTTTCCACCAATGGCAACTCTAACCGGGATTTTTTCTTTCACCCCCTGATTCTCAGTAAAGATAATATTCCCCAGACACCGGTTCCGACACCCCCACCCGTCCCATAACCAGGATGCCATGTCCAAGGTGAGCAGACGATGTGTTGGTAATAACAAAGGCGGGATTCCCTTCCAGAGCGTTTAAGACTTCTCGATTTCTTTCCCGTTTTTGTTCCCGAAGGGTTGCGATGGGAGGCGGAAATGTCAGCGCTGTAAAGGCAATGAAAATTTCAAGGAAATTTTGATAATATAAGTTAAATTTCAGATTAGAAATATATCCTGCTTTGCAAGTATTTACTGGAGATATTTTGCAATGTCTTTCTTAACCTCTCTTTAAACTAGCATTTCTTAATATGTTTTACACTGTAAGCATTAGAATCACAGAGGAAACTTAAGAAGAAACTCTTCATTCTTAAAACACCGAAATAAGATTATTGACAAACGGAACCAACAGAAACCAAGTATCATCAATTTCTAAACGGGGGAAACCGAGACGGGCCAGGAAAGCTCATCATGGGATCTCGTACCTTAGATGACAACATCGGTTCAAATGACCTGGAATACAGAGGAAAGAAAAGAATCCAATATGCCAGACGTGAAATGGATTTTCTTCAAGAATGCAAGGCTATAGAACAGTACGCTAGTGATACTTTTTTTCCTACTTTCAAGTGAATTGTTTTGTTCGACCAATCCTTTAATGCAGAGGTTAACAGTGCACACTGCAAGCATACAATTCAACTTCCTTACTCTCTTTGCATATTTTGTATAGTTTGTTTACCCACATCTCTGGTTTCCTAATTTTATAATTATGGATTTTTTCTTGCAAAATTAATTGTAAGACGTGCATATTACAGTAGGAATCGACGCCCAAAAACTTTAAAGGAGTCTAAGTAATTTACTTATATCATGTAAAAATAATTGAGATGGGTTTATTCAATTTTCATTTGCATAAAGATAATAATTCCAAAATTTATTCGGGTTTGCTGACTGAATCTGGTGATTTCAACTAGTCCATTTTCTTTTCTAAAAATATGAGATTCATGTAGGGGGGACTAGCCATACCCAGCACGTGATGATTATCCACCAAGATCATAGTTTCATAAAATAATGTTGCTATTGTTCCTTGCTAAGAGGGTCATTGTAAAAAAGAAAACATGTTTGTGAGTGAAAAAAAACTTTTAAGATAAGAGATGTATCATTAATTATAAGCCCAAATAATCAAAATTGACTTTGACACGTATAGCCCACAGAAACTCTCCTGAAGTTAGAAAGATAGAACGTTGGGGTAGCAAAAGCTTCATGTACGATATATCCATATATATATATATATATATATATATATATATATATATATATATATATATATATATATGTATGTATATATATATATATATATATATATATATATATATATATATATATATATACTGTATATACAGTATATATATATATATATATATATATATATATATATATATATATACTGTATTTACAGTATATATATATATATATATATATATATATATATATACTGTATTTACAGTATATATATATATATATATATATATATATATATATACTGTATATACAGTATATATATATATATATATATATATATATATATATATATATATATATATATATATATACTGTATATACAGTATATATATATATATATATATATATATATATATATATATATATACTGTATATACAGTATATATATATATATATATATATATATATATATATATATATATATATATATATATATATATATATACATATATACATATATATGTGTGTGTGCGTGTATTAAATTTATAAAAGTTATAAAAGATTGGAAAGAAGGATGGAAGATGGGAAGTGAGGAAAGAGGCAAAGTAGAGGGCTGAAAAGTAGGTAGGACTACAGATAGGGTCCGAAGGGACGCTAAAGACCTTTTATTAATGCCTATAGTGCACCGCTTGGCGCTTGATTTAGATGCCGTTGGGTTGAGCAACCTACAGGAAATATGAATGGAACATTTCTAAATAGAAAAAGTAGGAATAGAAAGATTATTGTTATCATTTATTACACACCAAAGAAGAAAAAGAAAAGAAGAAGAAAAAAAAAGAATATAGAAATTCTGGATAGAATTCCAGAATTTGAAGTAATGGGATAGACATCGTCACAAACCTTAGGGGCCATGAACCCCTTCAGGAGAGAGAGAGAGAGAGAGAGAGAGAGAGAGAGAGAGAGAGAGAGAGAGAGAGAGAGAGAGATTTTTTGTGGAAAGTTGCTTAATGATTGGAAAAAAACTAAAAGCTATCATCTTTAACCTTAACATGACGTCACAGATATTCTCAGTGGACAGCTCGAAACAACCACCTAGGGGCTAGACGCACCGTCAAAAAGCCCCTGTCCGGAGAGAAGCTCCGGGCAATCTAAAGAAGAAGAAGAAGCTCGAAATAAGAGTAGGATTATTCTTCGCCGTGGTCCTGTCTCACACACACACACACACACACACACACACACACACACACACACATATATATATATATATATATATATATATATATATATATATATATATATATATATATATATATATATATATACAAATGCACCATTTTTAATCCACTACAGAACAAATGTCTCAGACTTTTCCTTATGTCTGAGGTTTTGCCATTTCAACACCGTGCTTCCCACTGCGGGTGATGGTGGGAGACTTGAGTCTGATTGTTCACAGCAAACCAATTAACCTAGTACAGGTGGCCCAGACTATTACAGATTAGCCGATAATGGGAATACACAAACCCTTTCACCACGATAAGGTCTCACATACAACTCAATATATACAAAAACTAAAACGATATTGATAATGATTACATGTTGCAATTAAATCATTCGTGGCCTAGACTTACTCATGTCTGGGTTGTTCATTTAAACAATAGATCAAATGGGTTTAAAATATCATTAATATCTATTTTTTGAATTGATAGGGATGATGGGTGGAAGAAGAACAAGGGCAGTTTGCATATTATATATATATATATATATATATATATATATATATATATATATATATATGTATGTATATATATACATATATATATATACTTTATATATATATATATATATATATATATATATATATATACAGTATATATATATATATATATATATATATATATATATATATATATATATATATATATATATATATATATATATATATAAAGTCACGTGCAAATGTTATATAAGCCTACACTTAATCTGTGATTTATGACGTAAAAGAAAAAAAAATCCATATTTCTTCAAATACAAAGGCTTTGCTTCGGCCATGAACATGGGTTACAACATAAAATTTAATGTCTTACGAATAACAAAAATAAAAGGATAAGAAAAAAAAGGAGGAAAGGAGATGAAAGATAAAAAGGAACTACTCCAGTAAAGGTAATTTTTGTGGGAATCCTCGGGATTTCCCGAGAACTTCTTCTCCCCCGCTTCACCACTTTCTATCCTCAAGCTTATTAACCGTTGGGACTTCCAGGTTACTTTACTTACTTTAAGGGCCATTTTCCTGGTTATATCACACGTGGAAACCGTGTGCTTTACAGGGCCTACGAGATCTGGTTATCTTATAGCCTACATTCTTAGGTGGATTTGACAATAAACGAACAATGTGCGGTGTGAAATGCCGAATGCCTTGGAATGTATACGGTAAAATGAATTATGAAGAGTCCAACAGAAAGAAGGGTTCCCCTGCAGTATAGGATCAGAAAAGCAGCCCTTAAACTAAAGTTAATTGCTAAATTCACATTATCGAAGCACTTAAAAGACAAGAAAGCCTTCAGTTTCTCTGTAAGGCCAAATATCTTCTGTTTTTCGAATGTATAGAGGGAACTTGTTATATACATTTGTGGCCGCATATTTGAAAGCTTTAGAAACTACAGTAGAGGTACTGTACATCTTCGCTCAAATAACTTTGAAACCATCTGTAAAAATTCTCGTGTCGACACGATTCGTTGACTGCACGATGTGCAGCAATTTTCTATGATATTTTGGACTTCCGGTTCTGATAACTTGATGAGTCATTGCAAACATCTTAAACTCTATTGTGGCTTTCATAGAGAACCAATGTAATTAAATTAGTATATGAGTAATCCTTCTCGGGGTAGGACACCTTTTAGCAGCCTTGCTGCTTTGTTTATTATGTTTTATAGCTTAAGTTACACTCTGGGTAGATTGTAATATATGGAATTGCAGTAGTCCATCCTGGTAATAATACAGTTTATCATAAGTTTCTTTACATAATGTTCATCCAGGTACTTCTTTATAAAAGCAATGTTTCTAAAATGATATCCAGCTGTTTTTACTACATTATTCATTTGAGTATTGATACAGTTACAATCTGGATACTGCTATATCACGAACTTTGCTAGATATCGGGACCGAGTTGTTAATTAATTCTTTCCTACCAACATAAACTTGGCTTTATTTTTTAAAATTTAATTTTAGTTATTTAATTGTCACCTATTCCCCAACATTAGGAAGGTTTATAGCTTCAGCGGTATCATCATTGTCATTTATAGAGAAGTAAAATTTTGTATTATATGTAATTGGTTTAAAATCAACTTCATGTCTGTAGTACTTTGAATATACCTATAGTATAATTACAATAATATAACAGAAAATTGAATCTCGTTAATCTTATGTGTGTATCTGGCACAGCACCAACCTGATATTGGATATCTGTAAAAGACCCAAATACATTTTTTTTATTTAACTTTTAAAGAATTCTAGAAATTTAAGTTATTGTTCGCTATACCTATCTGGGAGTATTTTTTTTTCTTTATTTACATTTCCCATTACACAATTTAGGAGACTGTATAACTTATTCATATCTGTTACTGCTCCCTGGAATTTTTTCTTACAGTATTCAGGACTTTACGGTTATGTATTCCTCCCCTACACTTTCAGTTTTTAACAGACTCCACTATCTCTTTGACTCATTTTCTATAAAGTCTTCCCCATCAAACCAATGTGATCCGTCCTTAACAATTATAGTCTCTTCCATGAATGGGAATATGTTATCATATTGATTCTTATTCACCCTATTAATTATATACAATTATAATTATAAGGAAATTAACACAAATACAGTGTTGCGTTGCAATTTCATCAATAAATACACAATCAGAATAATTTTCGTTATTTCTAAAGCTTTTTTTTTTTTTTTTTTTTTTTTTTTTTTTTTAGCAATGCGTGCTCCTACACTGGGGAAATGGTGTACGTCACTTCCATATTGATACAAGATACACAATGCTATTCATTCCATCACTTAAAACTAGGTTAAAATATATTTCCAGTCAAAGCTGTTGCTAAATCAGCGTTATTAACCAATTGATATGATTAAAATAGTTTACTAAATGCTATAGTATCGAAATTATTTGATGAGTCATCAATCTAAAGACTGAAATACCCCCTCATAATAAATTTCGTTTTTGCCATGTTAATAATCTCAATAAGCGAGTATACTTAATTCAAAAGAAGGTATTAGTATTTGTTCCCTTGAGGCTTGTAAATTATTACGAAAGATGTTTTTATTTTTGCATTTAGAGTTTATTTCTATATACTCAAAACTTGCTAATATAGTTATTTTTATCACCTTGAGACTGGATTTGAAAACGAGAAGCCTAACTTCCAGCGACAACACCCCCCCCCCCCTCACTCAAACTTATCCTCTTGGAATAAACAAAAAGAAAAAAAAATCTGTGTAATGGGAGTCATTTCAGCTATCTAAGCCTTGTCAAAGTCGTTTAGTCGTTTCAGATATCACCAATATATCGAAACGTTTCTCGTTTATCAACTCTCATTTGAAGGCACAGTGTAAAACCCGGACGTCGGACGTCGGACGTCGGATGCCGTCCAGGAGAATAGAAAATCGCTTGTATCACCGGAAAAGACCCGAAAATACACCTCTTTTTTGTGACTGGTAATGTTCACTGATACTTTCTGTTATTTTCTGAATAAATGTTCGAAAAATATTGGTTTATTTTCATGTTATTGAGAATAATCTCAATCGGACGTCAACATTACACTATCTAACTGCCCGCTATTTTACCCAGTTAGTGTAATGTTGACGTCCGATTGAGATTATTCTCAATAAGATGAAAATAAACCAATATTTTTCGAACATTTATTCAGAAAATAACAGAAAGTATCAGTGAACATTACCAGTCACAAAAAAAGATGTGTATTTTCGCGTCTTTCCCGGTGATACAAGCGATTTTCTATTCTCCCGGACGGCATCCGACGTCCGGATTTTACACTGTGCCTCATTTGAATTGTTTTATCGACAACAGATTCAATATTTGTATAGCTGCAATATATGACGCCCTTTGTATCCATGATCCGCATTTTCTGCTAATCTTGTCAAATCCATATACGAAGCTTTACATTTTTTTATTCACTACATTATAATTTAGTTTTTTTTTTTTTACCAACAGTGTAATTTATACATTTTGATTCTTGGGAGTTACAATCCTTGGTGCTATGATTGACTGCACATTTATCAACAGTCTTAAACTTTTTTTTCTTATTTTACAAAAATCCCCTTACCTTTGACAGTGGAAGCAGGTGATCTCGTGGTACCTATTTCGTATGTTACTGTATTATGTGCCCCATCACAACATGCCTTTATCATGATTAGCTTTTCGAATTTAAGGATAATAAGATTTCAGTATGAAGTGATAGTCCTACCCGTTGCGCTAGTCTCGAATAACAGAGTTCTCTTCTTCTCTACATTCTGAATCGGTTACAAACAACGATTGTAGCCTATATCTACATCGTCTTGGTCACTGGATACGTTGCATATAATTAATTTTGGTTTCCGTTTGCCATTTTTCTTGTTTAAGTATCAGCAACAATTTTCTAATATTATTTACTGTCTCGTCTCTAATCTTACCATCAGCGAAATTTACGTGTGAAATAGATCTCATATTAAAAAATTGGTATGTCATTGAGTGCTTTTTCAACCTCAATTTCCCCAAGTGATTTTAGTTGAGGCTTGTGTTGATTTGATTGACTAAAAATATTTTCCATCATTCTTTCGGCATACAGTATATCATGTTCTTATTATTTTTATTCCATCGGTGTTTGAAGTATCAATAATTGATTCAATATTCTTCGCTAAATTATCAGCTTCCTTGGTAAAGATTAACTGTTTTTGGGTCAGTAGCCTTGGTAAAATCAACGGAGTCAACATTACTTATAATATTTCAGAAATACTCTTCGTTTCCTTCTTTCGTTTTTGCTCATTCAGTATAAGTTTTCCGAGAATCACAACACCGTCACAATACTCTTGGCTGGAAAACCCGTTTACACGATAATTCTGTAAGAAGGTTTTCCAGGCGTGATGCATCTAATGATTGTGTATGTCTAGTTTTATGGTTTAATTATTGCATTACTCATTAATTGAAGCAATTACGTGAATATTACAATTCACTATCTAGGAGATTATTATTTTTCATACTATAGTAGTCCTTATACGTTCTCCAGCAGTGTAGAGAATAATTAAGAAAATAATTCGGTAAATCAGTGTACTAAGAATTGCGATAAAGGGAATGCATTATAAGACACTCCATTTCCTTTCTATCGACCAATTTGATAAATGAAAATAAGAGAATCAGTAAATAACATAGAACAAATGAAAAATAGGGAGACATCACAACCAATTTCTCCTCTTTTATGAAATATGGGAAATCGGAGGGATTAAACCAGAGCATAAACCTTCTTCTCGAAAAATAACATAAAATTTACATTTCTCGTAAAAGGGCAAACCTCTCGATTTCGTAAAATCTTTGTATCGCAAGATAATAAAACTTTGGAAACATTGTTCATTGCTTGGAAGTTATATTTCCGGGGCTCTGGTGATTGTGAATATCAACTTTCATACATACATAAGCATTAACTCAAACAGACACAGACAGACATACAGACACACACACACATATATATATATATATATATATATATATATATATATATATATATATATTATAATATATATATATATATATATATATATATATATATATATATATATATTTATATATATATATATATATATATATATATATTTATATATATATATATATATATATATATATACATATATATATATATATATATATATATATATATATATATATATATATATATATATATGTATATATACATATATATATATATATATATATATATATATATATATATATATATATATATATACATCATCAACCATAACTATAGTATAGTCTGCTGCAGGACAAAGGAACTGGACAAATAGCAATGGTCTAGCTTCCAGTTCCATCTATTTTTATCTCGAATAATAATGATTTGACTGGATGGAAGCTCCTCCTTTTGATGTTAGGGGGATTTCCGGTGTTTAAGGCTACCGGCCATATCCTAGTGTTAGGTAATTCCTCTCCGAGATATATAATTTTTAATGTATATTAGTTTTTACTATCCTTATTATCTATTCTCGTCTCCTTGTTATAATTCTCCAATGAGTTCTGTAAACACTTTCTTTACTCAGTAATGCCATTTAGGGTTTAAAATAAATAACTGACGATTGAACAGACAGAAACCTGGATTTTCCATTATATACACGTGTCTGTTACTTGACAGACTCGAAAATAACTATAATTTCTCCCAGATTTAGATTTCCAGAACACGATCAGCCCTGCTACTGATTGGTGTCCTTTACGATCATCTGGTACTGGTACCTAGAAGGCCATTCAGCACTGAGATGTAACCAGGGAGAAAGAGGTTGGACAGCAAAATGGGAGAATGGAAGTAGGTACATTAAAAAGCTAAAAAGAGGGTGCAGCTAGGTCCCTAACGGTAGCTACAATGATACTTAATTAACGACTATAGTACAACCCATGAGGTGGAGCATTATAGCTTACACCTTACAGAGATTTGATGGGTAACAACTAGTTTGGCCAGTACTTGGGTGGGTGATCACCAGTGAATGACATTGGCTGAAGATATGTAAACTTTTTTAGACCATCTGGAGTGGATTGTTAACGGGAATTCGGGCTAAGTAGCCCATTGATGGCGCATGTGAGACCATTCATTGGATATGTACTATAGATCAAAACCCCTGCAGTAATGCTATGAAGTAAAAATGAGATGATATGGACAGAAAGATGGAAGAAAAGGAGGATATGTATACCTTGATATGACCAAGGGAATTGCTACCTTATTTTATCGAGTCTTATAAGCTAGCAACAAACCAGTCAAGTATCCATTGGCTAAAAGTGTTGCCAATTATGGCTTTCCTGATGTAAAATATCCTGCTACTGGATCTTATGTCATATAAGTCTTTGTCATCTGTGATACATTAAAATTTAAAAAAAATAAAAGAAAAAAGTACAAAGTATATAGGTAGCCTAAAATTAAATTTTAAACATTAAGCTGGGCTCCACAAGGCACTGGAAGAGTTGGAAAACCCAGGCCTACATGGCTGAGGACTATGAATCGCGAAGGAGGAGATGATGAATGGAGAAGTATTGAATTAGAAGCTCAAGATAGAGACGACTGGCAAAATCTAACCCGAGTTCCTTTGCGTCAATAGGCGTAGGAGGAGATGATGACGATGATGAAATTTTAAACTTTACAAGCATTTATAAGAAATTATTATTCTTGATGCTTTTAAAAAGTTATTATATAGATGCTAAATTATGTAAATAAAAATGTACATCGTCTAATGTAAATATTTATCACTACTGTATATATATAAAAAAAATCAGCAAGATACCTTTGCAGTTACGGTGAAAGTGGGTTTCAGCATTGATTTATTGGTTCTGTGCATAACTATGAAAAGAATATCTGTCTTTCTTCTTCCTCTTGAACAATTCGTGGATCTCTGATAAAAAGAAATAAAAACAACAGTAATACCTTAATGTACTAGTAATTCAGAAAGCAAGCATAAAAAAATTCAAATCAGTATACGAGCACTGTATCAGTCAGCGAGTAAAATGTCCCCCTGTATTCACAATTCACCTTTTCTTTTGTGGAAAAGTACTTTAATCGGATTAGCACGCGATGCACAAAAAAATACTAAAATTAGTTGTGCAGTACCCATACACTACCCAAGCAGTGATCAGGTAATTTTTATACCATTTTGTTTCACCTTAGCTTACATCCCCTAATTCCACTGCTCAGATCTTTGTTATTAAATGGGAGTTATTGGCACGAACAGTTGGCGATGTGGAAATGACACACACAATTATATATTAATTATCAGGTGGTTTATTTCATCTTGGTAGACACTGTCTTTTATATATCAGCAAATATAAAAAAGAACACACGTGGATACAACTAACTGACTGGTTGAATGACTAAACAGAACAGAACTAAGGGCATTCACAACTATGAGCCTTAAATATGGACATAAGGATAATAGGGAACATATTAGAATCATAAACATGTGGACTCTTTTACATGTAATTATAAATGACTGACCGGATGGGTTATCGTGATTATGGAAACATCCAACACTGTCTGAGTGCAGTGCATATTTATATCGTAAACATGCCTCTGCATCTAAATTAAAAACACCTTTATCTTATAATTAACATCAAACTGTTACTTACTTATCCTCAGGATCAAAATTTCAGTTTCTACAACAAAAATCTTACAATTTACAAAAGAAATTTAGAATACTTTAGACTTGATCATTTGAATAAGTTGATTTTAATCAGTCTCTTTCCAAACAGTCTTTCAATGTTACTGTGGGATTTTCTTTCCCTTTCAGATCATTCTACACTATTGATTTTTTTTCTGCTTGTCTTGCAAGTTTCAAGCTCCTTGGACTTCCAGACCCATTGGTTTCACTGAGGTGATAAGCATTATCTCCAATGAGTGATGATCAGGTTCACTGTGGGCTGTCTTACAAGCTATAGCAGTTTCATTTCTGGTATTTGTCAGTGTGTTGGAGTTGACCTTGATCCTGATAGATATGTGGATTAGATTCTAGTTTATATGTCCAATACTAAAATTAGTGGTGCAGTACCCATACACTACCCAAGCAGTGATTATGTGATTTTTACATCATTTTGTTTCACCTTAGATCAAATCAACTCCATTTCTGACATAAGTTCTTCTATCTGGCCTTGATGACATACTTTCTTTTATCTAGTTGTTTTATGACTGCCTGCTTTCCAAGATGCCTCAGTATTGCCATTCTTCCAGGATACATACTGATTAATGCAAAGTTCTGGTAGCTCTTTAGCTGCCCTGTTGCATGACTTCTCCATTGATAACTTTTGCTGCATCATAGGATTGCTTGTCTCCTATTTTATCTGTTTCACAAGCAATCGAGTCACAATTTTCCTGCCGAACTTCGCTGCAGCAAGACTAAAAATTCTTGTCTTAGTATACTTCTCTGTTCATGTAGTGCAAGATATACTGTATGTTCAAGACTTTTTTTTTAAACATTTCTTCATTGAGTCTTAACAATTTTTACTAGAGCCTCGGTCTTTCCATTGCTTTGCTGGTGATAAGGTGATGATGCTTGGTGGTCAATGTTTCATTCTTTGATGAAGTTCTGGAATTCACAACTAGTGAACTGTGAACCATTGCAACTCGCCAAAGTGGTAGGTTTTCCAAATCTAGCATACAACTTCTCGATTCCATGAGTAACATTTCTCGCAGTTGGAGATTTTGGGTACTCATACTCAAAGAGATTGGTGCAATAGTCGCCAACTGTTAGTCACATCCTTCAAGCTCTAATAAATTGCATTCAGTGTTCTCCCAGGAGTAACTTGTATTTACATGTGTCATGAGCAGCTGTTTCCTGTTGGATGGCTTCAGCTCTTGGTAACCTTGACAGTAATTTTCCATCGTTTCATCTTCTTTAAGCACTCCAGGACCCAAAGCCAATAAACAGATTCTCTTGCTTGCCTCATTATAGTTTCTGAAGCATCGAGATGAGTACAGTAGCATTTAATCACTGGACAATAAATTTTTGGTATAAAAAACCTTTCATGTTTATATACCACATAATTTTCATATGTTAATGTCTTGAAATCAAAGAACATTTTAGCTTATGGTGGTCTATGTGATAACATCCCTGACTGGGTCCACTCAAACTAGTTAGTTCCTTTGGTCGCTGCAACCTCACCATCCTTGTGAGCAAGGAATGGGTGTTTGTGGGTGCCAATAGTTATATCTGCTGAGTCATCAGCAGTTATTGCCTAGCCCTCCTTGGTCCTAGCTTGGGTGGAGAACGGGCTTGGATGCTGATCATATGTATATATGGTCAGTCTCTAGGGTATTGTACTGCTTGACTGGGCAATGTCACTGTCCCTTGCCTCTGCCATTCATGAGCGGCCTTTAAACCTATATGTCTGAACTCAGGCCATTGTTCGTCCATGTAGGGTATAATCTATCAGTTGTTGAGGGAGTGGATCATTTGCAGTTGCCTCCAGGATTTCTTCCATCCTTTTGTCAGGTATATCTTGATGCACAAATGAGCAGATTCTTGGATCTGGCATATCACCCTGACTTCCAAGTAAGTTCGACTTAGCGTATCTGCCAGGTATAACTTCTCTATTTTCATCCATACAAAATTATGATCATAGCACAAAAACCTTATCACTAGTGATTGAACTTGCCTGGTTGCCTGAATCGGTGGTTTTGACAAAATAACTTCGTGGTTTATGGTCATTGTGGATTATCACCTTTCTTCCGAAAGTATACTGATCAAACTTCTATAACCCGAATACTATTGGCAGAGTTTCTTTTTCGAGCCAAGACTATCTATATTCATTCAATCGGAAATTTCTTGAAGCATATTCTATTGGCCTTTCGTCCTGGAATAGCACAGCTCCTAGGCCCTTCTCTCAGCTATCTACCAGTTTCTTGCCAGGATCATAAATTGCAAGTACAAGCGAGTTACACACCTTTTGTTTTAGTCGCCTTGTTCCTTAGCAACTCGCTGATCAGCTCTAGGTCCTTAGCAAGGTTTGGCGTGAAACAAGCTAAATACTATACCATACCAAAAAGATAAGGGACTCTGGCGATATCTTCTGGATTCAGCCTTTTTTTAATTGCTCAAACTTTTCCTTTGTTGGCCTTAATATTGTCTTTTTTGGGCTCAAGCCATGGCGTCCTGATGGAAGGTTCCTTTTTGGTAGCTTCCTTGGGTAAATAACTACTAAGATATTCCCAGAGAATTTAACCACAGGTTATCACAGAATTCTAACTTCTGGAGCGAGTATCCTAAAGGTTTCCCTTTTAAGACATCGTATATCAACAGGGGACGCATGTATTAACGCGCCACATAGCTATCTACACCCCGAACAGAGTTAATGCTTCGGTGTGTAAGGGTTGAGAATAGCTGGGAGCCGTTCCATAGCTAATCTCATTCGTGGCTACTACTGATACTCGAGACGTAAACAAACGGGCGCCATTGCTTAAATGACGTCATGTCCGTCTTCATCCTTTGTTCAGTAGCTCGCCCTACTTAGACGGATTTTCCCTGTGCTTTACTTATCGCTTTGCATCTACGTAATGTCGGTACCTTCAGCCTCGCCTTCTTCTGGAAAGTTGAGTACAAGGTTCCAGTATTGTTTAGTTAAGCTCTGACCGTAAAGTAAATATTACTTTCCGAGATAATTGCTGTTTTGTGGCAGAGCTGTGCCTCTACCGGACCCGCCATTTTATGGCGTCGTTGTTGTTATGCATGCCTTATTTAGTTAGCCACAACAACGCTTCCGGCCTTATTTACTAATCGAATACATTAGTTTATTTAGTCTTCATAGCTAGGAACTTTTATATCGTGTTTCGACGCTTTTTATCGGTCATCGATTGACCTCATACCAGTCGGCTACTATAGCCCCCAGGCCAGAGCGCCTGTATATAAGTGTTCATGCATGATTTTATTAGTGATCCTAGGCTAAGTTATGAAGATAGTGGCATTATTTTACAATACTTTCGACCGTGATGCAAGTGTTTTTTTTTTTTTTTTTTTTTTTTTTTCGCCTTCAGGGACCATATAGGGGATAGGTTAGTTAGTGTCCCTAACTAACCTAACCTCCTCGTAGGACCCCTATATGCTTCCTTCATCCCCTGCCTTGGCACTCCCTCTGTTTAGCCTTGATTTCCTTTCTGAGTAAGGGGATCAAGTGTCTAATGGAGTATTCATCGCCTCTCAGTCCTCCCTAAGGGAATGACCCCCCCTTAGGGTTGCGTCCGAGAGTGAGGTTAGGCTAGCCCTTCCTCTATGGCTAGGAATAGTCTATGACCGTCCTGCCATAGCGATATGTCTTCTATCCTTCCTAGTTCAGGGCTTCTAGCCCTGTTCTAGGTTAGGTTTTGGAAGGTTACTCTGTCCCCTGCTGAAACTGTACCCATGCACCGTTTCAGCCTGGCGGCCTTAGCTTAGGTTAGGGAGTGTCCTCCCTTTCCCTAGTGGCCGCTCTGGTACAGAACCCCTTCCTTGGAAGACTCTTCTCTTCTCCCCTCCCCACCTATCTCTTGTATAGCCTAGCCTACACTTAGGTTAGTCTATACCCATCTGTCCCCTGTCCTACAACTCCTCCTTAGGGTGGAGTGATAGGGCTACCTTGAGCTTCCTTGTGCAGTCCGCTCTGGTACATATACCCTTCATAGTGTCCTATGGGGTTAGCCACTGGATGCGTTCTGCATGTGGAGGTCTCTCCCCTCTTGGGTGTCCCCTAGCCCTCCCTTGGGCTACCCTGCCCCCGGTCCCCTGCGACCCCAGCTCCTGGGTGATAGAGCCTGCCTCTATCATGGGTACATCCTCTCAGGGGGGGATGTTTGGATTCCATGACTGGACTTCTTACATCCCTCCCCCTGTCTCTCTCTCTATCCGGGTGCCGGTCCCTTGCCGCCTCCACTGTCGGCGATACCTGCCTCCTACCTTGGTGACTCTCCCCTACCCTCATGCCGCCAGCCCCCCCGCTTGCCGGGAGACTGTCGACCGCCGCCGGCTCCCGCCGACGGCCTTCCTCCTTCCTCCTAGCTTCACCGTCCGCCTGCCGGTCGGCCACCGGAGTGCCGGCATTTACTGCCGGCAACCTGGTTCAGCTATAACCATCCTTATCCCAGTCACCAATCCGGCATCCTCCGACCGCCGGAGCTGCCGCTCCTCTGCCGGCGTGCCGCCGTTGTGCCGGCGGCCGCCACCCTGGCTTTACTCTTGACTTACATTTTGCCTGTCCTAATGCCAGAAACTCTGCTGGAGCGGCCTCCGGCGTGCCGGAGGTCTGCCGGAACCTCCCGGAGGCGTGAAGGATACTTGCACCCCCTTCTCCTAGCTATCACTTGTATACTGATAGCCCTACACTGCAAACAGATAGCCTGTTTACACTCTTTAGATCAGTGCCTTGGTACTGTTCTATTAGTAATCATGCTGTCCCTTTGCATTCTTCAATATTCCAGCATGCTGCGTGCATCTTAGCGCGGCTGGTTGCCGGGAGCAGTTACCCTAAGGGACCTGTTAGTTCCCCAAATTGGGGACTGAGTGATCTCAGTCCCAAACTTATCCTTGGTTTTCCATGGAATTCCATTGCCCTGTGGAATTTCAGGGAATACTATCCTGTGCCTTCGGCCATCTCGGATTACCCAGGGATAATGCTTGCGGTAGCCAGATCGGCGGGATGCATGGAGTATGTTCTCTTTACTACTTCAATCTCTATGCATCACACCCTTTCTTTAAGTTAATATTAATGATTAATCTTAACTTAGCTTAAGAACCATTCTTATGACTCCCCCATACTCATTTTCTCTTTCTTCCACAGGAGGAGCAGATGAAGTGTGACTTCGACTTCTGCGCTGTGAAACGCCCGCACTTCTACGGGCATACGGCTTGCAGGACTCACGCCCCTTGTGCTAACAAGAAAGGGGATCTGAAATTCTGGGACCCACTGGATTGTACGGTCTGCCAGGCTCAACTAGTTGATGCCTTCCATAACCCTCCCTCAGCGGAGGTCAGGGACACTTCTCGGGAGAAGCTACGCAAGTGGGTGCGTGGCTTCCAGAAGAATGCCACCGGACCGTACTTGGCCACTGAAGAAATGAGGTCACTCTTGTTCCCTAAGGCCTCCCCTGATTCAGTGGTACCCAAGGATGTGATTCCCACTGTCCAAATTACAGTGGAACCTGATGTTGTCATGGCTCAGTCCATGCACGAGTGCCGCCTGGATTCTGAAGAGGACGAACATAGGTCGGACGTCTCGGAAGACACAGAGAAGACTCTTATGGCTCAAGGAGCTGAAGATGATGAAGACCAGGTGGAATACGCCGAGTCGGAGCAAGAGGTCGCTCCTCCTTCCATCTCCGCTCCTACTCCTACACCGACGGAAGTATCTATCCCGTCTACCTCCACGACCCCGGATCCCTCTTCTTCCACTCAAGAAATGATCCGGTTGATTAGAGCCGTCATGGACGACAGGTTAAAGGAGAATCAGGAGTTCATCAGGTCCATGATGGGATCCAGAGAACCGAAGAGGATTTCGGTTAAGGATCTCCCCGCTTGCTCACATGCCAACCCGTGGAGGTATGCTGAGCATATGGTTATCGCGACCGGCAGGATCTTTGTCAGCGACAAGATCGGCACGGTCCCTTTGGAAGACGTGGAGTTCTTCCCAAACTTTGAGGCCTACCCGGACTGTTACGTCCGACTTCGTTCCGAACCTGCCTCTAAGGAAGAGATAGTGTTCGATCTCGCGAAGGCCCAGGCTATGCTAGCCAACACATTCAAGAGTAGGGGTTTTACCTGCTCCAAGCTTCCGGCCCTGAGCAAGAAGCACCCTACTTATGTCGCACCTGAAAATGCGGTTCTTCCATTCTTGGAAAAGGCCTTCACTGCGTGCCTTAAAGCTGTGGAAGAGGGGAAAGCCTGCCCTGCACTGGAGGAGTGCAGACCCTTCTCCATAGTCACTCCCCCTGACGCTCGACACTGGAAGGATATCCAGCACACTTTCGTCGTGGGAAAGCTAGATCCTGACGTCGCCGGACGTCAGTTTAACGAAGACCTCCCTAAGCTCAACGATCACCTCCTTCGTCGGGAACAAGATACGAAGGAGAGGCTCGCAGCATCTATGTCTCACCAAGTCCAACTTGAAATTATGGCCTGTGACACCAGAGTACCAGACCACTACATGGTACTCTCCAAATCCCACATGACAACCGTGATGAAGGACTTGTACCACTTCATAAAGGCTCGGAGAGCCTGTCGTGAATTCGTGTTCGCAGGTGCCACTGTGAAACACGAACCCCGGAGGCTGATTTCCTCCAACATCTGGGGCAAACACCTCTTTCCTTCTGACCTTGTGAAGGAAATCACCGACAAAGCCGCCACGGAGAATAGGAACCTTCTCCACAAGTGGGGCATGTCAAGAAAAAGGAAACCCTCTCAGGACGAAGGACCTCAACCTAAGAGGAAATCCCAAAAACAGAAACCCCAGCAACGTCAACCAAGACGTCAGTTTCCGGGACCCGCTACCTCCCAAGTGGCAGCTCAGCCACAACAGACCTTTCAATTGGTCACCCAACCGGTGTTGTCACAGTCACCGGTCTTCACCCCTGCTTTCGAGCAACAGACAACTACCTTTCGTCCCAAAGGTAGAGGCTCGAACAGAGGTGCAAGCAGAGACGCATCTCGCCGTCCCTCCAGAGGCAGAGGAGGAAAGGGAGCTAGCGGCCGAGGCAGCAAGCCCTCGGGACACCAGAAGCAATGAAGTGCTTCCGGTGGGAGGAAGACTCCGCCAATTCCAGGATCGTTGGACCTTCGATCCCTGGGCACACAGCATCGTCAAGAAGGGTCTAGGCTGGAGTTGGACTCAACCACCCCCAACCTTCCAGCAATTCTTCCAACAATCAACCCCCCTTCTGGAAGAATATGTCCTAGATCTCTTGAACAAGAAGGTGATAAGGAAGGTAAAGTCCACCAGGTTCCAAGGGAGACTGTTTTGTGTCCCCAAGAAAGACTCCGACAAACTCAGAGTCATTCTGGACTTATCCCCCCTCAACAAGTTCATAGCGAACGACAAGTTCAAGATGCTGACTCTTCAACAGATAAGGACCCTTCTGCCTCGAGGTTCCTACACGGTCTCCATAGACCTGGCGGATGCCTACTGGCACGTTCCAATGAACCATCACGCTTCCTCCTACCTAGGATTTCGACTCCAAAGGAAAAGCTACGCCTTCCGGGCCATGCCCTTCGGCCTCAACGTGGCCCCTCGGATCTTCACAAAGCTGGCAGACGCCATAGTACAACAGCTCCGCCTCCGAAACGTCCAGGTGATGGCCTACCTCGACGACTGGCTAGTCTGGGCTCCATCGCCCGAAGATTGTGTAAAATCTTGCAACAAAGTCACCCAGTACCTAGAACACCTGGGATTCAAGATCAACGAGAAGAAATCTCGCCTCTCTCCAGCTCAGAAGTTCCAGTGGTTGGGAATCCAATGGAACCTTCAGTCACACCGCCTTTCCATCCCCCAGAAGAAAAGGAAGGAAATAGCAGGGTCTGTCAAGCGACTGCTGAAATCCAAACGAATTTCAAGACGCCAGCAGGAACGAGTTCTAGGCTCTCTACAGTTCGCCTCAGTGACAAACCCAGTGCTTCGTGCACAGCTAAAGGATGCCGCGGGAGTCTGGAGACGTTCTGCATCCATCGCTCGAAGAGACCTCAAGAGACGGCTTCCAAACAGACTTCGACTTCTCCTAAAGCCGTGGTCAGAAGCAAAGGCCCTGAAAAGGTCCATGCCTCTCCAACACCCTCCTCCATCACTCAACATCCACACGGACGCTTCGCTGGAGGGTTGGGGAGGTCACTCCCACCAAAAACAGGCTCAAGGCACCTGGTCTCCCCTGTTCAAGACGTTCCATATAAACATCTTGGAGGCCATGGCGGTCCTTCTAACTCTGAAGAAATTATCCCCGCCGCCCTCGATCCACATTCGTCTAACCCTAGACAACTCGGTGGTAGTTCGTTGTCTCAATCGCCAAGGCTCAAGATCGCCCCAGATAAATCAGGTGCTTCTCCCAATCTTCCGTCTGGCAGAGAAGAAGAAGTGGCACCTGTCTGCAGTTCACCTACAAGGATTCCGCAACGTGACAGCGGATGCTCTATCGCGGACAAACCCGATAGAGTCGGAATGGTCTCTAGACGCAAGATCATTCTCCTTCATCTCTCACCAAGTCCCAGAACTTCAGATAGATCTCTTTGCAACGAGCGACAACAATCAACTTCCTCGGTATGTGGCCCCGTACGAGGACCCCAAGGCAGAAGCAGTGGATGCCATGTCACTGGACTGGAACAGATGGTCCAAGATCTACCTGTTCCCTCCCACCAACCTTCTGTTGAAAGTCCTCTCCAAACTGAGAACCTTCAAAGGGACAGCGGCCCTAGTGGCTCCCAAGTGGCCCCGGAGCAACTGGTACCCCCCTGGTCCTGGAGCTGCAGCCCAAGCTGATCCCTCTCCCGGGCCCAGTTCTCTCCCAACAAGTACAGAAGTCGACTGTCTTCGCTTCATCATCGAAAATCAAGGACCTTCATCTCATGATTTTCTCTCCCTAGCCGCAAAGAAGAGGTTTGGGATCTCGAAGAAAAGTCTGGACTTCCTAGAGGAATACAAGACCGAATCCACAAGACGGCAATACGAATCATCCTGGAGGAAATGGGTCTCCTTCGTCAAGACAAAAAATCCTAAAGAAATCACGATTGATTTCTGCATGTCCTTCTTTATTCACCTTCATGGACAGGGATTAGCAGCCAATACGATTTCAACCTGCAAATCAGCCTTGACCAGACCAATTCTATATGCTTTCCAAATTGATCTGTCCAGCGACATCTTCAACAAACTACCGAAAGCATGTGCTCGCCTACGCCCAGCACCCCCACCGAAACCGATCTCCTGGTCACTAGACAAGGTGCTCCATTTCGCCTCCAACTTGGATAATGATTCATGCCCTCTCAAGGATCTGACTCAGAAAGTTATATTTCTCTTTGCTCTTGCTTCGGGAGCTCGAGTCAGCGAAATAGTGGCATTATCAAGAGAAGACGGACACATCCTGTTTACCGATACAGGAGACGTTACCCTCTCCCCTGATCCGACGTTTCTCGCCAAAAATGAATTACCCACCAAAAGATGGGGCCCCTGGAGAATATGCCCCCTGAAGGAAGATGCCTCTCTATGCCCAGTAGAGAGCCTCAAGGTCTATCTTCGCAGAACTTCGAACTTTGGTGGAGGCCAACTCTTCAAAGGAGAAACATCGGGCAGCGACCTGTCACTGAAACAATTAAGAGCGAAAATCACCTACTTCATTCGCAGAGCAGATCCTGACAGTACACCCGCTGGTCATGATCCTAGGAAAGTTGCATCATCTCTGAATTTCTTTCAGAGTATGGACTTTGAAAGCCTTAAGAACTTCACAGGCTGGAAGTCCTCGCGCGTTTTCTTTAAACATTATGCGAAACAAGTGCACGAAGTCAAACATTTTGTGGTAGCCGCAGGTAGTGTTATGAAACCTGCACCTAACTCTGCGTAGAACAGTGAGTTACTTGGGACTCTAACTCTTCGGGTGCCTATGTTGACCCTCGAGCGATACATAGTGATGTCGAAAACACTTAGTGCTTTTATAACTGTTCTTATCCCAGGTGAAATGTCATAGTTGTGACACAAGTGCCACATGCCCTGAGCATGATGTGTTTTATTCAAAGACTTGCGTTCCTCGAGAACGAGTGCCTACTAATAAACTTGAAATTCCTTTTCAGATTTAAGAGCAAGTCTTTATTACTATGTACATTTTAATTACTGTAAATAAACTTTACTTATTGCTGTAATTTATTTAATTTCTGCATTTGTGAAATAAAATTTCTATTTTATTATCTGTGCGTCTCAATCAGCTCCTACTTACTATGAAATACATGCCTGTCATAGTTTTATTATCCCCTTTTTCCTTATGGTTATGGAGAAATTAAGATACTAACTCTTAATTTATATTCACTCTGATTATGTAATGTTCCAATACGAATACTTACTCTTCATACCCTGGAGATGAATCATCTTTCTCAACATACAGTGCCCAACCACCACTGGTCTGCTTTTCAGAATGTTCCTATACAAATACCAAACATTCAGCTTCATCTCCAAATTTTTCAAGTTCTTCTATCAGGATGAATAGTCCTTCAATACCACTTTGACGTCGGCATGGCCCGTGGGAACTTCACTGCCAAGGGGGGCAGGATGCTTCTTCCCTACGGTTCTTTACCAAGATTACTATGCTAATTTGTCAATGCCTTGGCACTTACTATAAGGGGAAAATCTACCACGATACATTGATTCTCTGGTATTCTTCCATCAGGACGCCATGGCTTGAGCCCAAAAAACGGATTTTGAGCGAAGCGAAAAATCTATTTTTGGGTGAGATAGCCATGGCGTCCTGATGGACCCTCCCTGCTACTTCGTCCAGTTTTAGGTCCCACCCTGCTCTGCTGTATCATGGTGATGGGCAAGCAACTGGCTTCAGGATAAAGACGAACGTGACGTCATTTAAGCAATGGCGCCCATTTGTTTACGTCTCGAGTATCAGTAGTAGCCACGAATGAGATTAGCTATGGAACGGCTCCCAGCTATTCTCAACCCTTACACACCGAAGCATTAACTCTGTTCGGGGTGTAGATAGCTATGTGGCGCGTTAATACATGCGTCCCCTGTTGATATACGATGTCTTAAAAGGGAAACCTTTAGGATACTCGCTCCAGAAGTTAGAATTCTGTGATAACCTGTGGTTAAATTCTCTGGGAATATCTTAGTAGTTATTTACCCAAGGAAGCTACCAAAAAGGAACCTTCCATCAGGACGCCATGGCTATCTCACCCAAAAATAGATTTTTCGCTTCGCTCAAAATCCGTTTTGTCAAATTGTACCCAAGAAATTCAATTTCACTGTTTCAGGTGCATTTTTTCTTGGTTCAGGATAATGTGCTTCTTGCAATACTGTAGCAGGTTGTGAAGATTGACGGCATGATTCTTTTAAGTTTATTCATTGGTACATCCAATTCCTAGCACAACATTATCATCAGCTACGTGGGCAACACCATCCACATAGATAACTGCACGATGAAGCTTCTTTTGAAATATCTCGCCTGATACTTTTAAATCATATGAAAGCCTTTTCCATCAAAATCTTTCCCTAGGTATTATCCTTGTCATTAGCTTTGAGGGTTCATAAAGTTCTACCTTTGGTAGAATATCGTGGAAAGGTGTCAGTGTTCTTGTTGTAGAACTGTATTTAGTAGTTGAACCTCAACACTATCTCCTATTTTCCCACTAGCTTTCTAGTGGCTGTTTGAGAAATCCATTTAGTTGGTCTCTATTGGAACTAGCATTTAGCATTTTACCCAATCATTTATGCATAAAAATATGAATATTCCTGCATGCCAGTACCTGTGGTTACTGTTGGGTTGACAGTCAAAATCCCTTCACCAAAATCCCTAGCTCGTCATGTGATTCGATGCTAGCAACTTGATATTTTTCTTCATTTATTAGTCCCAAAAACCCTTGCATCAAAGAGTGATTTCAAATGATTACCGTCAATAAAAAGTAACACTTGTATGACCTTTCATAAGTCTTAGGATTAGTTACCAGGAGTTCTACCTCTCCATAGCATTTTTCTTCTGCCTTGTTTCAAAGAGATTTTCTTTATTTTACTGCAATTGGTGTCTGTGGACATATCGTGTTAATACAGTTGACAGTTGCACCGCTGTCAAGAAAATATCTGATGTTGCAGTATGATCTTGAGTCACTGTTTCGTCTCACTACAGACAGCCACTTTTTCTCGTTGTGGCAGAAAAAAATGGCAACCTATGCAGCCATGAATATTTGCCTCATAAAAGTATGAATAGAGTACTTTAGAAGCTAGGAATGAGAGACTTCTTGTAATTTCTTCCTAGATAAATCCTGAATTAACATTTTACCTTTTCCGATTTGACCCCGAAAATCTTACGTAAATTACGAAAGAAAATAATCACAAAACGAAAAAAAAAATTTGAGCGCAAAAAGAGTGATAGTTGGAAAATTGTTTTTCTTATTGTTATTCAGTACCATGTGCACTGGCATATTTTACGCTAAAGCACTACTATTTAATTTTCAGGGACGTCCATTGGTAACCTATGGGGTCATGACTGATGTCAGTAGCCAGAGTCAACCATTCCACCCAGTTTGAAATCTTGAAAACTTTCATACTGTACTGAATAAGCTCCAATGGGTCTTTTTCCTTATAAAAGGAATATGGTCAGATTGAATCCAATGCACAAGATATGACAAATTTGGAATAATATGTATTTTTCCTAACTATACAAACCAGGAGCTCTTTACATATTAGCATTAATTTGGCAATAGCCAAAACTAGCTGTTAAGCTTTTGTGAGGTGTAACTACCCTCTGCTAGTTAGCAAAGGGGTTAACGGGAGTAGAACAACCACTCCGCTCACACCTGCACTAGTAAACAACTGTCACATTGAAATTGTGGCAGGAATTCAGGGGGAAGGTGATGGGCGGGGACTAGTATTTGTATAGTGGTCCAGGTTTGTATTGTTAGGAAAAATACAAATTATTCCAAAGCTGTCATTTGTTCTGCCACTATATACAAACCTTATGCTCTTTACTTGGAAGACTCACTCCAAGGTGGGTGGAAGTTCTAAACCCAACTGGCTGGTAACTGTCCTGGCTTGACATTGTGCTTCGCAAGACCTGCTTAGAGGGCACCCTGACACCTCATGATCCTTATAGGATGACGCCCTAGGCAATCGGTGGTAGTTGTAGAATTTAGCAATGTGACTTGAACAGGTACGCGTAATTTTGGAGCTAAGCTCCTCACTTAACCAAAACATTGTCTGACTCCACCTTGCTTGGAGAACTGGGACATAAACATACTGTATCAGGTTACACAAGGAAGGCAGAACAGGCCTTGGGGACCTCCGGCAAATAGGAAAATGGCAACCACAGGCTGGAGATTGACGAGCAGGTGATCGACGAACAGGAGAATGGTGAGAAGTCAAGCGTCGGCGCTTAGGAGAGTAGTGCGTTGGCAAGCATCGTGTAGGGGACCGATGAGAAACAGCGCGACACGGAGAGTGACGCGTTGATGGCGATCGACGAGCAGGTGAAGGATGTGCTGGCGACTGGCAACTGGCGAGCAAGAGTGTCGCGCTGGTGATTAAATCGACGCCGAGCAGAGTCCAGGCAAATGGCAGAATGACGAGAAGCGTGTTGGAGATTGTCGTCTGGGAGATCATCTAGGAGGACGAGACGGCGAACAGCGCATCTGAAGGTCATGTGCTGGCGAATGACTAGCTGAGGGAGAACGACGACCGACTGTCAAACACGCGCTAGCAAGTGATGATCACGAGGTGTTGGGTGACGAGCACGAGCCGGTGAGTGACGATCCCGAGAAGGCCGACGATCACGAGTAAGAGTATGACGAGAATATCGTCGATCTCGTGAACTTGAGTGCTGCCTGACAGAGGGCGAATGTAGAGGACTACAGTCTCTGGAAGACAGAGAGATCCGAGGATGGTGGGAGGTCTCGTCTTCAGCAGAAGGCTGTCATTGAGAAGGTGAACGGGCGCGCTGGCCGCAAGGGTGCACAGGACTGACTAGAATGGGAGAAGGTAAGAGATGGGCCTCGCACACAGCCAAAGCATCAACGGGGAGAAAGGACTTCAACTTCGGAGAAACAAGGAGAAGGATCCCTCCAGGCACCTGGCTGAACAAATTCCAAGAGATCTTCCTTGGAAGGAGGGCTAGCTACACCCAGCAACAGCTAAGCCTGCAGTACATCCAAAAGGGATAAGGATTCGCCCTAGGGTGGGGGTAAAGTTGCTCCTCTAGGGGAAGCAACAAGGTCCCAAGAACCCCAAATTTTCCATGGAGTTAGCTGGTCTACAGTCCTATTTGATTGTCTCCCGGAAGAGACAGACTGAGCAGGAGCTTGATTAAGAGATCGGGGGTGAGAGAAGATGTCTGAGGATTCTTCACCCTTGAGGAAGACCACAAAGGCGAAGAATCTCTCCCACTGGGAGGCAGACCACTCCTAACACTCGTCACAGGTGGAACCCTGCTCGCAACATCCGTCCGTTGCAAGTCGGACACAGAGAGTGGGGGTCGGTCTTGACCAAGAACATGAAGGTGCTGTAAGAGTGCCTTTCAGGCCCTGGCCAAGTACACCTGAAAAAGAAAAAGTAATGAAAAGCAATCGTTTGTATGGCCAAGTCTTTAAGAAAGCAGAGAACAAATACATCTGTTCTCCTCATGCCAAAAGAAAAAAAGTGACATGGTTTCACTGATGTGCGAGTGAGAGGGGTAACCGGCAGTCCACCAGTTACCCCTCACCATCCCCCCTAACTAGTAGTTGGGTGGTTGTAACCTAGCGTTAAAGTCTTAATGGCTAGTCTTCCAGCTTCCCCGAAAGATAATCCCTATTAAATGGCGTAAGGTTTGGTTACTGTTGGAACAAATATGCTATAGACAAGAACTGGGTTCTGCACTGGTTTCTTTGCAGATGGAAATTAGGTCATGAGGGGTAATAATGAAGTAATTATACTATGCTAAATAAACAGGTAGGTCCAGTTCTTAAAACAGTACATAAGACTTTTCAGTTTCTTCTTTTCATAATGGCAACTTTCATAACTACTTTATGTTTACTTTGCTTCAGTATATTTGCTCCCACTACTCTATAAATTATATCATACAAAATATTTGTCAAAATATGTTATTTTGATAATAAAATAAATTTTTGAATATACTTACCCGGTGATTATATAAGCTGCAGCTCTGCTGCTCGACAGAAAACTCTACGTAAAAAATCCGCCAGCGATCGCTATGCAGGTAGGGGGTGTACTTCAACAGCGCCATCTGTCGTGCAGGTACTCAGTACTCATTGTAAACAAAGAACTCAATTTTCTCCTCGGTCCACTGCGTCTCTATTGGGGAGGAAGGGAGGGTCCTTTAATATATAATCACCGGGTAAGTATATTCAAAAATTTATTTTATTATCAAAATAACATTTTTCAATATTTAACTTAGCCGGTGATTATATAAGCTGATTCACACCCAGGGGGGTGGGTAGAGACCAGCAATAAATGTTTACATTATTATGAGCTAAGGATTTTTTATTTCATTTAAGCAGTTATCAAAATAACAAACATAAAATAAATAAGTACCTGATAAGGAAGTCGACTTGAACAATTACTCTGCCTTTTTAAGTACGTCTTCCTTACGGAGCCTCGCGATCCTCTTAGGATGCTGAGCGACCCCTAGGATCTGAAGTATGCAGGGTTGCAACCCATACTACAGGACCTCATCAAAATCTCTAATCTAGGCGCTTCTCAAGAAAAGAATTTGACCACCCGCCAAATCAACCAGGATGCGAAAGGCTTCTTAGCCTTCCGGACAACCCAAAAACAACAATAAAAACATTTCAAGAGAAAGATTAAAAAGGTTATGGAATTAGGGGAATGTAGTGGTTGAGCCCTCACCCACTACTGCACTCGCTGCTACGAATGGTCCCAGGGTGTAGCAGTTCTCGTAAAGAGACTGGACATCTTTAAGATAAAAAGACGCGAACACTGACTTGCTTCTCCAATAGGTTGCGTCCATTATACTTCGCAGAGATCTATTTTGTTTAAAGGCCACTGAAGTTGCGACAGCTCTAACTTCATGTGTCCTTACCTTCAGCAAAGCTTGGTCTTCCTCACTCAGATGGGAATGAGCTTCTCGTATTAACAGTCTGATAAAATAGGATAAAGCATTCTTTGACATAGGCAAAGATGGTTTCTTAACAGAACACCATAAAGCTTCTGACTGTCCTCATAAAGGTTTAGTTCATCTTAAATAGAACTTAAGAGCTCTAACAGGGCATAAGACTCTTTCTAGTTCATTTCCAACCATATTTGATAGGCTTGGAATATCGAACGATTTCGGCCAAGGACGAGAAGGTAGCTCGTTTTTGGCTAGAAAACCAAGTTGTAAAGAACATGTAGCCGTTTCAGATGAAAATCCGATGTTCCTGCTGAAGGCGTGAATCTCACTGACTCTTTTAGCTGTGGCTAAGCAAACCAGGAAAAGAGTCTTTAAAGTGAGATCTTTAAAGGAGGCTGATTGTAGCGGCTCGAACCTTTCTGACATGAGGAATCTTAGTACCACGTCTAAATTCCAACCAGGTGTAGCCAAACGACGCTCCTTCGTGGTCTCAAAAGACTTAAGGAGGTCCTGTAGATCTTTGTTGTTGGAAAGATCTAAGCCTCTGTGACGGAAGACTGATGCCAACATGCTTCTGTAACCCTTGATAGTGGGAGCTGAAAGAGATCTTTCTTTCCTCAGGTATAAAAGGAAGTCAGCTATTTGAGTTACAGAGGTACTGGTCGAGGATACTGATACTGACTTGCACCAGTTTCGGAAGACTTCCCACTTCGATTGGTAGACTCTAAGAGTGGATGTCCTCCTTGCTCTAGCAATCGCCCTGGCTGCCTCCTTCGAAAAGCCTCTAGCTCTCGAGAGTCTTTCGATAGTCTGAAGGCAGTCAGACGAAGAGCGTGGAGGCCTTGGTGTACCTTCTTTACGTGTGGCTGACGTAGAAGGTCCACCCTTAGAGGAAGAGTTCTGGGAACGTCCACTAGCCATCGAAGTACCTCGGTGAACCATTCTCTCGCGGGCCAGAGGGGAGCAACTAACGTCAACCTTGTCCCTTCGTGAGAGGCAAACTTCTGCAGTACCTTGTTGACAATCTTGAACGGGGGGAATGCATATAGGTCTAGATTTGACCAATCTAGGAGAAAGGCATCTATATGAACTGCTGCTGGGTCCGGGATTGGTGAGCAATATATTGGGAGCCTCTTGGTCATCGAGGTTGCGAAGAGATCTATGGTAGGCTGGCCCCATGTGGCCCACAGTCTCTTGCACACATCCTTGTGTAGGGTCCATTCTGTTGGAATGATTTGTCCCTTCCGACTGAGGCAATCTGCCATGACATTCAAGTTGCCTTGGATGAACCTCGTTACTAGAGAAATGTTTAGATCTTTTGACCAGGTGAGGAGGTCCCTTGCGATCTCGTACAACGTCATAGAGTGGGTCCCTCCTTGCTTGGAGATGTACGCCAAAGCCGTGGTGTTGTCAGAGTTCACCTCCACCACTTTGCCTTGAAGGAGAGACTTGAAGCTTTTCAAGGCCAGATGAACTGCCAGTAGCTCCTTGCAGTTGATATGCATTGTCCTTTGACTCGAGTTCCAAGTTCCCGAGCATTCCCGACCGTCTAATGTCGCGCCCCAGCCCGTGTCCGATGCGTCCGAGAAGAGAACGTGGTTGGGAGTCTGAACAGCCAGGGGCAGACCCTCTCTGAGGCTGATACTGTCCTTCCACCAAGTCAGGGAAGACTTCATCTTCTCGGAAATGGGGATCGAGACCGCTTCTAGCGTCTTGTCCTTTTTCCAGTAAACAGCTAGGTGATATTGAAGAGGACGGAGGTGTAGTCTTCCTAACGATACGAACTGTTCCAGGGATGATAGTGTCCCTATCAGACTCATCCACTGCCTGACTGAACATCGTTCCTTCTTCAGCATGTTCTGGATGCATAACTGGGCTTGACTTGTTCTGGGGGCCGACGGAAAAGCCCGAAAAGCTTGACTGTGAATCTCCATCCCTAAATACACAATAGTTTGGGATGGGACCACTTGAGACTTTTCCATATTGACCAGGAGACCCAATTCCTTGGTCAGATCTAGAGTCCACTTTAGATCCTTCAGACAGCGACGACTGGAAGAAGCTCTTAGAAGCCAGTCGTCCAAATAGAGGGAGGCTCTGATGTCCGCTAAATGAAGGAATTTGGCTATATTCCTCATCAGCCTCGTAAACACAAGAGGAGCTGTGCTTAGGCCAAAGCACAGGGCTTGAAACTGGTAGACAACCTTTTCGTAAACGAATCTCAGAAAAGGTTGGGAGTCTGGGTGGATGGGGACGTGAAAGTATGCGTCCCTTAGGTCTAAAGAGACCATCCAGTCTTCCTTTCTGACCGCTGCTAGAACGGACTTTGTGGTCTCCATGGCGAACGTCTGCTTTGTGACAAAGACATTCAGCGCACTGACGTCTAGCACCGGCCTCCACCCTCCTGTCTTCTTTACCACTAAGAAGAGACGGTTGTAGAAGCCCGGGGTTTGATGGTCCAGGACTTTGACTACCGCTCCCTTTTCTAGCAAGAGAGACACCTCCTGTTTCAATGCTCGTCTCTTGTCTTCCTCTCTGTACCTGGGAGAGAGATCGATGGGGGACGTTGCTAGAGGGGGTTTTCGTACAAACGGGATCTTGTACCCCTCTCTGAGCAACTTCACAGATTGTGCATCTGCGCCTCTCTTCTCCCAGGTCTGCCAGAAGTTCTTGAGTCTGGCTCCCACTGCTGTCTGAAGAAGGTGGCAGTCAGACTCTGCCTTTAAAGGACTTGGTTCCTTTCTTCTTCCCACGTCTCCCTTCGGCACGAGCACCTCCTCTGCTGGAGGCTCTGCCACGAAAGGGCGGAATAAATCTGGACGCTGGAGTGTCCATCCTTGGTCTTGACAAGGTAGGCAAAGGGGTGGCTTTGCGTGCAGAGGACGCAACCAGGTCATGGGTGTCCTTCTGAATCAAAGAAGCAGCAATCTCCTTAATCAAGTCCTCTGGAAAAAGGCACTTAGAGAGAGGAGCAAACCGAAGTTCTGATCTTTGACACGGTGTCACTCCAGCTGACAGGAAAGAGCAAAGGTTCTCACGCTTCTTGAGGACTCCGGATACGAACGATGCAGCAAGCTCACTAGATCCGTCACGTATGGCCTTGTCCATGCAGGACATGATGAGCAAGGAAGATTCCTTCTCAGTTGGGGAGATCTTCCTGCTCAAAGCTCCCAGACACCAGTCCAAAAAGTTGAAGACCTCGAAGGCTCTAAAAACTCCTTTCAACAGATGGTCTAGGTCCGAAGGTGACCAGCATATCTTAGAGCGTCTCATGGCTAGCCTGCGGGGAGAGTCTACAAGACTTGAGAAGTCGCCCTGGGCAGAGGCAGGAACTCCCAAGCCGAGAACTTCTCCCGTGGCATACCAGACGCTCGATCTGGAAGAGAGTTTAGTAGGGGGAAACGTAAAGGCTGTCTTCCCTAGACTCTTTTTGGACTGCATCCAATCTCCTAAAACTCGTAAAGCTCTCTTGGACGAGCGTGCGAGGACGAGTCTCGTAAAGGCAGGCGAGGATGACTGCGTACCTAAAGCAAACTCTGACGGAGGAGAGCGTGGAGCCACAGACACAAACTGGTCCGGAAACATCTCTTTGAACAGAGCAAGAACTTTTCTAAAGTCCAAAGAGGGTTGCGTGGACTTGGGCTCGTCAAGGTCCGAATGTGGTTCATCAACGTGTGCCGCATCGTCATCATCAGAGAGTCCATCATCCGAGAATTGAGGAGGAAGCGGCAATGGAGTAGGTATCGGCTGGTCAGCTGAGTCCGGTCGCACGGGTGCACGCGTGACTGAACTGGACGCAACGTCATGGAACTGTTGCCCAGTCTGTGAGCTGGCAACAACCATAGCAGCGCGGGGACGCATAGCGTCTACTCCAGACTGTCTAGTCTGATGTGGGCGAGCAGAGGCAACCACACTGGGTTGCGGAGGTTGACGCACCGCGTCAAAACAAAACAACTTTGACGGTTGTTGTACCTCGCGAACGTCAACGGAAGGTTCCGTGCGTCGCTGAACGTCAACATGCGGCTGGCAGGGTACACTGGAACGCATGGGTGGCGGGACTCTCTCAGCTGGAGTGCGCAAGAAGGTCGCCTCAGCGTCCACTTAAAGGGGAATTCAAAAACTATCCAAAGTCATCAACAAATAATCCGATATCAAAAAAAGAATGCAAGGATTTATTGAAGAGAAAGCCTGCACAGCGAAAGCTCAAAACTAGAAACGTGTACTTCACCAAATAGTTGTGAAAACAAATCCAGTTAGCAACAGCGAATTAGTAGGTCTTGCCGGTAGCACGACAGAGAGAAAATTGAGTTCTTTGTTTACAATGAGTACTGAGTACCTGCACGACAGATGGCGCTGTTGAAGTACACCCCCTACCTGCATAGCGATCGCTGGCGGATTTTTTACGTAGAGTTTTCTGTCGAGCAGCAGAGCTGCAGCTTATATAATCACCGGCTAAGTTAAATATTGAAAAAGACTAAGTACAGAAATGGGTACAATTGATTGTGGACCTTTTTAGGCTTAATCTAGAAGCTGTTGAAGACTTGGCTGCTATCTCTTCCAAGTCCTTTAATACCTACACAAGAAGGAATCCAGTCCAGCTGTACATAAAAGGATGGATAGACATGGAATTTTGGTCCAATAGCTAGGTGCTTTAACACTCAAATCAAAATGGAGAGAAACCCACGATTAAACTACGAAACAAAAGTTAAAAGTGAAAAAATTGGGATGACATGGTTATTCTAAAAAAATGTTATTTTTATTAGTAAAATAAATTTTTGAATATACTTACCCGATAATCATGTAGCTGTCAACTCCGTTGCCCGACAGAATTCTATGGAGGGATACGCCAGCTATCACAATACTAGAAGGGGGTGTACTTACCAGCGCCACCTGTGGCCAGGTACTCAAGTACTTCTTGTTGACACCTCCTCAATTATTCCTCGGTCCACTGGTTCTCTCTGGGGAGGAAGGGAGGGTCGATTAAATCATGATTATCGGGTAAGTATATTCAAAAATTTATTTTACTAATAAAAATAACATTTTTCAATATTAAACTTACCCGATAATCATGTAGCTGATTCACACCCAGGGGGGTGGGTGAAAACCAGTGTACAAGATTAAAGGATAGCTAAGTATCCCATATTTCATATAACAGTTATCTCAAATAACAATGAAATAATAAGTACCTGGTAAGGAAGTCGAATTGAACCGTTACTCTGCCTCTTTTTTAAGTTCGTCTTCCTTACTGAGCGCAGCGTTCCTCTTGGAGGCTGAATCAACCCAAAGGTGCCAAAGTATATGGGGTTGCAACCCCTACTAAAGGACCTCTACAAAACCTCTAACCCAGGCGCTTCTCAAGAATGAATAGACCACCCGCCAAATCAAAAGGATGCGGAAGGCTTCTTAGCCTACCGTAACAACCATAAAAACAACAATAAAAGCATTCAAGAGAAAGGTTAAAAAAGGTTATGGGATTAAGGGAATGTAGTGGCTGAGCCCTCACCTACTACTGCACTCGCTGCTACGAATGGTCCCAGGGTGTAGCAGTTCTCGTAAAGAGACTGGACATCTTTCAGATAAAATGATGCAAACACTGACTTGCTCCTCCAATAGGTTGCATCCATTATGCTCTGCAGAGAACGGTTTTTATTAAAGGCCATCGAAGTAGCTACGGCTCTTACTTCGTGGGTCCTTACCTTCAGCAATGCAAGGTCTTCCTCCTTTAAGTGAGAGTGGGCTTCTCTAATCAGAAGCCTTATATAATATGAAACCCCATTCTTGGACATGGGCCTCGAAGGTTTCTTGATGGCACACCATAAGGCTTCTGACTGTCCTCGAAGAGGTTTAGACCTCTTAAGATAAAATTTGAGAGCTCTGACAGGGCAAAGAACTCTCTCTAGTTCGTTACCTACCATGTTGGAGAGGCTAGGTATTTCAAACGATCTAGGCCAAGGACGTGAAGGAAGTTCGTTCTTTGCTAGGAATCCAAGCTGAAAAGAACATGTTGCAGATTCGGTCGTGAAACCAATGTTCTTGCTGAAGGCATGAACCTCACTGACTCTCTTAGCTGTTGCAAGGCAGACGAGAAAGAGAGTCTTGAGGGTAAGGTCCTTGAAGGAAGCTGACTGGAGAGGTTCGAACCTAGGAGACATAAGGAACCTTAAGACTACGTCTAGGTTCCAGCCTGGAGTGGATAGACGACGCTCTTTAGACGTCTCAAAAGACTTAAGAATGTCTTGAAGGTCCTTGTTGGAAGAAAGGTCCAAACCTCTGTGGCGGAGAACTGAAGCCAACATACTCCTATATCCTTTAATCGTAGGGGCTGAAAGGGATCTCTCATTCCTAAGATGTAGAAGGAAGTCAGCTATTTGGGTCACAGAGGTATTGGTAGAGGATATTGAATTGGCTCTACACCAGCTTCGGAAGACCTCCCACTTAGACTGGTAGACTCTACGAGTGGAAACCCTTCTCGCTCTGGCAATCGCACTGGCTGCCTCCTTCGAAAAGCCTCTAGCTCTAGCGAATCTTTCGACAGTCTGAAGGCAGTCAGCCGAAGAGCGTGGAGGTTTGGGTGCAACCTGTCTACGTGAGGTTGACGTAGAAGGTCCACTCTTAGAGGTAGAGTCCTGGGGATGTCGACTAGCCATTGAAGTACCTCTGTGAACCATTCTCTTGCAGGCCAAAGGGGAGCAACCAGCGTCAGCCGTGTCCCTTCGTGCGAGAGGAATTTCTGCAGAACTTTGTTTATTATCTTGAACGGTGGGAATGCGTACAGGTCGAGATGGGACCAGTTCAGTAGAAAAGCATCCACATGAACTGCTGCAGGGTCTGGAACAGGGGAACAGTACAGCGGAAGTCTCTTGGTTATGGAGGTGGCAAACAGATCTATGGTAGGTTGACCCCACAAGGTCCAAAGTCTGTTGCACACACTCTTGTGGAGGGTCCATTCCGTGGGAATGACCTGATTCCTTCTGCTTAGGCGATCTGCTGAGACGTTCATATCGCCCTGAATGAACCTCGTGACCAGAGTGAGGTTTAGACCTCTTGACCAAATGAGGAGGTCCCTTGCGATCTCGTATAGGCTCCTCGAATGGGTCCCTCCTTGCTTGGAGATGTAAGCCAAGGCTGTGGTATTGTCTGAGTTCACCTCCACCACTTTGCCTAGCAGGAGGGACTTGAAGTTCAACAGGGCTAAATGAACTGCTAGTAGCTCCTTGCAGTTGATGTGGAGTAATCCCTGTTCTTCGTTCCACGTTCCCGAGCATTCCCGTCCGTTCAAGGTCGCACCCCAGCCCGAGTCCGATGCATCTGAGAAGAGATGAAGATTGGGGGTCTGAATAGCCAACGATAGACCCTCCCTGAGAAGGAGGTTGTGCTTCCACCACAGGAGAGTGGTCTTCATCTCTTGGGTGATTGGGATAGAGACTGCTTCGAGAGTCGAACCCTTGTCCCAATGAGCTGCAAGATGGAATTGAAGAGGGCGGAGGTGGAGTCTCCCTAGCTCGACGAACAGGGCCAGTGATGAAAGGGTCCCTGTGAGACTCATCCACTGTCTCACCGAGCAACTGCTCCTCTTCAGCATGCTCATGATGCACTCTAGGGCTTGGCTTATCCTGGGGGCCGAAGGAAAAGCCCGAAAATCCTGACTCCGAATCTCCATTCCCAGGTACACAATGGATTGGGAGGGAATGAGTTGAGACTTTTCTATGTTGACTAATAGACCCAGTTCTCTGATTAAGTCTAAAGTCCAATTGAGATTCTCCAGACAGCGACGACTCGTGGAGGCTCTCAACAGCCAGTCATCCAAGTAGAGGGAGGCTCTGATGTCCGATAAGTGTAGGAATTTTGCTATATTCCTCATCAGATGAGTAAAGACCATAGGAGCTGTGCTTAGGCCAAAACACAGGGCTTGGAATTGGTAGACAACCTTTCCGAAAACGAATCTCAGGAAAGGTTGGGAGTCTGGATGAATAGGAACGTGAAAGTAGGCATCTTTCAAGTCCAACGAGACCATCCAGTCCTCCTGCCTGACCGCTGCTAAGACCGACTTCGTCGTCTCCATCGTGAACGTCTGCTTGGTGACATACGCGTTGAGCGCGCTGACGTCCAGCACCGGTCTCCACCCTCCTGTCTTCTTGGCCACAAGAAAGAGACGGTTGTAGAAGCCCGGGGATTGATGGTCCCGGACTATAACCACTGCCTTCTTCTGCACAAGTAGCGACACCTCCTGGTGCAATGCTAGCCTCTTGTCCTCTTCTTTGTAGTTGGGAGAGAGGTTGATGGGTGATGTGGTCAGAGGTGGTTTGAGGCAGAATGGAATCCTGTAACCGTTCCTCAGCCAACTGACAGACTGGGCGTCTGCACCTCTCTTCTCCCAGGCTCGCCAGAAGATCTTGAGCCTGGCTCCTACTGCTGTCTGGAGATGCGGAGAGTCAGTGTTTACCTTTAGATGTCCTGGAGCCTTTCCTGGACTTGCTCCTGAAAGAGTCTGGACGGGAGCTTCCTCGGCTGGGGGCTCTACCACGAAAGGGCGGTATGAACCTCGTCGCAGGGGTATCAGCCACTGGTGAGCGATAAGTCTTGGGGACTGAGGTAGTAACCTTAGACTTACGAGCCGATGAGGCTACAAGATCGTGTGTGTCCTTTTGTATCAGGGCAGCAGACAAGTCCTTAACCAGCTCTTCAGGGAAGAGGAACTTCGAGAGCGGAGCAAAAAGGAGTTGTGACCTTTGGCAAGGTGTAATGCTGGAGGAAAGGAAGGTACACAGCTGTTCCCTTTTCTTCAAAACCCCTGATACAAACATCGACGCAAGCTCACCAGATCCATCCCTAATGGCCTTATCCATGCAGGACATTAATAGCATGGCAGAATCCTTGTCCGCAGGAGAGGTCTTCTTGCTGAGGGCCCCCAGGCACCAGTCAAGAAAGTTGAACATCTCAAATGCTCTAAACAGTCCTTTCAGTAAGTGATCAAGGTCTGAGAAGGTCCAGCAAACCTTAGAGCGCCTCATTGCAGTTCTCCGAGGCGAGTCCACCAGACTTGAGAAGTCAGCCTGGGCAGAGGCAGGTACTCCCAAGCCTGGTGCTTCTCCTGTGGCATACCAAACGCTCGCTTTCGAAGTGAGCTTGGTCGGCGGGAACATGAAAGAAGTCTTGCCTAGGTGTTGCTTAGACTGCAGCCACTCCCCTAAGATCCTTAATGCTCTCTTAGAGGACCTTGCTAGGACTAGCTTAGTATAGGAGGACTTAGCTTGTTGTAAGCCCAGCGAAAACTCAGATGGCGGAGAGCGGGGAATAGCAGAGACAAAGTGGTCTGGGTAAACCTCCCTAAGCAGAACCAAGACCTTACGAAAGTCAATAGACTGTGGAGAAGGCTTGGATTCATCCAAGTCTGATGAGGGATCCAGGTGTGCCTCCTCATCATCAGACGCCTCATCACCAGAGTGTAGCGAAGGTATCGGACAAGAATGCTGAACAGCAGAGTCAGAACGAGTAGGAACAATAGTAGTGGTTTCCTCTTCAAGTAACTGTTGAGGGAGAACCTGAGGCTCAGACTGCAAAGGCTGAATAGCAGACGAAGCAGAAGGAAGGCGCATGGGTGGAGGAGGCTGACTCCTAGCATGAGCGGTTGAACCCAAGGATTGCGCTTGCTGAGCGGTTGGTGGAAGCGGAGTAGCAAGTTCCTGTTCCTGTGGTGTGAGCGGAGCGTGATGAGGTTGAGGCTGCGCAGAACAAGGTAAATGTCTCGCAAGCTGAGGCTCCTGAGGCGCAAGGCCAAGATGTAGTGGAGCTTGCCTTGTGGATGGTTGAGCTCGCTGCAGCGAGAGCTGAGGAGACTGACTCATGGACGGGAGAGGTTGTTGTACCTCAGCCAAGAGTTGCACCACTGGTGGAGCAGCAAAGGGAGGCGGAGGAAGAGAGGTATAATCCTCCTGATCCCATAGCAAAGGTTGCCTTAAAGAAGGCGGAGGCTGAACACCACTGGGAACAGCAAACTCAGACCGTGGCTCAACATCGTACGCCTGGCAGGTGGTACTGCGATCAGGCGGAGCAAGCGCAGGCGGAGCGAGCGCAGGCGGAGCGAGTGTAGGTGGAGGAGCAACACTCTCAGCCCGACACTCACGCATCAAGTCCGAAAGCTGTGCTTGCATGGACTGTAGTAGAGTCCACTTAGGGTCGACAGTCGAGCTCTGTTGTGGCAGAACCTTACTCCTCTTGGGCGGAGTGCAGTCGACAGATGACTGCGGCGAGTCAGAGCTGAGCCAATGACTGCAACCTGGCTGAGCACTCGCGGACTGGACTCTGCGTTTAAGTGGTCTCGAGACCTGAGACCAACGTTTCTTCCCTGACAGATGATCAGCGGACGAGAAAAAGACGGGCTCAATCGTCTGCGGGTGGGAGTGACGGTCTTTGGAAGACACGCCCGCAACCACCGAGGAAACTTCTGTGCGCCTAACAAGGCCTGCCGAACCCTTATGCCCTTCGACATTGCTTCTCCCCTGGGCATGGGAGCTTGCAAGAGGTCCCGGACTGGGAGGACGACTGGCTCGCACAGAAGAATCCTCACGCACCACACTGGCACTGACACTAGCACTTGGCACTGCACTGACACTAGCACTCGTCACAGCACTGGCACTAACTCCACCCACTGCACTCTTGACCTTAAGTTCCTTAACTTCGGCCATCAGAGACTTATGGTCACTTACCACTGACTCTACTTTATCGCCTAAGGCCTGAATAGCACGCAAAACAACAGACATATCAGGCGGAGGGCAAACAGTAGGTTCGGGGGTAGCCACTACAGGGGTAGGAAAAGGTAGGGGATCATGAGGTGAGGAAAACATTGAAGAGTGAGAAGAACTCCTCCTAACTCTACCTCTCTCTAACTTAGATGAATATTTTAAAAGACGGACAAATTCCAGTTCCGAAAGTCCGGCGCATTCCTCACATCGATTTTCTAACTGACAGGGCCTGTCCCTACAGTCAGAACAAGCGGTGTGAGGATCTACCGAGGCCTTCGGAATACGCCTATTGCAAGACCTACATCGTCTATGGGAGGGGGCTTGCGAAATGTCAGACATCTTGAATCCAAAGAGTTAGCCAAAGGGGTTTCCAAAATCAAGCAAAAGATCGTTAACCGCTAATCAGGACTATATAAAAGCTATCTAGCTAATATAAGAAGGTTTCCAGTAATGCGACAGCCGAAATCTGAGAGAATACTTCACCAATTAGCCGTGAACAAACTCGAAGATCATAAGCGTATCCCAGAACGTCTTGCCGGAAGCACGACAGAGGAATAATTGAGGAGGTGTCAACAAGAAGTACTTGAGTACCTGGCCACAGGTGGCGCTGGTAAGTACACCCCCTTCTAGTATTGTGATAGCTGGCGTATCCCTCCATAGAATTCTGTCGGGCAACGGAGTTGACAGCTACATGATTATCGGGTAAGTTTAATATTGAAAAAGAAAAAGTAATATATATGATGAATTTAAAGATACCTTATAGTTTTTATAACTATACAACCCCCGCCCTTTAAAAAAGGAAAGATAACATTGCAGCTGGAGAACATGCCAGCTAAAACTTTCACGAGGTGTAAACAGGTGGCTGGTAATTATCTGGCTGGAAGAAAGGAAGCCCCAATCATTTGCTTGCTCACTGAATAGATACTTTGAATGCAGCTGGGACTTTCTAGAGGGCTGATGATGACAGTTAAGTACAAGTAAAGGACTAAGGTTTGTATAGTTCGGAAAAATACAAATTATCTCCAAATACATCACTTGTTCCGGTACAAATACAAACCTTTGTCCCTTACATAGGAGACCCATCCTTAGGTTGAATCGAAAATAAATTTTTTCAAGTTCAGGGTATTATAATTTTCCCTTGGTATCTCAAAGGTTTGTCCTGGAGTAAATGTGTCCTCTGAGATTAAATCAAGGACAATAGACTAAAATGTTTGATATCCATTGTCATTTGACAGGTATTACAAAGAGAGATCTCTGTCTCCCTTCCCCAATCTTCATTAAATAATTGTGAGTTGCATGTGTATGACCAATGCAAAGTCTAGTAAAAATGATGTAATCCCTCCTACTTGTAGAATTACAAGATGACTGTTTATCCACCAGAGTGGATTTGTTTCAATTTTGTATTGGTGGTCAGTTCAGACCATCGAGCCTGCCACACTCTTACAGCAAAAATATATCTTACTTTTTCAGGTCTTTGTAAGGAATACTTACAGGGGATGTGTTAAGTAGCCCTGAAGCTTCCTTAGGTGCCCTATCTACTCAATCATTCCTATCCAACCCAACACGGGCAGGAACCCAACAGAAGTGAACACTGCAAGTTCTTCCTAGACTGTAGTAGTAGTAACCAGTCCTGCACCTCTTGTACTAGATGATGGACTGACATAATTTGTTTAATTGAGATTAAAACACTATTGGAATCTGTAAAAACTCTATAAATGCTACTTTGATTGCCACTTTTAAATCATATGTCGGACTGCAAAAATTACTGCATACATCTCGGCAGTAAACACTGAACAAGAGGATGAAAATTTCCTTCTAATAACAATATCACCAACCACAACTGTACTTTCAACTCCTGCAGCCGATTTTGAATCATCCGTAAAAACGTTTCTCAGGATGAGCAGCCTGATTTAAAAACCCACTTTTCATTACATTACTGGGAAAGGTATTTTTCCCTCCCACCGTAAAACACACTTTAACAAGTGGATTACACTAACGGGGAGACTAGGAATATCCTACCTTTGCTACGTTCTGTTAAAAAACCTACTTCTCTAGAATCATTTTTCAGTGGAAGAAATACCCCTTCCAACTGGTGGAAACATAGTATGGGTTACCAAGAACTGAGGTTCTGGTCCTTGGTCTGTGTAACAAAGGATGTGAAGCAAAAAATCTGTCATAACGACACAGCATGTGTATACAGTACCATTGGATTTGTCTGGTTCTACACGTGAGGCATTTGTATAAGAATGGGTTTGCCTGGTTACAACACAAACCACCTAGTACGTAAGGAGCGTGTGGAATGACACCTCTACTGTATATCATGTAATAGAAAAGCTACCAGTATAGTGGGGCTTGCCTACAAAAGAATTGATTCCTGGTGAGGGTTTCCGATGCTGTGCCCCAATAGAGGAGAAAATGAAAGTGAAAGGAAAGATCCAGTCAAATCTTCACTTTCATCCCAGTCTTATGCATAACCTACATCCTCGGTCCAATCATGTCAAGTCCTGAGAAAAGAGCCGAGGCAATTATACCACCTGCTATATAGCTACTACAGATCTTAGCCTAAAGGTGTCTAAGGACCTGTGGGGTGATTCACGCAGGTGATGGACAGAAACATCTAACATTTCCAAGTGCCTGCCTAGAGCACCTGTGCAACATTGAGATTTTTTATAGAATGACAGGGTCATAGCTATTCCCGTGACATCGTGAGTTTCACCTAGAGCTCCACCCATAGCACGTGAGGGTGGTGAATGGGTACAGTCAATGGCTTCCCATAACTAACAGATGACAGCATTTATTCACCTTTACAAGCCTTGTGTTGAGGAAGAGGAGCTGCAGTTGAGGTAAAGTTGTTTGTATATGTTTAAGGTAGCATTCGAGTGCCCTTTCAGAACCCGAAGGTAGCTGATCATTATTGTCGGTTACATCTCTAAAGCTAACGATCTGAGATGAAGGAATCCTGGAATTGGGAACAGACAGATCCTAGGTTTATGCTAGAAGCTCAGGGACGAAACCTGTCTCCAGTGTTTGGTCCTATGAAGCTTGCTAACTCGCTTGTCAGAGGCTAAGGCGAGCAAGAAACCCTTCTACTTTCTTGTTGAAAGTGGGCAGGAATTCATCAACATTTCCATGGCAGACTCTGAGATGGTGGGAACTTGAGGTATGAACAAGGCCTTGTATTGAAGTTTGCCTCTATGAAGAAGCTTTAAATTCAAGCTGAATACATATCATGATCTCCTGAAAAGCTTGAAAATCCTTATTAAGTATACTGTACAAGATCTGTTCTTCAGTACTGGCCAAATGTCAGGACTTTCTTGTAGGCGCGAGTCTCCCGAGGAGGAGGAAAAGGGGTTAGTTGCAAACATCCTAAGGAGACTTGGGATCCGAATGGAATTTGATTATTTCTAGGATGACTGAAGAATTTCCCTACTGGGGGCCAAGTGATAATTGTCAACAAAATTGACTATTCTCGGTGATCTCGATCCACAATGAGATTGAGGGCAAGGATCACACCGTGGAGATACTGGATGTCGACAGTCACGACTCTAGTAGTTAAGTAGGTCTATTGGATAGAACTGACAAGTCATAATTATGCATGTGGGCTAGAGATTGCACACATTGGGCATGCATTCTAGCTCTTCTCAAAAAGTTCAAACTTGCGCTCAACCCTGGACGTGCTCAGTGTAAGGGCACATACTGGATTTTCTGAGGTGCTTGAGAGTGGTGCATGCAATGGTGAAATGTTGCATCCCACGTGTTCTAAAACCACAACAGGCTAAGTGCATGTCAGGATTATAGTAACACCAGGCATTCTACACGTGTTCAAGTGTGCGCATAGCAATGCCAGCGCGTTTGAAGAAAGACATGCACACTCAGAAGAGCTAACATGCTCAGGTGAGAGAATAAGTTAAGGTGAAAGCATGTGTTCAGGTGAAAGTGAGCATTCAGGTAAGAGCATGCATTCAGGTGAGGTGAGTATTTGGGCAAGAGCATGCGTTCAGGTGAGTAAGTATTTGGGCAAGAGCATGTGTTCAGATAAGAGCACTATATTCACCTTGAGTGGATGTTGTGGGCGTTTTGACATATGCTTGCATTAAGCACGTCTCCTCCACAGGGTTGAGCATGCTCACTTGTTAAGCAGGCTCAAGTTGCTAAAAAGTTGATCGCAGACTAAATTTGGTGATCAGTGTTCCAATCCAATTGGGGAACACTGATTTAACAGCGTTCGCTAGGAGACTTATTTCTCGCGAGCCCGTGTATCAAAAGAAGGATATGGTATTCCTTCAAGAAGAAGCTTGTTCCTCCTAATATGGTTTCCTTCCGACTTCGGAGTAATCTGACTCAAAGGCAACATATGTGAGAATTCTGCGTTCACCTTTGATCAGCCGTTCGAATCGTGGGAGACATGCTATCTTTAAGCATGTCTAAGACCAAACGACAATGTCCTAGACAGTGTCATTAACAGGAATATGTGTCCAAGAGTAAAGAAGAAAATACACTGGGAAACAGAAACCCGAAAAGCAAATAACCGCCAAAATCTCCAGACAGTGATAGGATATGTTCTTACTGATGGCTGCTATCAAAGTGACTACACAGTGAGCAAGCAGAAGGGCGGGACTTTCCCATTCCTAGCCACATGTTTATGGATTGCTATAAAAATTTTTAATGTTGTGTTCTCCAGCTTCGCTCTTTTCTCTCCTACATATAGAACAAAGGCCTGTATTTGTAACTGAACAAAAACACTTCTAGGACACCTCAACAATCACTGAAAATAAAAAATTTAAATGACAAATTATAAAAAAGGGATTTTGACGAAGGAAAAATCTATTTCTGGGGAGAGACCTGTGACGCCCGGCGAAAAAGTCCTCCTTTGTACTTTTTCTGATATAAATCTTCCAAATATACCAGAGAAAATTAAAAGCATGGAATGCAGAGGTTACAACCCTCGCGCGAGCACCTTGTTGGTGTCGTATATCTAACAAGGGCGTTTGTAAAACACTATTCACTGGCTGTCTTCCATTTAGATAATCCCTTCATCAAAGGGGGAGGGCCGTGACAGGCCCTAGAGAATACAGTTGGGTTACCCTACCGACACCTACCACTCGCGCTCACCAGGTCATCCTTCTGCAAGAACATATGGCTTGGCAAGGAAAGGGTGGGTCCGTACAAAAATAACCGGGAAGGGTTTCGCCGGGCGTCACAGGTCTCTCCCCAGAAATAGATTTTTCCTTCGTCAAAATCCCTTTTCTGGGTCGACCTGTGACGGCCGGCGAAAAAGTACCAGAGAATGCCTTCCAAGCCCAATAAATTAATAACATAATGAGGAGAATACAATCACCATGTACGACAATACTACGATATAATAAAGTAATCGTCTAATTACCAACCAGCCAAATGACATAGGGAACGTAAGGTTAAATAATAATGACGACAAGGAACCAACTGAGTGTCGAATCGCAAAAGGCATCAAACCTTACATGTCTAAGTATATTTAAACATTAAAGGAACGGTAACTACAATAACAGTTAAACCATAGGAATTAAACATGGCAAATATCATAGGGCTAACGAACTACCAAGGAGAGCGGCGACGTGGTGTGAGTGGCGGGTAGGAGGGAGAAGAGAAGAGATGGAAGAAAGGAAGAAGAGGAGATTAATGGGGAGGGATAAGGCTCCCCTCTGCCATCGTCGGTATTTAAGGGCCTGTAAGATCTTTAGATATTGGCGTTTGACAACCATAGGGGATTTCCAACCCGTATATTTTTTAAAATCATCCAAGTCCCTGTTCTGGAAGTCATTGTTGGAGGCATCTACTGTCCGTATATCATGAGCCTGGGGAAATGATTCCGGATTAGTATGTTTAATGAAGTACAGGATTTGTTGCCTGATACCGTGAATGGAAATAGTACCTCCTTGTTCCCTGATAACCAAAGGGCCAGACGAGCGGGTGGCAGTTCTAGCTAAAAAGGGGCTTGAGAGTATGACTGTACACGGAGAAAAATCCTGGGGATGAAGAATAATCTTCCGAGGGGAGCACCTATTTTGCGGATCCTCATTTTTTAGCTAGGAAAGCTTTGTCTGGAAAAGGAGTACTTCGGCTGAAGGGAGGAAATCTATGTTTTCCGGGTTTCGTGAGAGAGCTGCTAGTTCTGATGTTCCATCACCTGAGGCCATAGCCATTAGAAATAAAGTCTTCCTAAGAAGAGTGATATAAGAGCAGGATTCATTGTCCGTGTCCATCGCAAGTTTGAGAACACCGTTCAGAGACCAAGAGTCCTTTTGTGGCCGAACCGAAGGTCGAAGCCTAGCACATGTTTTTGGGATTGATGAGAAATAGGAATCAGCTAGGTTAATGTTGAACCTAACAAGGAAGATCTTCTTCAAAGCTGACTTGATGGTGGTTAAAGTGCTAACTGTTAGGCCTTTGTCAAATAGGAACCTCAAGAAAGAGATGGCTAAATGCGGGGACATACGAGTATGGTCTGCACTCTTAGGGGACCTGCTAGTTGTTAACGGCCGAATCATATTGGCGAATTGTCGAGTCCCTTTTGTCCCATTCGATGAAGAGATCGTTTTCCGGTTCAATGTTCGCGTCTCTACGAGCTGCCAACTTCCTGTAGTCCACAAAGTTAGAGTTTTGGCTATCCTTGAGTAATCTGACACAGTGAGTTTGGATACTCGGGTCAGTTTGAGGAACGGGATCCGGATGGGACTGAGTTTAAACTCGAGGAGGAGAGGAAACCAACTGTTCTTGGCCAGTGGGGTGGTACTAAAGCCACTGCGCCCCGGAAGGAGCGTAGTTTGTGTAAAAGTTTTTAGAAGATTCCCTGGGGGAGATAGGGAAATCTTCTTCTAATGGTTCCAATCCCGGGGTAATGCGTCCATGGCATAAGCCCGAGGGTCCAGGGTTGGGGTCACATAACAAGGAAGTTAGTGATTCATCTGAGTTGCGAATAGATCTACCTGGAGGCCTGGAACGAGCCTGAGTATCCACCGGAATGAAATTATGTCTAGAGACCATTCTGACTCCAGTGGATCCCTCCTGGATAGTGAGTCCGCTCTCACATTCTGGCCTCCCGCTAGGTGAGGTGCTGACAGGAACCAGTTCTCTTCTGTTGCCCAGGCGAAGATAGTGACCAGGATCTGATTCAGGTTGGGTGACTTGGATCCTCCCCTGTTGACGTAGTGTACTGCGTCTGTGCTGTCTGACACTACTCTGATGTGGGTCGACCTCGGAGGAGAGTCTCTCTTCAGGGTCAAGAACACTGCCATGGCTTTGAGAACAATGATATGGGACTGTTTCATGGCGAGTGACCAAGAATCTGAAACATCTGATGTTCGGAGTAATCCGCCCATCCACTTAGAGACGCGGCTGTATGGAATGTCACTTGTGGAGGTGGGAATTGTAGAGGAACCGATTTGGAGAGGTCCTTCGGTTCGGACCATGGGCGTAGTCTCATTTTCAAGACAGAGGGGATCTTCAAGACCTTGTCTCTTATAGGTACTGTAGCTCTCTTTCTCCAAACTCGATTGATGTCTTTGAGTTTGGCTTTTATTAGGAGATCTGTTACTGAAGTGAATTGGAAAAATCCGAGGATACTTTCTAAGGCTCTTCGGACACCTGTTTGTGTTTGAGAAAATTTTTGATCTTGGAAACTATTCCTCTTACCTTTTGGAAGGGAGAGACAACGTGTGCTTCGAAAGGTCCCACTGAATGGCTAACCATTCTAAGTGGCCTGATGGTTGCAGGCGAGATTTTTTGGAGATTGACCCAAAATCACAGGTTGTCGAGAAATTGAAGTAATTCCTTCGTAGCTCTGTTGCCTTCTATGGCCGGCCGGGCCCAAATGAGCCAACCGGCCAGATAAGCAATGATCTGTATCTCTTGGTTCCTGAGTTGTTCTAACACTCTCTCTCCCAGTTTCGTGAATATCCTGGGATCAATGTTGAGGCCAAAGGGCATGTCTCGAACACAAAGGCTTTCCTGCTTAGGCGGAAACCCAGATAAGAAGAGAAGTTTCGAGCTATAGGCGCAAGATAATAGTCGTCGGTAAGATCAACAGAGGTGGTGACGGTCCCACGGGGAAGTAAGGTCCGTACCTGAGAGATAGTCAACATCCGGAACTTGTCGCAGAGAATGTAAGAGTTTAGCTTGACAAGTCCAGGTCCACTCTCAATGCCGACAAGCCTTTCTTCAGAATTGTGAACAGGTGGCTTTGGAACTTCAGTGATCAATCCCGTTTGATTGCTTCTTCTTGAGTAACCCTGTGGTGTACTCTTTCAGGATGGAGTGGATTTCTGGGAGAAGGTCACTGGTGGAGGAGGAGGACCTTGTGGCCATTTTCACCTCAAACCTTTAGAGATTATGCTATGAGCCCACAGACCGAAGGTCCAATGGTCTCGAAAGTGGTAAAGTTTACCCCCTACCGGGACCACCGCGTTGTGAGGGGGTGAATCTAGGTACTTTCCTTCTCCGAGCCCCCTTTTTCCTAGGTCCGTCTCGATGGCGAGACTGTCTTCTACTCCTGTAGCTTCCTCTCTGGTGTCCACGAGAGGAGCCTGAGGGTTCGGATCTAGGGCTGTATGCAGGTAAAACATCCCAACGGGGTTGGGCTGTGTACCTGGGGAATCAGTGAGGTAGACCACCTGATGAGGGGGATTTGGATGCATAGACGTTGAATCAGAGGAAGGCTGTGATGACGAGTGGGTAACCGACTATCGATTCCTGTCTGATAGAGGCCTCAGACAGAATGTATTTCCCACAACTAACCCGATCAGACCATCAAACGTGTAGGTCGAATTGGAAGGGCAGATCTTGGAATTATCGTACCCCCCAGACTGACAACATCCTGGTCCAGACAGATCGGGCCTGCCCTTTAGGAAATAATACTGTTACCTTCGGTACCTTGTCTAACCTAACCAAGGCAATCTCTTTCAATCGAACGAATCCGTTGAACGGGAATTCTAGTACCTGGGAGTAAAATCTAGGTCCCCCAGAGGGTGGACGTCTATGCCATCCAGATTTACGGTACCATCTATATATGGAACATGTAAGGCAAATCTCTATGCGTTGTTTTTATCGAAGGAGGTTACTTCGATATGCCTGGGGCTGTAGGGGGAAACTTCCGAGTTCCTGAACGGATCCGACTCACCACCATACTTTCGAGCTCCGTCATAGCCCCTTGGTTTTCCCTAGAATGTGTTGCTTTTAGCAGTCACGGTTTATGCAGGGTAACATGAACATCAGGATCCTTTAAGGGTCCTAGGTCGGTGACGTAGGTAATTGCAAAGCTGAAGGCTCAAAACCCATCCCCACCTACCTGCCCGTCCATGGGGTCGTCGTCCAACCTTAGAGAGGACACTCTGAGGAGATAGGGACCTCTAGATGGAGCATTTCTCCCCAACCTTGATACCCAAGGGCGGAGAGCCTCTCTTGCAAGCCAGAGAGATTCATCATCATCCTGACGGGAACCATGTAGGCAAACCTTCTGTAACAGAAAGGGGACATAAGTCTGGATGTTCCTTGAACTTTGGTTAGTGATCCTATTCACAGGCTGGGATCAGCTGTATAACTCATAATAAAAATCAATTTTAAAGAAAAGTCATTTAATGAACTATCTTTTGGGGTATAGTTCGACACTTGTATTCATGAAATGTGACACTGTTGGCGCATTCGCCACAGGTTGGCCACCCCTGACTCAGACGTTCAGAACCGGGTCTAACATTATTTACTGGATATTAGTATTCTATTGATTCATCTGTTCACTGACCAGAGTTTCAAGGAACAGTAGATAGCCTCTCATGGCATGGTTGGTCTCGACCCGGCCCTTCATTAGAAGGGGCCAACGTTCGGTTCCCAGTACTGAGTGGAAACTTATTTCTATTTGAACACTATGTTGTATGGATATTTATTCATATTTAGGCATAGTTAGAATTGAATATGCATAAATATAGGCATAATCAATTTATTTCTATTTGAACACGATGTTGTATGGATATTTATTCATATTTAGGTATAGTTAGAATTGAATATGCATAAATATAGGCACAATCAATTTATTTCTATTTGAACACTATGTTGTATGGATATTTATTCATATTTAGGTATAGTTAGAATTGAATATGCATAAATATAGGCACAATCAATTTATTTCTATTTGAACACTATGTTGTATGGATATTTATTCATATTTAGGCATAGTTAGAATTGAAAATGCATAAATATAGGCATAATCAATTTATTTCTATTTGACCACGATGTTGTATGGATATTTATCCATATTTATACATAGTTAGAATTAAATATATGCATAAATATAGGCATAGTTATGTTCATATATTTTTATTAGGACTTTCAAGAATAGCTAATGAATATTACCAACGCAAATTCAAAGTGTCATTAAAGTAAGTACAGTTTACTTTGTATTCATGTTAAATCCTTTCCTTTACAGCAAAACAAGAGATTGGCCACCCGTGGTCTGAATGATCTCTGTCTGTACCGGAGCTCCGGTAACAATCTCCGGTACAAAGGTCCGTCATAGTGACAACGTGAACACCAGAGGAAAACTAATATTAACCTCAATGCTGATCGCCTGTACGATATCCGGTTAAGCCGGAGATTCGATGAAAAGGATCGTAATAACGATATTGTGATTATTCATGAAAAAGGGTTTATACCCTGATTCTGATCGTCTGATTGATCTCTGTTTGTAACGGAGAACCAGTGACAAAGGTCCGTCATCGTGAAAACGTGATCCTCAGCGGTACGATAACATTCTCTAATACTGAATGTCTGTGTTATCTCCAGTGAAGCCGGAGATTCGATGAAAAAGGGACCGTAATAATGAAACTGTGAAGTCTTCATCGGTATCACATTGTTAACTCCGGTTCTGGACGTCTGCTTGATCTCTGTTTGTACCGGAGATCCGGTAGCAAAGGCCCGTCACCGTGATATCGTGACCGTCCCCGGTACGATAACATTAACCTCAATGAATGATTGTGTTATCTCCCGTGAAGCCGGCCGTAACGGTGTAATTATGATCAAACATGACAAAGGTTCGTGTGTAAAAGGCTTCAGCCGGAGTCCGAGTGCCGGATTTCACCGTTGCACTCCAAAAATCTGCTCCTGTACGATAACTAGTTCTCACCCAATGAGTATCCATTATAGCGGAGCATAACTCAAGGCGGAGCTAAGCATAACTCAAGGCGGAGCTAAGCATAACTCAAGGCGGAGCTAAGCATAACTCAAGGCGGAGCTAAGGGTGTCGATATAAAACGACCCCAATTAATGACTCATACACTAACGTACCTATTAATAGTGTTAGCTATATTAACAGTAACCACATCAATAAAAACGTTTATAATATTAAACGTACTATCATCAACTCTGATACTAAGAGGAGGCCTGAATAACTCGTGATCGTATAAAAACGGAGAACGGGAAATTCACCTCTCTTACTCGAGCTAACAAAGAAAACGAGAGAAGGGATAACTCTGTCTGTAGAACAGGGAACGAGCAGTCTCTGTTTTCGCTCTCAAGGTTACATAATAAAAAACTAACATCACACAATAAAACAAGAAAATTAATAAAATTGATTGCTTTTCTTAGTAATTGTAATAACCAAGAACGAAGAATAACGACAACGTAACAAATAAACAAGGATATAGTCTAAATCGAAGCCTCTGAGGCGAGTACAAACTAACAGACTAAATCGCTAAACTTTAATTCGCTATTCTTTAAATCGCTATTCTTCGTAGGTCCAAATTGGACTTGCAAGCAAATAAATACCATAGTAAAAACTAATAAAAATTAATGATAACACAAAAAGGCCATAAAACGTAAGTGATATAACCTAGATGACAGAGTACCAGATGGGCAAAAATAACTAGAATATTTACCGAAGCGAACATAACCCAAAATGGCTGCCGATACCTCGGCAGGACAATCGCTTCCAAAACTAAAATCCACCATATTGGAAACAGAACAAATGCCCGGTACTGTCAAAAGCTGCCAAAACAAACTATGGTACTTAACATTGGTAAGGGTGAAGTAGCAACGTCAGTCATGTTGAAATAACGAGAAACTCTTCGAAAAAACACTGTGCCCAAAAAACTCAACTTGTATGCAAGTTCCAAATCAGAAGGATAACCTGGTGAGCGCGAGTGGTAGGTGTCGGTAGGGTAACCCAACTGTATTCTCTAGGGCCTGTCACGGCCCTCCCCCTTTGATGAAGGGATTATCTAAATGGAAGACAGCCTGTGAATAGTGTTTTACAAACGCCCTTGTTAGATATACGACACCAACAAGGTGCTCGCGCGAGGGTTGTAACCTCTGCATTCCATGCTTTTAATTTTCTCTGGTATATTTGGAAGATTTATATCAGAAAAAGTACAAAGAAGGACTTTTTCGCCGGCCGTCACAGGTCGACCCAGAAAGTAATTTGTACTTTTCCCAATTATACAAAGCAGAATTCTTTACTTATTGTAGTACAGCAACGGCTGGAATATGGCTATTAAAACTTTTAATGAGGTGTAAATGACCAGCAGATAGTTACCCTGCCAGCGGTAAGGAGGCAACCACCACCTCTGTAGCTCACTGTAACCTCAACTGGATTGAAGCTGGGACTAAGATTAAGGGTTGGTGATGGCGGGCAAGTTTGAGCATAGAACTCAGGTTTGTATTGCTAAGAAAAAATACAAATTACCTTAGAATTTATTTGTCCCGACACGAATACAAACCATCCTTCTTTACTTATAGGAGACTTGTCCTTAGGAGGGAGGAAGTTCCCGTTCCAGTTGGCTGAAAACTTTATCAGAGATGAATGCCAAGAAAGAGTGCAGGAATCATGTCCCCTGCATTGGAGGGTTGACTTTTGAGCTGAAAATCAGTGTTGTAGCCTAGCAAAGAGCGTGGTGCATTTGTTGAATAGTGTTGTAAGCTTGGTACATCAAACACCCCCTCATAAGGGGTGTGGGGAAAGGACTGTTCAGTATTCAGGTACAGAATAGCTTAAAACTGAATGGGACTTACATGCATCGACATCAAATCCAGATGGCATGTCTTCGAAGTTGTACTACTAAAGAGGGGAAGATCGAAAGGAAAAAAAAAAAGGGGGGCAGTCAGACAATCCTTTAGTTCCCACCTCATACGTCATCCTTGCCTTGATCTGATGCTAGTGGTCCTGTGAACGGAGCCGGGGTAGGTATTCCACTAGCTGTGCATCTACTACAGGTCCTGATGAAGAAATCTGTGGGTCACGCCCGAAGGAACAGGACATTTAATGTCGCTTGATATTTCCGTCAATTAAAACCTGCCAGATACATTCTAGAAGGGTGGCAAGCACCTACTCAGCTGAGCTTGATGGCTCATGTTTGGAGTTCCTTCTGAGGAAGAAATTGAAGATCTGGATGCTGCCAAGTAGTAAATCAATCCAAATAACTACTTATTACCCCTTCATGTTCAGTCGGTAGAGAAACAGAATCTACCTGGTTTAGATCCTAGTTTCTTACCCTCAATATTTGGTAAGCAGAAGGATGAGATTTGTATCTCCCGAAATCGGGCAATCAAGCGGAAAATCTGTCAGCAGGACTCTCTTACTACTACCAGCGACAAACAGGAGGCTGCTCCGAGGTCAAGGCTCTTGGCTATGGATAATTCAAGATTGTTTCCGCGGTCTTTTAACAGGAATGGCGGGTCTTAAAAGTATCTTTGGACAATGGTTTCTCCTCTCAAGGAAAAAGCTTGAACCTTGGAACCACTTATGTAGAAGCACTATTGTTGGTGACACCTCGAGTATTAAAGGCCTGGCTCCCTAGCCAGCAATAGGCTCCCCTGGCTGGAAGTGAGCAGGAACTCACTGCTTATGGTCATGTCTGAAGAAAACCTTTCCATGGCCGACCCGGAGATATGTCCGAGTTGAAGGAGTGGGCATCTTTGCCTTTTATCTCGGAGCTTTAAGCATCCTTCTCCTTCCTAAGGGACTTAAGCCTTGTCGGGCATTTCAAAGTTCATGGACACAACTCTTGAACGCTGGACTGACTCTGGCATAGGTGCAATTTCAAAGTAGCTGGTGACCAAAGAAATTTTGAACACGCTGGACCAAAGATTCCGGGGCTGTACTAATCAACTAGAGGTCATGCCAAGCCAACGCTGAACTTCCAGATGGTTGGGGCATCATAGGTGATTGATAAGGAGGCAAGAGTAGCTCTATGCTCGAACAATCAGGAATTAGAGTTCCTGAGGTTATGACAGCAGAGTTACGCATCCCCAAGGAAGGGTGTTGTGCCTAGTTCACTGTCTTCCGAACTAAGAACAAACACATAAGACAGTGTCCTGTTTGCCTTGACAAATTGTAGGTATCCCTGGTGTGATGCTACTTAACTTGGAATTCCCCTGCTGAAGTGCCTCGTCCTCTCACGGCCTAAATGCCCTGGTCGCTATGGGATGTCGCCTCCAGCTTGGACAAGAACCCAAATAGGAAGCTTGATCTGAAAAGTTCGGTCTACTTGGCATTCACTCTTTCAAGAATCAAACTTGACAGATAGCAAGAGAAGCTTGAAGAGATGTCTTCTTTACCAGAACCTGAATTTTTCTGAATGACCGGTGAAGTTGATAAGGTCTGATACAGGACTCAGCCAAGGCTCAAGGATGAGAAAGAGAACAACAGAGTGAAGACACCAGAGCTACTCCGTCCGGCTCTGCTATCTTCTTCCTTCAACTGAGATATTGAGGACCCACTACTAGAGGTGCCACTGGTGGACTGTTTCCCCCACCACCTTTTTTCCGGGGTCCTTAGCCTTGAGAGAGCTTAGAGTCTGTGAAATGCAAGGAGGTACCTGAAAGCTAGGACGCTTTACATACAAAGGAGGTATCATTGGTGGACTGCTTACCCACCATCTTTTTTCAGGGAGAGCTGAGAGTCTGTGAAAAGAAACGAAGTGCTCAAAAGCCGAGGCACTTTACATATAAAAGCCTGATGGGTGATGGTCGTTCTTTCATGAAGCTTGTATCTCAATAAGAGAAGCACTTTGTCAACTGCATCTGACAAAGGCCAGACCATGAAAGAAGGTATCAACACGGGCCATCACAAATCTCTACTACATTCTGATAACCAATTGGATGGATGCTGAATACACCCCTAGCTTTCAGTTTGGCCTTAAGAACTTTCAGGAGCCGGGGTTCTGCTTAACTGGAATGAGTTAGTGACTGTTTAAAGATGTAATATAGTGGAATCCAGGGATCAAAGTGATCCGCTGTGTTGGATACAAAGGGGAGGATGTTTGACCAAAAGCCAACCATAGACTGATGATAAAAATTGATGCTCACTATATCTGATCCCCAGCAGTAACCATTCGAGTACTGACCAAACCAATGTCACTTACCTTCACTATTTAGACAGGAAGCGGAGCTCGTAACTTGGCCTAGCTTTGCTATGTCACCCTATGCTCAAGACATCTGCCAAAAGTAATGGGAAGCAAGTGACTTATCATACCTTAATCTCCTGAAAAAAGGGTCAACAGAACAGGATTGCATAAGATCATCATCCTTCCCTCTGAGGGATCATCCTAGGAAGAGAGGAACAATCTTGGAAGAGACAATCACAGTCCGTATAGCCACAGCAATTCCTCCCAGGGACCAATCTTATTGTTGTCGTGAGAGGAAAGAAGCCGAAAGACTTGTCGCACTACTCCTTAAAGAGAAGAATGAGAACGAAGAGCAGCCTATGATGAAAATCCCTAAAGGCCTAAGTGCTGACGTCCTTTCAAAGAAGATGACTCGGGGAGATTCCGAAGTCTAAGGAACGTCTCTGGGCAGGAGAGGGACACAGCAAAGCTTTTTGTTCTGAACAATAGCACCTGTAGGCCTCCCATTGTGGGAATGATTAATTGAGGCAAAGGACTTGGTCCTTGAACCTCACACCTCAATGCTTCCCTTACCTGAAACATTTGGTGTAAAGCTGCTACTTCCACGAAACTACATAAAGTAGTGGAATTTGAAGAGTTCCTGAAAGAAGTCTCTGGGTCAATTGACTTGTGCTTTGTCATCCTTCCTCCCTGGCAGGGGATGAAGCAGCAGCGTGGTATCCAACACATCCTGTAGAGAAATTCCTCTACCATATCAGCTCTCCGGACTCCGAGTGACATGAGGATTGAAAACTTTCCCTCTAGAACTAGAGGATCCAGGGTTGGGATCTACGTGTACGGTTCTCCGATTGGCCGTTGGTTGAGGAGGTTCCATTGTCTCTTCTTCTAATTCCAAGAGAGCTCTTCCAATGGTCCTGTTATTCTTGGAAGAAGAAGACGAAAATCAGCCAGAGAAGTTTTTAAGCTGCTAGATGTGACCTACCACTGTTACATCTGCAACATACCCCTCACATCTTCCTCGATAGGCAAAATTCACAAACGAGAGGAGAGGACTAGGCTACGATGCAATCCTAGTTGTTGTGCATCTTTCGAGAAGCATCTAGAAGAGGTGCGCCTCCAGAACTGGCGTGTCTAGAAAATTACGCATCTGGAAGATGTGTGTAGGTAGGATCACATTTGGCGCCAAGCACGTTTGCAAGACTCATGTCTGCTGACGAGGGTCATCCTTAGTAGAGAACTGGGAGGAACGGGTCTAGGAGATGCATGACCATAAGAGCACAATCAATAGCTCAACCAGATGGAAAAAGAAGACCGAAGGATGCTTCTCTCGGGAAAGCGCCAGAGGGGACAACTCCCACTTTGATGATTCCTACAGGAAGACTAGCTGCTAAGCCACTCCAAAGCACAAGGAGGACTATGAAGATCGAAGAAAAAGAATGCCAGAGGGGTCTGAGATCTTCCTCCGAAGAGGAAGGATCAGGACAAGGATGACAAGTAACCTTTAAAACATGCTCTGAGGAATAAGATTGCTCTTGAGGGGAAGATGCCTGAAGAGAAGATCAACATCATAGCAGATCTAGAAGTTCCATGAAACTCAGGATCAAGGATGCCAGTGGCATACATGATCCTCCTCCAAAAGGTGCAGCCTGGTAAGAAGGTCTTTTAAGTATTTTCAGGTCTAAAAGTTCCCTACAATTCAGAATGAAGGACGGCTAAGGCAACCAAGATCTTTCTCTGAAGGCTGATCTGGAGGAGGAAACCCCAAAGGATGACGACTGGACTGCAGCTGAAAAATGCCTTCGAAATAGCTCGCTAGATCTAGAAGGTCCCTGAAGATTGGGATGAAGGATGCCAGGGGAATTAAAGATCTTCCTCCGAAGAGGAAAGATCAAACAAGGACAAGCAACACTGAGAGCATGCTCCATGGAGCGGAAGAGCTCTGGAGAAGAACCTCCACAGAACTAATTCCCTTTGAAGGATGAACTACCGGCACCAGTGATTGCCAGGAAGGGATGTAATCCAAGGATCATCAATAGTCACGTAACCAAAAGGTCCTCAACTGCGGACAAAATACGCATGATGAGTACAGTAGTCACAAACACACACATGCAAGGTTGGAAAAAGTAATTCTGAAGAAAATTTCAAATATAATTTCCAAAGCATAAACGTAAAAGTTTCCGGCAAAGAGGAACAAATGTACTCCCAAAGGCTGAAATCCAACTGAGGTTACAGTGAGCTACAGGGGAGGCGGTTGCCTCTCCACAGCCGGTAGGATAACTACCTGCTGGCCATTTACACCTTGTTAAAAGTTTCAAGACTTACTCCAATAGGTAAAGAATGATTGTTTGTATTTGTATACGAAGAAAATTAATAATCTCAACAGCAGATTTCAAAGCTGATAATTTGGCAGGAAAGACAACATGAAAAGTACTGTACTGTATTGAAATTTAAATTTTCCTACAATGGCAATAATGCGGCAAATCCCACACACACATGGAAGATTTGAAACCTCGAATGAACAGTATACATTAGTATACCTTCTAATCAATTTATCCCATTGTAAAAGAATTACAATGTTCTGGCATGTAATTCTCATTCTTAATAAAAATATCGTAATCTCTTCTTGCTAAGTTTATATCCAGCATGAAGTTACAGTACTTCGTAAGAATGATAACCAAAAATTACTAGGTTACTAGTCAAGCAATGCTTGAAACAATTCAAATACTCAAATATACAGTATTACTTTGGACAGATGAACAATAATACATATGATTACATGCTTTGTGTTGGTCTTATTTCTCCAACAGTAATAAGGCAAGGTACCATAAGGTAGAGTGCTTTTCTCACTAGGTCAGGTATGCACAAAATTAAATTACACAAATACCAGAAAAGTAAATTTTTCTTTCCTCTCATCAGTCTCCTGAAAAAATTGTAAAACTTTTTTCTAAATGTTAAACAGATTTGATCGAAAGAACTTCGAGTGTTCTTAACCATGGAAATGAGCCAAAGGGTAACCCATCACAAGATTACAAAAACTTAACGTCACATAACACAATTACCATAGTATGTTTTTAATCAGACCCCTTAGTCACCCCAAAACAATATCAAAACCTTTGCAAAATACTATGGTGTTAATACTTTACTTTTATCAAATACTGTACAGTATGTATTTAAATCATTAAGATCAATATAAACGATTTCACTTGTTTATTATTACTGTACTATACTTTCATTAGGTAGTTTAACCAGACCAATGAGTAATTATTCATAAAGTTGTATTTAATATCAAATAAATCATATTTCAGTTTCTGTTCCCTGTGCTTGTGAAATATCCTTGTTTGTGGCAGTTTTGTAATGCCTTAGTTCTGGAACTAAAATTCCAACATAACATTTCTACTTTATTGTGATCCATGGAATTGTGCAATAAAAATTGAACAGAGGAAAGTAAAGCTAAGAGATTTATTGTAACATAACTTCACAATGAATTATCCTGTGACTAACAACCAAATTTTCATAGCGTAACTAATATAAAAAAAAAAAAAACTCACTGCTGCACATTCTCATCATACATCTGACTAACCATTTATCATAAGATCACTTGCTACAGTATCACTAGTAACACATACAAAGACATACGATTATCCTAGCAGAAGTAATCATTACAAGAGCTTCCCCTCTTTGGACGAGACTGAAACGTCAAGACCCCATTAAGGAAAATCTACCTTGTTTTCACCGAGAGCAAAGTCTTGATTCAAAAGATGACAACAGCATGTACAGTAAAATACAACTAGCCACTGCTAATTAAAAACAGCTTTCCAATTTTCTCGCTAACCAACCTTTAGGCGTAACCATGTTCTCAACATAGAGCTGCCATCTTTAAATTCAAGGGACTCATACTACCAATTAACTGTAGGTGGTTTGTTTGCTATTGGGTCATTTAACCTTAGGGCATACTGGCAAACAAGAAATTTGAACCACGTCCCAAACAGGTTTAAGTGGAATTAATTTTTCCAATTAAACTAGGTGACTGTAATACTGAAATGTTATGTGCAAAATCCAAAACCAACACTGCTGGGATTTGATCAAGATTCGAGGCTCACCACATGTCCTTCAACAGACGCTTTGAGTTTTCAGTATAAAAACATTGAAACGACCCTTGACAGTAACAGACGGGATATACAGGAATTACACTGAATCACAATCCTGTTTAGGAAAGAGACTATGCGCTGGACAAGTGAATCCACGACTTATTAAAGTCGAACTCTGGTTACTACACCTCATCTATTGAACAATTAAAAGAAAGACATTACTGACTATAAAACAAAGAAGTTGAAATGCAAACAAATTAGGTAGGTAACATTCAGGTTGGTAAAAAGAGAATCTATTTACATTACTGTTGCATTGTCTCAAAATACCTTTGGCATAAAGACTTCTACAAAACATCTTACAGTACTATGAATAGAGCTGCATCAAGAACAATACTATCTTACATTTTCTTAATTACCTGGTATGTGATGGTGTATGAAAGTTTACCTATTTCCAAAAATGCACATTAACACAGGTATACTTAGGCACTGATGGACAATACATGATTGCCTCATAATTAGTCTAAACATGTGTACTTACGCTAAATAGATTTTATTGAGTGGCGAGTGGTAGATACCTGTAATTATTGTTTTCTGTCCTAAACCAAAAGATGTATTTAGGTGGGAAGGTACAATGACCTACCTAGCACCAGGTTCTAACTTTACATCTTCGCAATTTTCCTATAGAGGCCAACGTGTCTTTAACCCTACAATATTGAAGGCAACCACAGGAGTATAGGCAGCTTTGATATTCTCCTGGTGAGGGTGTATTAGATTATAAAAGTGACATGATATTCATTTGCATTGTACTAGATATAGCATGTACATTAGTTATTTACATATAAGCAATATTAAAAGTGATATATTACCCTTAATACTCCTCCACTTGTACTATAATGATATTCTGAAAACATTAAACTTGAAAACCTTAATAAAAAAAAGATACTGTATTGCATACATAATTTGTGATCCCTAAGAGTTGTCTTTTCATATGATTAAATCAATAATAATATCAATCACCTGAAAGCAACTGCTAGTCTTTTCAAATATATTTATTTCTAACAATTGTAGTTAATGAGGTCTCTTGAAGAAATTATCAGAATTGTGCCTTGTCCGTTTACTGCTCTGTTGCTGGTGTTCCTCCTCCACGGCTTGTCCCGGTCGCAGTAAATCTCTTATGTGCTGAACTATGAGGTCAATTGCAACTGAAAAATAATCAACATATCAAAAGGATTACTCACAGCATTTCATTAAAAAAAAAAAAACTTTTACATTTATTAACATTGAAAATGTATTTTATTCATTAAATGACAAATATATCTTTGTTCCACAATCCAGTTTCAACAGTCTAGAGGGAAGAAATGATATCGATCAATAACAGCAACAACATAACTTTCACTTAGCCATGACAGCATTAGATCCATTCTTCTAGGATTTGCAGTAGTAGTAAACAAAAGTAAATATAAATTCATATCAAAGCTATTCAAGACAACTTAAATAATTCAGATCATCAAAAGGAAGAACCACATGCACGATACGGAAACACTCACCTCTATTTCTCCGCTTCCACAAACAATCACAGATAAAGCGACCGACATTAAAGAGATTTGCAACAAAACTCTTCTAGAGTTCAAGTGGAGTTCATTTTCTTTTCTTGGAAACTTGGTTTTGATAATGAACTTGAGATAAAATTGGACAAAACATGTTAAATACATGTAAACATGTACAGATCAGTAACTCAAATCAGCCAATTGTCAAAAGCTAAACTGACTGTATTCATAATTTCTCATTTAATCTCATAAAATGAACAATTTATAGTTTTCTTTATCCTTCAAGGCACAAACTACCAGGATAGTTGTAAGCATTAATACAATGTCAAACTTTGACCCAAGGGGAGAAAAAAAAAATAGTCTTTAAATTAACATTACAGCATACCTTTGTCCACCAGTCACAGACATAGGGAGATATAAAAATATATTTTTCAAGGGTAATAAAATGCCTAGTCAACATTCTACATCTTTACTTCCACCCGTTACTTACAGTAACAATGTCGTAACAATTTTACAGTACTTCATATATGCAAAATTTTCAACAGATTGTGTGGATTCTATAGTTCAGTATTTCTTCTTTGCAATACCAATTCATATAAAATATCAGCATACATGTAGTATGAATGATTATACAATGAATTGTGCCCAGATGTTATCAAAAAATAAAATGAAAAGAATACATTGAGATCTTAAACAAGAACTAACAACAAATGAACTTATCAGTAAATTCCTACCACCTGCCAGCATAAAAAACATCTTTACTTTAGAATTCTACCTCCCCTACCTGATGAGATCAACTGAAAATTGAGCTTGTCAATATGGTGCTGTATTTAGGACTAACATTTGTGGTACAAGAAAAATATTTTACCGCCAATATCCAGTTTGGAAAAGGGGACATATCCACAGATAAACACTGTCAAGGAAAAATGAACATATCTAAAGTAGCATTTTCAGATTATCTTTACAAACGTCCTTGGAAGAGGTATGTTTTGGTCTCATTTAACTAAACCGCAGATGGTGAATAATCGAGCTGTAAAAATGAAGCAATTTCCAATAATTTAACCAAGCCTTCAAGCACTTAACACTATGGATCAGAAGGAGAACTTTGAAAGTGGAACGGTGAATGAGAAACAAACTTTAAAAGACCAGCACAGCTGTATCTTCACATTAAGGTTGTGGCCACTTTTACTTATACTGCATAGGAATGGTGAAATAAAATCCTAAACTAAAGACACTAAACAAATTGACCACCTATTCTTCACACATTGAAAATGTGAAAGAGGACAGTTACAGAGGGGAAAGATAAAAATGGCTTAAGTTGTTCAATTCACACCAGACAACTCATCTTGGAAGGCGCACTTGGCAGTTATGATCAATCCAGAAATTGGAATGTTTATGAGCAGCAGCAACTGATACATTTCCACATACAAAACAGATGGAACAAATAACTCTTAATGAACACCTATAAAGCTTGCATGACAAAGTGCAAAAACTAATATTCCCTCCTTCCCCAAATTTGTGACGACCTCCAGCCGATTCTCGATTCAGTGTATTTAACTTCACACAAACCACAAACTTCATAAGAACATAACTTCTGAAAGTTAAAAAATGCATTATGCACATGGCAAAAGTTTTAAATGGCTTTTATTAGCAACATTTAGATGGCACATATCAGTGTAAGAATCCTATATACACTATGACCAGGTGTTTCCTTCCTGAGAATTACAAGAAGTCTTGCTACTGAGCAAAGCAGGAGGATATGATACTGGCATGACTTTAACCCTTCCTCTCCCTGAGCAAAAGGGGATATGGACATTGTACATAATTCTTGTAGGTATTTTGAAACAGTTTCACCAAGATCGCCGAGTTGACATTCTTAATCTTTATGCCAAGGATCTAAAGAGATATAATAACCATGAAATTTTCCTTTTAAAGCCTTGTCCTTTGTCACAAAACTACTTCATTTATTATGGCTCAATTTATTTTTACTGAAGTAAAACACATTTTGTGATCTACTTTTAACAGAAAAACATTGTTTCTCTGAATTTCATCTCAATCAATAACCATAAGCCACACCCAAGATCCCGGCACCCATAAATAATAAATAAGCCACATACAGGCAGCCAATCACAGGGGCTCTCCAAGAATACAGCTAAATGATAAAAGAAAACAAAGAAAGCACATTCCCAGTGCATGGGCATCAAAACCTTTGTTTGACACCAATGAGCTCAACTTCCTTGAAAAAACACCAAGATTTGCAGATTCATAAGAATGTCTGCTTTGTATACATAGCCAGCTAAATACTCACGAGGTTAACGTTATTACAGAACAATTAAGTGCCCATAAGCCACTATACAGAATATAAAACATATAACGGTAGATAAGATAGGATTAAATCTTACAATAGATATTCCAAGTCTAGCTTGAAGCACTGTCACACACAGGCATGAACAATGTGAGCAAGAGAACAAAACTCAAAAACAGGGAAAACCAAAGGCCAAAACCAGGGAAACCCCCATTTTTTCTGTATTCAAAGTACACCACATAAAAGAAATTTCCTATCTCTTCACACTAGTAACAGAATGTTTAGGTGATAATCTGCTCGTGTACAAATATATCAATTTCCAAATATTCTATGTTGTATATAAAAATCATTAAATTTTAAATCAAATTCTAACTCTTAAACGCATTAACGACTCTCGGGTGGTCATAAAAACTTTCAAAACATATTCAACCTCATCCAACAATATTTTGCTGTTTCAAAAAGCTTGTTAGCCATGTTTTAGAAAAAAAAAAAACACCAGAACTAGACGACAGAGTTAAAATTATAAAAACCCAGATGGCCTGCCTCAAGGTTTGGTCTTTAAAATGTTAATGATCTTATTACAAATCCCAAATCTAGTAAATAATCAAGTAATTGAATAAGTCAAGTGTTCCCAGATTGATATGTTCAATGACTTTTCACATCTCTGTTGACTGAAATTCAAGAAATTCGTATGAAATCTGTTCTACATGTAATGCACAGAAGTACAGTGTTATCTACATGTGGGGAGTGATTTATGAAGGGTATCGCCTTCAATCGGTACCACTACACATCTTGTAAATTCAAAACTGGCATCAATAAGTTGGCAACTGTAATGGCAAATTACTTCTAATCAATATACCAGTTTTAACGAATAATAATTGCAAACCTGTTTCGTAGCGAACGATTACCAAGAGATATTATTTAAGAATACTCAAATGCAGTGCTTGCTAAAACCTTGACAGGCACCGGAAAATTCAGATTAAACTTCAAATGACCAAATTACTAGGATACTAGCATGCTCGTTTACATCAAATGGTCAAAATAACCATCTCTTACAAGTTATTTACTACAATGAAGAACATTCACATGGCAAGTTAAACACTATGCCATTGAAGACCTCCAAGTCTGGATATCTAGTTGTACAGTGAGCAGTATTTAAAATGGCAGGAAACATTCTGAAACAGCAACTTGTTATACTGGAACCTAATTCCAGTAAAACCCTTCAAACAAGTCATGGCTATGTAGCCTAATACAATTAGTACCACCTGAATTCTAGCATTCAAGCTGAGGGACCAACTACAACCCGAGTCAATTATGACAAGAGAGTATTGCCAAATACAGAAAAAAAACGGTGAAAAGCAGCTGGATCCTTACCCTAAGAAATCATAGATTAGGTTCAATACAGTAAAACATCCCAAGGGGTCTATGTAATAAAAACAATGACATAAAACACACAAAACATACAAAATCACAAGCCCCTGGGAAATGATATGAAACAAGTGTAAATAAATAATTGAATAACTGAAACATGCTGGCATGAAGGTATGTTCCTCTAATTAAACAAAAGTAACTTTCCCTTTGCAATGCTAAGACGTATAGACCACGTTAATTTGTACCTTTGCCTTCCTCTGTTAAGAGGATACCACCTCTTCCATTCACTTTCAACACAACTCACTTGAATAAAAATCTACAATTGAGTAGATATTCATCAAAACAAGCCTCCAAAAAAGATTAAAATTTTTATAACACAAATTAGTGATAGGAATCAAGCACTATATGGCAAGTCACTTAAAACTTTACTTTAACATATCTCAGAAAAATAATATTCATTTATACTTTGGTCATGAAAAATAATGTGCATATACAAAAAGGCTTAAATTTCATTCCTGAATCAAAGTAATCCTAAGAAATACGTTTGTGCTTTCCAAATAAAAGCGCAAAGCTACTGATAATATACTCTAGTCAAACAATGGCACATAAAAATTAAATAGATAATCTTTCCAAGGAAAAAATTACATTCTACTTCAAAACGAAGGATTCTAATACTAATATATCAACTCCAATTTCACATAGGCATTTTAACCAGTAAAATTATCTTTTTTTTAATTCTAACATCATTAAAAATAAAATCAGATCACTGTAAAAAATACTAAAGGTACTTTGATAACTGGAAAAAACACAATACATTACTTGAATAAAAATTATAAAAAAGTAAATTACAATTACAGTACAAAAATCTCTGAGGTTTCTGATGACTTCATTTACAAACAGTCACTCTAATGTGGAAGACTTTTAAGTCTAGATGTCAATAAAGAACCCTGTCCTGCATACTCTCGTCCTTCCATTAAGTCGAATCTCATAAAACACCTCCAGGTTCAGTCCTACTCGGACTTTTACGAGTATATGTTGCTTTTAATTCATACCATAAAATCAAACTTCTGGCTTAGTTAAAACTACATTAAGGGAAAATGATTAGATCTGCTGTCACACAAGCCTTCAAAAGATTTAGAAATGTGGTGGTGTCAAGATTAGTACTCCCAAAGAGAACTCTTGATAAAATTACTTTTTGAGTAAAAAAGCACTTTTCAGTATATACTTTGATTCTTAAAACCAGTATGCTTTAACAGTCTAATAACTGGGATACAAAGATCCCTTACAATTATAAATTACAATAACAGATCCACTCCACAAAAAAAAAAAGAGAGAGAGAGAGAGAGAGAGAGAGAGAGAGAGAGAGAGAGAGAGAGAGAGAGAGAGAGAGAGAGAGAGAGAGAGAGAGAGAGAAAATTCTTATAATTATATATTTCAAGCACTACCAAAGCAAGGGTTCAATTATCAAACTTTCCACAAACTGACTTCAATTCTACTCTTTGTGTGTTCTTAAGCGTGCAACCAACTGTACCCAAAAACAAAATTCCCTTACAGTAACCAAGATTGGGAAGACTACAATTGTTGAACGGCCATCAAAAATGAGTGCTCAATAACTACTCGCATATTACAAATAGAGATTCAGACATAAAATCATAAAGTTGAAATATTTACTCAAGATTTGCATCAGAGCAAGGAATACATAAATCAAGTGAAGAGTATAAGACTGATAACTACATGACCTAAGCCAGGAATGACTTCAAAAAGGGCACCCAAAACCAGCGCAGTGATAGCATTTTGCCCAAGGACGAGTAAATATGCAAGAATGTAAAGTTAAAACTACATTTTCCTTTATACTGTGTCCCTGAAATATTTCAAGATCTGATACATTAAAATGCATATAATTGGTCCCCACACGTGGTTACAAAAATCTTTCGGACCTTAAATTTTTAGCACTTGGGATAGAAGACACATGGTTCATCTAAAAAAATATGCTGCGCTTAATATCTATATAAGAAAACCTCAAGATGTCTCAATTCCTAAATTTTACTACTTCAATTGCAGACAGTGGGGTCCCATTACAAAAAAATCCTGAGGGAAGAAATTCAAAAAGGCTAAAGAAAGTAAAATTACATCCCAAAGACACAAAACTACTGTGATGATTTACGCAAACAGAAGGATGAGCTCAGAATCAGCTATTGTACAGAGAAATGGATGACATGTTCTGGATCCCTGAAATGCACTAGGTAGCAAATCACAAGACTGTGAGATGCTTCACACTTTGAGCTGTTTCTGCAAGGTAAATATGATTAATTACACTGCGTACACAACAGTACTGTACCTCTTAAAAAAAGTATAACTGATTGTTTCCTTGTGCATGTTACGTTTTTGGAATAAATGTACATCGGGTTGAAATAGTGAAAAACAAAATCAAATTTAGGAAAATATTTGAGCAAATTCCACTTTCAAATCTAATGTTTTGAGACCTCTGATAAACATCTGTATTCAGTAATACCAAAACTCAGAAAAATGCAGAAGAGGATTTTGCTTTTAGATAATCTAGTAAAAAAAAAAAAAGAAAAAACATTTTGAAGAAACAAGTAATTTTCTATTAGTTTAACAACTAGAGAAAAAGCACTACTACTTTCAAACATTTTCACCAGAGCATACTGTACTGGAAAATTTCCAAGATTCTTGCTTGAAGGTAATTAACATGAAAGGTGTACCATAATTGACTTTCAAATTATTAATCTCCTATGGTTTGTGGCTTTGCTATTTTCATACCAAAGTAATAGTTAAAACTATCAATTTATTAATTAGCTACTGTATTTGGTTAACGATCACATTAGCTTGCAATCAAGGTCAACTTGCCTATATAGAAAGAATTTATATAAAATATTAGATACTTATAAAACATTCATCCTCTACTAACCTCTGAAAAATAATTAGCGCAAAAGTTTCTAGGATAGAGCATTTTTTTTACAAGGAAAAAAGATGCAATATAAAGCAGTAAAGGTCATAGCCTGCAAATCACTTCATCAATGAAAGGTTATTAATTTTCTGTATTGTTTACAATTCCATTTCATTTTAGCCCATCTGCTATGAAACCCGCTGAAACCTACAAAAACCTGAGTACTTCATACAGAAGTTGGAAATATTCTAACATTTATTCCTTTCTGAAGCCAAGTAGGAATGATACCTGGATCAAGCCAATTATACAATTCAAGAACTGGCCTACAATGATGAGTGCTTATCCAAATGGATGCTTAAAATATGAGTATTGTAAAAGCTGAATGTTTTCCTCTTTATGGATAAACACTAACAGTAGTAAAGGCATCCTTCTCTGCATGCAAAGGATAATCTAAAAGTGTTATATTCCTAATCAATTTAATGAATTTTATCCAAGAAAAACTTAGATAATTATGGCAATGTACAGTACTGTACACTGTGTTACAAATACGCATAGAGTATTGATTATTCAAAATCAGCCTTTGAGCTGTTCTATAAGCATTAAGCATTTTCAGTGAAATTATTATCTATTCTCAAGCACATGGATATCAGGGTAAATATGCAGTTAACTTACATGCAGATTTAAGAACAAAGGATATGGATCTATTGAACACCATGAGAACCACCTTGAACAAGATAAACATTACTTTCTGCTAGTGTCCATAAAAAGTGACATTCTATTGAAAACATCAAAATTGAGTGCAAATATATATTTTCTATGAATGTTTAACCAGTTACTAAACTGCAGTGAAGGCAAATTGTGCACCAAAGGTTCCTTGTGCTTAAAACAGTTTCTTGCTTCTTGTCGGTGAAAATTGTGATAAATGTGTACACACACATCTACAGTACTCCTGTGACAAACTTCAGTTCCCTTTCTTGTAGAAAATCGAATAAAAAAAACAAAAAAACAATAAAAACCATCACCAATCCATGGCACAAAAATAAGGTAAAAAGGACTTCATTTAACTTAATACTTTGAACTTGAAAAGTAGTACTGTACTGTACAGTAGTATTGTCACTATCCAAGGTTCCTAAATTCAATCAAAATTCTTATAAGTATAATACCCCTTACTATACATTTCTCAAAAAGTTTAAGCGTATATCTAAGATATTTGTTAGAGTGCTTCAGCACAAAACTATCCTTACCATCAGTCACCATAAACTGTGTCGTACTCCTTCACAAATGATTCGTCTACTGTACATACATTCTAACTAACGACCAAATTCAAACCTTGTGGCGATTCTCTTTACAAGAGAAGCCTAACATCAGGACCAATAACACTTGTATAACGATAATTCCAAGAAAAAATGAGGCAAACAAGAACTTTCTGATCCTGAAAAATTATCCAGCTAAAGACCTCAATCTCGTAGTTTCTTTCATCAATCTATACTTCTTAATCTAGGTTAATATCACTATATTAAAAAAAACCTTAAAACTAACAGATTGTACTTCCTCTTATTTAATATTTAAGAAGTATTAATGATCGATAATTAAGATTCTTATTTACAAGCCACATCACATAAGGGATAGAGCATCAACTGTAGGACACAGTTTTGGATTACATTTATCATTCTCAACATAGTTCTCCCAACTAATTAAGCCATCCATTACCAATATTTAACATTTCCAGTTTACAAAAGATGAATGATTATCTGTCTTCCAAAATTTTCCTTTGCCTAGATCTCTCATTCCTCAAGATCTGGTACACAACACAGAACCTTTATCTGATATAGCCTAAAACCGGTATTGTATATAAAATCTCAAGATGATTATGAAGCTAGTACAGTATAAAGGTTAAAATGAGTACAGCATGTTTGTATGTGAATAAGGTGTTTGTATAAATGTATGTGATACACAAATATACTGTGTACTTTGATATACATACTGTACACACATCAATGAAGCAATGGTGATCTTCATTCTACCTTCAGCAAAATGCCTACAGTCTCAATAAAAATGTGGTGGACAAAGGGTATGATGGATGCTGGTACAAAAATACATTATTGGGGGGGACTGATCCAAATATTTTATATGTTGAAGTGGATCATTTCTTTCTTATCGGATTTTTGAGTCAGAGTTTGATCGGGAACGTTGATTCGTCCCGTTTCCGGAGCCAGTGCCAGAACGTTCGTTGACAATCTCTTGAATGTGCTGCACTATAAGGTTAATGGCAACTGTAAGGCAAGCAAAGAGCATGGCAAGCTAATTAGTGGCATTCCTTAGGAAGGGTCACAGGTAAACAATGCACAGACTGAAGGTTGTTGGCATTCACTGGATTTCATTCAAGGAATACAAAACAGTGGCATGTTCTGCCTACCCAAATAGGGTTACAAAGACCACATACTGTTCAAGGCAAGGAAAAGGCAGTGACATACCATTCAACTCACTCTGGACAATGATCTCCCTCATATAAAAGTAATTGTATTCTAATTCTCCACAAATAAGATAAAACAAAATAAACTAACACCTCAAACATCACACAGGATCTAAAAACTAATAATATAAAAAGCAAATTATTTCACTTATCAATGAAACAGACTTTACTACAAAAATGGTTCCTTTCCATGAGTTATGACATGGCTGATATAACAATAACTGTAACTATAATTGTAAAATAATAAACAGAAACACAGCCGAACTCAAGCAAAATATAGAAATTAGCTGGAGAACCTCACCTGTGTTTATTATGCAATTGTTTCATTCCTTGAAATTTATCACCAACTATTATAGACAGGGCAAAAGGTATTTGAGACTGTTGCTCTCAGGTCCCAACATAAGTTGTATGAGCAAGTTAATAAATGCAAAAACCAAAGCTAAAACAACCAAAGTACCTATAATAATTATGCTAATCAAATTAATAGGCCAAATCCATATCAAGGGATTCAGTTTACCAGCCCCATTGATCTGGTGATCCCAATACTTCAGAAAGAGCACCAAATATTTCTAATACTGTATAATTCACGACGATAAGACAACCTTCAGATATACAACCCAAAATTTACAAACCACCTGAGAGGAAGTTTAGCCAAATAAGCAACAAGCAATCAAAAGGGAGAAAAAATACTATCAATTGAATACCTACAATATACTACAGAGCTAGTAATAATGTAATACCTGTGAATCATTCTAGTAGTTTAAATGTTACCAGTGAGGAAGGTTAATGCCCTTTGTATATTTTTGTCTAGGTATAACACACAGTAGTTTAAGCCAACTTGTTCACAAACTGTGTGTGTCATTTTTACTTCAAGCTTTACCACTTAGCAGTTCAAGATATTCCTTATGTTTTGAGATTTAAATTAGAGAGAAAATAAAGTTGAAAGGGTAATGACATTTCTAAATAATTAGGGTAACAACTGTACAATAATAAAACGTACATCTGACAATCCAATTTGGGCCACGGACAACAAAGGAAAGGTACACCTCTCAATTTAGTCAGGGACCCATACGTCAAGCCCAAACAAGAAGAATGGACGTGCTTCCTGAAGTCTTTTCCTCAGACAAAGCTAGTTATTTTGGCAAGTAATTTCAATGTGTAGTGCACTTATCCAGTTTTAGTAGTCTTAGAAAATTATATTTGTACAATATCAAGCTTAGCTTCTGTAATAAGACAACCCTCCACCAACATCTTGAATCAAACTAAAAACAAAAAAAATAGTGAAATCTAACAATATATACATTGCTAGAACCCACAATCAGTTGATAATGACATTAATAAAGTAATTCGAAATAGTACACTATCGTAAACAAACGAACACAAATACAGTAGAGTACTATCAAACCTCAAAGCCTTACTACTGTAAAAACACATATCTTTTATAGAAAACCCCAATCACAAACAAAAACGTACTACTACTGTCCCACTTACTATAAAAGGTACAAATTACATCAAGCATGAGAAAAAAAAAAAAAAAAAAAAAAAAAAAAAAAAATTACTCTTTCATCCTCTTCATCCTTTGCTTATAGGTTCAAGTATAGTTTTATAACTAACACAAAGCCCTTAAACCCAAACTAATCTACGTAGCTTTCAGCTTGAAAAAGGAGCAGCATTATACTGTATATAAATTATGCTAGCATTTTTACAATGAATCTTACAGGATAGAAAAAAAAAACTAATTGAATCACTTTTTAATGTAATCCCATAGGCATACTTATAAAAGATATATGGGACATAATATGCATACCTGCTACAATAATTTTAATATATTAACACTGTACATTACCTGTTTACATGACCCCAATAAACCATTACGTACATTTTGTACTCCAGTGAATAAGTAAACTTGACCTTAATGTGCATTACTATCGCAAGGTCTAGAAATCTACCATGAACAAGAATAATATTGACATTTGGTGAGGAGGAGGAGGAGGAGGAGGAGGAGGAGGAGGAGGAGGAGGAGGAGGAGGAGGAGGAGGAGGAGGAGAAGAAGAAGAAGAAGAAGAAGAAATACTATTTCCATAGAATTTTTAGACTTTGTCTCCTCTTCAATGTGGAAAAACTGATATGGTCACACCTAGTAATCAAAACTGCTTGGTTAAAATCACAAAATCTTGAAGTAATTTGTATTTTTCCTAACTATACAACCCAAGTCCTTTGATAAGAGTGCTTTCAGCATAGCTGGGACTCGTCTATTGAGATTTATAACGATGTGTTGGTACTTAGCGGTGGGTGGCAGGGAAGCCCCAGAACGAGTACACACTTTAACCTTAAACCTAGGGGTTGCGAGGTGGTCGAGTTAAGAAGTGCAACTTAAAAATACTCAAGTTTGTATACTGTAGTTATGAAAAATACAAATTACTTTAAAAATCTGTGATTTGTTCCAACACGGATATAAGCCCTCATTCTTTAATAGGATACTTATCCTCTGGAGGGAGCAAGTCCCTATAACCAACTAGCTGGTTTCCTTTCCCAAGAATGTCAAAGTACTTTGGTGCCGTGTAAGAACAAAAGTGGTCACTCCTCTCGCCCTAACAAAAGGGCCATGAAGTTGAGGCAGGTATTATGCCAGAACAGGATGATAAAGTCATTCTGGTCCCTGCTAGTTGCCCTCGTAGGGACGAGCCATAAAAGGACTGGACTCTTGTCTGCCTGGATTTAGGATCCTGGCCACAAACTTCTGAACTCAGGCAATGGAGAACTATCATTTAGAACAACTAGCAATACTGGAAAAATACATGACTTTTTCTAGTCGCTTTGCTATGGGGCCAGTAAAGTAGTTTCGTTATTTGACTTACAACAGTCCCGAGAAGAGGTGAAGCATGTCAATACACCCAACCAGTGATCTAGCCAGGACATAGCCTGGAGGCTCACCATTAAAGCATATTCTCGCCTATCCATAAGAGATCCATGGTGCAGTCGCCTTTATCTCTTGGTTGCTCTCATGTGAGTGCACACGCTTATCTTTTGTCAGTACCCTCCAGGGCAGTAGTGAACTTATAATTTCACTTTCACTTAGTGAGGAGTACTCTCGATGGTAGGCTCTGACCAGTCTTTCCAATTATGAACCTGGAGTCTGGGTTGTAAACTCAGCATCAATAGGCCGAGGGGAAAGACTGTTTTTCAAAAGTGCACAAAATCTTTGTCAAGAGACTTCCTCTGAGAAAATTGCTTCTAACACAAACATGCATGCCTGCATTCGTGATTGACTCGTTAAGACAAGGGAAGGAACCCTGCAAGACTTCCAAAGTTTTCCCTTGGCCTAAGCTGTTCATTTACCCGACAAAATGGCCATTAAGAAGGTTGTTCCAAATTCAGAGATTTTTTTGCTTCCACTGGAGCAGGCCCCAAGTCCTGAGTAGTAGGATCTATATCACTCAACTCTTCTCCCTGAATTGTTTCAGGGGATTTTAAACAATCCACAGGTTGTCGCAGTTTGACTCTTTCTCTTCCTGTTTCTAATATAAAACCTGGCCCTTATCAGCAGTCTGGTAGGGAAGTTCTTGTGAACAAAAGCGCACTCAGGAACGCAAAGGTGCAATCAAACAGGAGCATAAGCCTCTCTAGGTTGGCTATTGCTGCTAGGTGAGCATTGAAAATTAGACGCGTGGGTGTGTGTGCCAAGGAGAGTACTCCTCACAAAGTGAAAGTAAAATTATAAGTTCACTACTGCAGCCTGGAGGGTACTGACAAACAGATAAGCGTGTGCATGCACAGGAGAGTAACGAAGAGATGGTGACTGCACCATAGATTGCTTACAGATAGGCGAGAGATCTCTATTTGAGAGGTGCTCTCAAAATGCAAAAGCGCAGTCATAAGGGATGGGAGCTAGCAAGAATCTCAACTTCAAACCAGTTCATCTTCTGAAGGCAGCAACTGCTATAAAGGGTGTGGATTGGGACTGAGGAACCACCCCATTAGAGAATTCTTCTTTAGAATAATGGGTGCGGGCCACAGTTACTCTTCCGAGCATTCCGAGGTGTATATAGGTGCCTTAGTGCTCGCAAGATTGAGCATCAACACTAAATAAATTTCTTCTTTAAAACAGTGGACATGCACCTTAGTGCATCTGAAAAGCTAAGGGTCTACCTAAAGAGCTAGCCATTCTTCAGATGCGTGTGCACATAAGGGTGAGGATCCACCTATAGATCTTCTTCTTCAAAACCATAGGTGCATTCTGGGGGAGGAAAGCAGATCATGTGAATAAACCTCATATGAATATTGCACACCTTAGCTCACACATGACGATAAGGGTTATCTACACCAGAAAAGTGAAGAGTGAATGCGCTCTGGCATGTGCCAATCTTCATGCCTCTCAAGTTCAATCTCACTAAATACGGGTGTCAAGAGATTAATATCCAATTAAGGAATTTGATAAATTACAGGTTCTCCCCAACAAACTAAGATAAGAATCAGCAGCTGAGGCTCACACAGGAGTACAATACTTGTAACAAGGCAAAATGAAAGAATTAAAACATTTCCTTAGGATAGACTAATCACTGAAAATCTTTAAGACTTTTTCAATACTGTACGTCAATCTCTTCTGCAACATACGAAGAAACAAACTGAAAGTAATCTCGAATATAAATTTGCTATAAGAATCACACCTAGAACTTTAAATGAGTTTTATATAGATAAAGAGATATTGTCAATACAAGTCTGGATGTTGAGGAGCCACTGTCCTCGACCTGCTTGCAATCATACTTTGAGTTTTGTTATAGTTCAACTTCATGCCTCACGATAAAGCAGGAATGAAGCAGATGCCAGAAATTCTGTGACCCGAAAGCCATTGAAGAGCATTTAGTGTGTCCGATCACATAGCGTCAAGCAAGTGCGGTGCACACCTGAAACTTGCTACGTGAAGTGGTCAGTCACATAGCATTGAGCAAGTGTGGTGGACACCTAAACCTTGTTAATAGTATTCTGGGGGAAGTAAGCATTTCCGATACATGCAAGAACGTACCAAGTGTTAAACTTATTCTGGTTGGTGACTGATCTTGGTACGTAGAGCCATTCTTGGTACATTGATTGGCCCTTTATATGAGGGCAATGCAATCAAAATGAAACTCGGTACGCAATTTTTCCTTTTCTCTCCCGAAGTGAGAAGGATCTTCCAGAAAGGAAAGGGAAGGGCTAGGCTCTTTCTCCTACCAGCAATATGGTCGCTCGTTCTTGTGATGCAAGAGCACAGGTAACTGGTGTTTGGGCACATGTACCGCATACTGATACGTATTTCTGGGGAAGGTATGCTGCTGGTACACATCTCTCGCCTTGTGAAAAGTTTAAGTATAGGTAGAATCATCAAGTCTCTAGCCTTACTAGAAAGCAAATGGAAACTCTCATAAGGCGAGTGTAGAGGTAAGGGCAAAAAACCCTTAAAGTGTCCAGAAACAGGTGAGGGTGCACTGAAAGAGATCGTCTTCTATCCTTCCCCTATTATGAGCATGCGAGTGCACAGTACAGAACTCGTGGGTGTGTACACGAGCAAATGATGGTAATTCCGTAGGAAATCAAACAAACAGGTAAGTGAGCTCCTGTACAAGTATGTGTACTCATCGGAGCATACTCCTGAAGGAGCACACATACGAGTAACTAGGTAGGAGTCATGTGAATGAAACTCATATTACTCAAGTCTTTAGGATTTAGTCCATAAAGAGGAGGAAGGCCCTTCATATCAACAAGCAGTGTGTGGTGAGAGGAAGGAGCATTTTTAGGTGGTCTCTGCCTTGTTTTCACATCTCTCGGGGTCGTCTTAGTCTACTGTGAAGGGATTTCCGGAGAGTTATGGGGCAGCACTCACTCTCTCCCTAGGACATAAACAGTAAAATGTCACGTTCAGTATACATAACTCCTATTGATTAGTCTTCTAGGAATTTGTCAATAAAGGGGAAAAGAAGGGCAAAGCCCTTCCATCCTGGCAGCGAAGGAACAGATGAAGCTGCGGGGCTTTGAGCTGATGGCAACAACAATCTTAGGAAAGTAATCTTAGGAACTGTATGAAGATCAAACACCACCCAGTGATACCTCTCTGGCACCTTCTGGACACAGGAAGTCACTAAAGATGAGAAGAGCAGCGTCTTTCCCTTTCAACTTAGTGGCAGCAGACACAGCTTTGCATTTGCCAGGGAAAATACAAAAACAGGAATGCTGTCTAAACAGGAAAAAAAATGCATAACAGCAGGTTACATTGGCAACTGTCTGTCAGCTACCTGCAAACCTGTTTCCTATGTTAATATCCCAAGCACACAACAATCTGCTGTCTGAAAACTAAGAGGCTATTCAGTGTACTGGCAGGGAAGGACTTTCCAGCCACCCACCAGGGACTACTAACACCTAGTTTTCAATCTTAGCAGTTGAATTCCAGCTATACTGTAGGCATACTCCTATTAATGGCCTGGGGTTTGTATCAGTGTAGGAACGATTACAGTTTCAACTTTTACCATGCAAAGCCCTGATTTTGGGCTACATGTTTTATACTTAGGTATTTTGGTGCACATATTTTCATGCAAACCAAGTCTTATGTGCAACCAAGTGACCGTAACAGGATTCTCCACACTGAAGAGTAAAGGGAATGTCTTGAAACTGTGAAAAGATACTTTATTCTTCCTATTTACCTTTTTTATTCCTTTCATTCACTTTTCTTTTGAAACAGTTTACTGAATGCAGGGTTATACTGTAGGTGCTGTGCAATTTAAAAAATAACAAACTCAACTGCTTCTACATGGAATAACAACAACTGATCAGATTATACCATGCAGTTTATTCCCATTACAATTGGATATAACTGACCTATAGCTTTGATATAAGATTAACTATCACATATCATTAGATTGCCAGTTTATGGCTAAAAGAATTGGCTTAAGTGACACTTAACCCTTTTACCCCCAAAGGACGTACTGGTACGTTTCACAAAAGCAATCCCTTTACCCCCATGGACGTACCGGTACGTCCTTGCAAAAAAATGCTATAAAAATTTGTTTTTCATATTTTTTGATAATTTTTTGAGAAAATTCAGGCATTTTCCAAGAGAATGAGACCAACCTGACCTCTCTATGACAAAAATTAAGGTTGTTAGAGCAATTTAAAAAAAAATATACTGCAAAATGTGCTGGGAAAAAAATAACCCCCTGGGGGTTAAGGGTTGGAAATTTCCAGATACCCCGGGGGTAAAAGGGTTAATAAACAGACATAAGAAACCCAAACAGTGTAATACTGTACATAAAAAAATGCTAAGGTTCTTTGTGCAAGTTTATGTTACTTTTTTCCCCAGAACTAGCAATAAACGATAAACCACCAAATAATTCCTCGATTTTTTTTTTATTGTTAACACCCTTTCTAACATAAGCTGATATGTTAAATAAATTTTTGAGTCCCAAATTTGAGAAATTAATCACCTCTTCCTAATCATATATTATATTTTTAACCCTAGAAAACTATGACAGTTGCAAAGTAATTTGTATCTATGAAAGCACTTTTTCACTGTATGAAATAACTGAAATTATTGCAATTGCCTAATAAAAAATATCAATTTTTTTCAAAGTAAATTTTATTTTTCTTAAATATACAAACTTGAGTCTCATAACAGGAGTATAATTTCAGCAAAGCAAGAAACTTGCGTCAAAATTTATAATGAGATGTAGGTGGCTACTGACAATTTAGCAGGGGACGCATTGCCACCTCCCCCCCTCTCTGATTAGTCACTGTGACCTGCACCTAGGACTTTCTGAGTGGATGGGACAAGAAGTGTAGCTTGAAGAACTTGGACCTGTACAGTTAGGCATATTCATCATCTCCTCCTATGCCTGTTGACATAAAGGGCCTCGGTTAGATTTTGCCAGTCATCTTGACCTTTTAAATCAATACTTCTCCAATTGTCCTCTCCTACTTCACACTTCAGAGTCCTCAGCCATGTAGGTCTGGGTCTTCCAACTCTTCTAGTGCCTTCTGGAGCCAGTTGAAAGTGCGGTGAACTAATCTCTCTTGGGGGAGTGACAGAACACTCAAACCTTAGGAGGACCATAAGTGACTGTAATCCACCTCCTATGACCTGAAATTTTCAGGTGATGAGGTTCGGCTTCTTCTAGACAGACAGTCTTAGAGGAATATACAGTATATTCCTATGGGATATGAAAGCGGGGGAAGCATATAGATGTAGAGGACATACCATGAATGCTTAAAGACGTCCTCTAGGGCTGCTGCTTGATCAAGATTAGTGAGCAGAAGATTGAGGGCTTCCTGTTGACCCTTGTCATGAACATACCTAGTTTTAGAGAACCCCACAATGTGAAAAGTTTTAGTCAGTTAAGGATGAAAGGACCACTCGGCTCCAACTACCTGCCCCTGGTAACAGTGCTTTTCAGCAATTACATTCCTCTTACCAGGAATGAATCTCTCAGATAGCTCCACTGCTAACTCGCAGAGGACACCTTGCTTGTTAACGTGTGCCACTACAGTATTATTATCACACATCAATCATACTGAGTGGCCTATCAGTTGCCAGTGGAATGATCGCTTCACCAGGAGTGATGCCATTAGTTCCAGCAGGTTGATGTATACGCTCTCCCCACCCTGCGACCAGCATTCAGTGACAATTTGTATTCCCCAGATGAGCATTCCTACATTCTTTCGATGCATACGTGAAAAGTAGCAAAGTTGTTGGAGGGCAATCCAAAGGAGTCCCCATCAGGAAATTTTTGTCCTTCAGCCAGCATTCCATATTAACCGTTACTCATTGTTCTACAGTACTTGGATGATGGGGTGGATCGTTGATTAGCGACCACTGTCTCTTCTGGCAACAAGGAAGCAACAGCTGATGTGACCTCAGTGTGGATGAACTATTTTTAAGACAAGATATAGCCAAGTAACTGTTGTCACGGGCAAGCTGAAAGTTGCTGATGGTGTAGGAAAAGGCGTGCTACTGTTGTGAGTCTGCTGACACAATCATTGGATAGGAAGACTTCCAGATGTAATGTTTATCTGCATCCTCATGTACTATGTGCTCTACTTAGGCATGACTGGACTTCTCTAGATTTACCATGATATCTAGATCGTGGCAAAAGGAGGAGCTTGTCTCCAGGAGAAGGACAGGCTCTACCAATTCTCAAGATATCTTAGAAAATGCATCACACTGGCATGAGCCCAAGTTGAGAAGAGTATAAACACACTAGTGAACACCTAGGGGGCAGTCAACAGCCTAAAGTACAGGACTTTGTAAAAGAAGACTTTCCCGAGGGTGAAGGTAAGGAACTTCACCGAAGACCAATGAACAGGAATCTGAAGTATATATCTCTCAGGTCCAGAGAGAGAACAAAAGTCATTTCTTCTGATGGCAACTTATACAGTGCTCACTGCCTCCATCTTGAAGAGAATTTGTTGATCAAACTTGTTCACGGAGGATAGGTCGATAACTATTCTCCCGACCCCAGTCGACTTCTCTACGAAGAATAGAGGACTGTAAAAGCCTGGCCATCACGTACTACTACCTGTAGCGTGCCCTTGTCCAACATCTTCCAAGAAAATGAAGGATGAGGCATTTCTCCAAATCTGGGTGATAGGACGAAAACATTGTTGGAGTCCGAGTGATGGGAGGACAAGAGCCACTGAGCGGGAGGTAGTATCCGTGTCGGAGAACATTTACCGTCTGGTCCACTGCTCTGTGATACTGCCACTCATTGAAGTTGACTGCCTTCCCTAGGAACTTCTCACTTCTCTTCTGCCCCTTCCTTTTCTAAGCTGACCAAAACAAGGGCAAATGTTGAGCAGAATCTGTCTATCTTCTCAGAAAGATGCTGTTGGCACAGTATAGCAGACCTGTATTTGTAGTTCATAGATGACTTCTTCAGGGCTGATTTCAATCACTTTGTCCACGGAGTTAACCTTAATGTTCCGGACTTTTTGAAGGAGATGGCTCAGTGAACAAGGGGATTCCTGGCTGGACTTTGCCCAACTTTCTATCACTTCTCTACCTCGTCGGGGGGAAAGAGCACTGGGCTTTGGCCAATTGGGGCATGTCTTAATGTCAGCGCCTCTCGTTGTCTATTTTCTACCATATACTGTACCTCAGCTTAAGGACCCAGTTGGTCAACTGGTTAAAACTGGTGGGATAAGAGGGCGACTACTTTTGCCTCTAACAGAACTAGGTCTGTAATCTTATTCCTCTCAGGTTTTAACAAATCCTGAAAAGAGGCAAAGAAGGCCACCATTCCTGACCAGTAATCCAATCAGGAGTTCATCTAGTGGTTAGCACTCGCAGTATGTTTCATATTGGCCGACACGGATGCCAAATTGATAGTTGACTGCATCCCTAGTGTCTCTACTAATGTACACTGAGTCAGGGCCATGACAGCCTCATCAATCAATAGTGTCTTCCGGGAAAGAGCTAGTGGTAAGATCTTGATTGAGAGACTTGCATGTAGCAAGTCCCTTCAGCCAGAGACTTGGGCACCTGCACAGTCTATGACTTCCCCGATCAGTTCTGACCATGCAAGTTCTAAAGTGAATTTGAACCTTGTGGAGTGCCAAAAAGCTAATCTTAATGTTTATCCATTAATTGGAGTTCTGATTAGCTTCCCCAAACCATTGAACTGCTAGATGAGAGCCAAAACCTTCAAAAATTTTGACTCAGACTAGGGTCAATAGTATCTACTGTAATACTGTAACTCCTCTCCTCTAGGAAGGGGAGGAGGCAATTGTCTCATTCTGGAGAAAGGTTGAGAGGTTCCAAATGTCTTCTGTTATGTCACAATACCGAGCCTGCATAATATTCTGGATAATCTATTACGATGGGGCATTCCTTGCAGACCTGGAGGTTTCCTTTGCTTCTGTGCTAGTCTTGGATGACCAAGTAAATGCTTTGTAACTCTGAACCGATAACACGGTCATGTCGGGAAGAAGCATTTTGGGACGGATTAATTTTGCTGATGAGCTCGAGGTAACCTATCAGTTTTGGAGTATCATGGAGAATGAGTTCTGGAGGAACTTACCGTAAGTGTCTTAGGGAGTTTCTGTCAAGACTTGGTTCCTTATCTAGTGACCTTGTAAATGAGATCATTACACAAGTCTTTGTAGCCCTCTAGAATTCTCCTAATCAAGTGAACCTGCACTCTTGGAGGAAAGGGAGAGTAGGGATGAACTTGCCCGAGAATGAGAGCATACTTTAGGAAATCAGTCTTGTGAAGAATATATCATGGTTAAATTTCTGCGGTGAACTGAACATGAGGAATCCTCCACTCAGGATCACTAGCTGAGAAGTGGTTTCTTGAACAAGGGACCAATTATATACTGGTAAGCTTAACCTGAGAATGAGAGCATACTTTAGGAGATCAGTCATGTGAAGAATATATTATGGTTAAATTTCTGCGGTGAACTGAACATGAGGAATCCTCCACTCAGGATAACAAGCTGAGAAGTGGTTTCTTGAACAAGGGACCAATTATATACAGGCACATACCTGGTAAGCTATGAGAATGCCTGAACAGGTGAGCGCATCTTGATGGGAGAGGACACGTGCTCAGAGACACGCTAACTGATGGGGGTGCGAGTGAACAGACCGCTCTCTAAAAGAGATGCACACATTAACATGTCTTAATGAGAGAGTACACTTGTGCAAAGAAATGCTAGCAGAAGAGTGCATATTATACAGAGAGTGCAAGTGAACAGACCACTCTCTAATCAAAGCATGCATGTTAACATATGATTGCATGTAAACAGGAGAGCACGCAAACATTAGTGATTTTTGGAATAGGCATGACAACAGGAGATAGTACACAAACAGAAGAGTGCATTCTAACAGAAAGGAGGGTATGAACAAGCGAGCATTTATGTACACTATTGTAAAACAAGAGTGCTCGCCAACAAGTGAGCATGAGCTCAAACAGATGAATAGATGCTAACGGAGGGGCACGTGCATGTAGGGGAGTGTCCATACCCAGTTGAGAACGCAATGGCAGAAGAGCGCACACATACAGATGGATGAGTACCAACAGGAGAGAGTGCACAGACATTAAAATAATTAAGTCCTGATGAATGCTCACTAGGTGGGGAGTGTGCGCCTATAGATAAGACTTCAGGATCAGATAAATAAGAGCTAACTGGAGAGCATGAGCATGAACAAGATACAGTATCAGGATCATACAAATGCTTGGTAATTGGAGAAATCACATGATCCAAAGAGCACACTAGAAGGAGAGAACACACGATGCCTCTCGTAGATATCCGACGATTCATTTACCCACAGTGTAAAGTTGGAAATTTGTCTTCCGAGAACGTAAAGATACGGCTTCTAACTGTGGGAGAGGGAGATTCCATAGGGGCACTGAAAACATCCTTGTCATGCTTCAGAAAAGAAGGAAGAGGAGGTTGACAGTGTTCCCTCCTTTATGCCTTACAGAGACTAGCAGAACTAGTCGGCCCCATTGCAGAAGTAGAGGTTGAAGGCATCAGGTTAAGTGGCGAGGGAGGTCAGGGGCCTTTCCTTATCTTAGTAGTAGAGGTTAAATCCAAAGGTGACAGTGACGCTGAAAGTGACGATTGTTGATTAACTGCCCTTTCAGGAATCCTGGACTGGACGGAAGGAGGTCACATCAATTACTTCCTCTGTACGGGATAATGAGACAACAGAAGACTTAGCCCTTGATGTCACAAGGCCTTGCAAATATCTTTCCATCATTGGCCAGACAGTACTACATTAGATCCCTCTCTCGGGATATGGCTCATCTTGTCTTGGCCTACACATCACCGAATAGTCTGGCCTATTCTTTCCACATTCTCCTCTGTCCTCATACAACTGACAACATTGAGATTACCACAATTCTTCGCCCAAGGGGTTAACTACAGCACTGTAATTGCTCAGAGACTACTTTCCTCTTGGTAAGGGCAGGGGAGAGACTTTAGCTACGGTAAGGAGCTCTTCTCGGAGAAGGACACACTCCTAAATCAAACCATTGTTCTCTAAGTGTTGGGTAGTGCCGTAGCCTCTTTACCATGGCCTTCTACTGTCTTGGATTCGGGTTCTCCTGCTTGAGGGTACACTTGGGCACGCTGTTCTATCTTATTCCTCTCCCACTTATTTCTTATTAATTTTTTCTCGTTTATATATGAAAGATCTAATGTTATTGTTCTTAAAATTTGTTACTTTGATTGTTTATTATTGCTCTTGTAGTTTGTTTATTCCCTTGTTTCCTTTCCTAACAGGGCTATTTTTCCCTGTTGGAGCCCTTGGGCTTATAAGCATCCTGCTTTTCCAACTAGGGTTATAGCTTAGCTTGTAATAATAATGATGATGATAATGCCAGAGGGGGCACAGCATCCTTAAGAAGTTGTCCTCTGTAATAATGTGGTTTCTCCATTTGCTAAAAACACAATTTACATTTAAAGTGTAAAAAAATCCTAGTTTGTCAGCACTTAATGTATAGTATGTTTGTACTACTCAACAGCTGAAGTTATAAGTGGCTACTCAGTGAACAGGCAAAGGGGGGAGGGGGGGGGCTTTCTCCCCTTGCTACCCGCCAATAAATACCTAAACCTTGTTATAAATTTTAAACACAAGTTTCCAGCTTTACTGAAATAATGCTTCTATTAAAGGACAGTTAGTATTCGTGTAAAAACTAGTTTTACTTTGAAAATGCATAAAACTGCCAAAAGCAGCCAGTATAGGTGTCAATTTATAAATTAATGTGTACTATATATATTGTCATTCATTTATATACAGTACATGGATAAATGTTTGAATTTAATCATTATACAATGGGAATCTTGTAATCATGTCCAGGTACATAATTTTGTATAAAAACTTTGTTTTATACTTATATTAATTATCAAATAAATGTCAGAAATAATCTGAGCATCTTTACCTAGGAGAAAACACCTTGGTTGACAAGGAATGCCTGAAAATATTACAGTATATGAATTTTTCGTGAGAAAAACTAACTACGACTACAATTCAATGGGCAGGATTTTTTGTCAAACCATAAATAAGTTAAAATTTTAGACTAAATATTTAGAATAATATATTTTACCATTAATGTAAAGAAGTTGAAAAAAAATCTATGTGGGTAAAGTCCTTGTTATGTGTGAAAAAACTTATTTGTTTATTTCAGATATATTACATACCCAATATATCTTATGACTTTTAATTCAATTAAGCATTAAGGCTAAGACCACCCCATGTTTTAATTATATGAGCCAGGCATCTTCCTCTCTTTCCACTGCCGACTTAAAATTCCAATCAAAAGTAAATGATTCAAGTTAATGAATGACAGTCTAACCATTTTTAGTTAGTTTGAGGGGTAATGGGTAAACAATTCAAATCTCTGTAAGCTTCCAATTATAAAATCAACTATAACAAGACCATCAACAAACATATAAACTGTCTGATGCTTCCACAATAACACTTACATGTTTTAAAATGGATAATTCTGTTGACAGATTTGTGGTTTACCTTCATGGTAAGTTCGCAAAAAAATATTAAAACCTTTTGGCAAGGTGAATGAACTTAAGTAAACCCCATTTATTGATATCAAATTTTCGATGAAATCTTTATATATTTGTATGCAAAGAATCCTTCATTTTGAGTACTAGTCTCTAATATTCTTGCATGTGTCACCAGCTCCAGAGTCCTAAGAGCATGTAAATCATGGTGCACTGAAGAGAGTTAAAGTCTCCGTGGAATATCAGTAGAAGGTAAAAAATAAATCAACAAACTAGTGGACTAGTTGTTTCTATGTTAAAAAAAGACAGTCAACACATTCAAAATGGAATGAGTGTGGTACACAAGCTGATAAGCCCGATAATGTACGTATACTGACACTGCAACCATGCCTATTTCTTTGTAGAACAAGAATAGAACAAAATGAGTGTAAGGATGGAATAGAGGCAATGGCACTAAGATTATTAAAATTGTATTAAAAAAAATGGTTAAAAAAATACTTTTTTGACAAAGAATCCCTTTAATCACAGTGCCTGAATTGTAATATAGAGGAGGAAAAATCCTCCAATATCATCCAGATACTGGTAATTATAAATGAAGATAACCAGGGGCTGACCCATATCTAAAGGATTCCTCTATGATAAAAGTTGTCACAAAACAATTTCTAAGGATGATGAGTTGTTATCCTAATGCAATAGTACTCATGTATAGACCTCTATTGTAGGTTACCAAGTTATAGATTGAAAAAACAAAATGATAGAATTACACATACAAAAAAATTATATCAGGAACTTAAACAAAATCTAGAACAAATAACCAATCGGTACTCTCATGAAGACTCTTGACATTCCAAGAACATTGCAAGATATGAAATAACATAAAAAATTGCAAATCAGTTGCACATTTCCACAAAACCTTAAAAAACAGAAATAGTGGAAAGCATGAAAGAGAACTACTTGGCCAAGCACCAATCTCACTCCCAAAGAAGCCTCAGAAGACTAGAATGCTTTATGAAGAAATATCTCATCATTATGATGGTAAACTTAAAGCCAATCTTAATACAGCATGGTAAATTGCATCATTATATTACTTCTCTGCAGGGTTGATAGTTTCTTTTCTAACAGTAATTTAAAGTCTCTGTGAATCATGGAGACACACACACACACACACACACACTCTCTCTCTCTCTCTCTCTCTCTCTCTCTCTCTCTCTCTCTCTCTCTCTCTCTCTCTCTCTCTCTCTCTCTCTCTCTCTCTCTCTCTCTCTCTCTCTCTCTCTCTCTCTCTCTCTCTCTCTCTCTCTCTCTCTCTCTCTCAAGCAGCCAGCTCTATCCAGATTGGTTGCATGGGAGTGTGCAAACCATGAATTGCTTGGATTGATGATTTATAGTCTGCTACTGTTAAAAAAAATTTTATCACAAATGTTTTTCCCTTCTCACAATATCTAAACTTGTGTCAGAAGTCTGCTACTACTTCCGTAAATATTAAACCGAACCCTTTTAATTTTTCCCCTGGTTTTTTAATTAACCCCTGACCTAACCTTTAATCTAAGCTGATGGCTATAAGCATTTAGTGTGCTTCAATGATACCAGCAGTGCCCTTTTGTTCCTAATGAAAGCATGAAATGAGTTCTAGTTGGAAATGTAAAAGTTCTTCTGGCCTACACCTTCATACTATTCAATGAAAAAGGAAAATAAAAGTTTTGGTTAGATAGAATAAAAAGTAATGCCATGACTTATATACACACAACACACATTTGTAGATCTTGGAATGAACGACCACAGGAACACAATAACAGGAAGTTATTCACTATAATAGACTTACTTCAACTATCAAATGCAAACCTCAATATTATAAATTTTTATAAAGTTGCTTGAATATACTCCCTGACAATATGGACTAAGTTTGTTTGAATAGAATCTCTCCTGGGAAATTACCTAGACCATGTAGCACCTACATTGACAATTCTACCATTCATCATAGGGCTGGATACTGCCCTGCTTTCTACTGAAAATTAATTAATGGCCTCCATACACAATATATTAATGAGTTATGAAGACAACTTAAATTACCCAGGAAAAAGTTCTGAAAAATTTTCTTTAAACTTTCACGATACCCTAATTAAATTTACATGTGGAGACCGATTTGCCTTCAAGAAATTGCTCTACCTAAATACGAAGAAGCTTCTATCCTACACATGGGTTTCAACTAATGGCAAAGCTGAGGATAATAAGGCATCAAGGCTTTGAAAGAAATTAGAACTAAAGATCAAGTGGAGTGTCACTTGTGCAACTAAACTAACAAAAGGTGAATGCCATAACAGTAAATGGTGCTAATGCAATGCCATATGTATTAATTCACACCACCTGGCATCATTATGTTATGACTGGATGTGCACTAAACTGGAAACAAGGAAAACAGAACAAGAAAAACTCGACTAACCTGTGTTCTCTGCGCCCCTCGGGATTATGACATCTGCAAACTTCTTGGTCTGAAAAGATAAAATGAATTAGTCTATCTCATTAGGAAACCCAAAATTAATAGCATGCCAAAAATAATCTAAACATACACCTCAAAAATCTATATTTGAGTAATTGTTTTTTTTACCAAAGCAGCTGAACCTAATAACAGTAGGCCAATGGTCTCTACCTTTTACATTTCTTAGGAAGAACAGGCAAATTTCAAATGCATTACTGAGAACTGGTTCATATACATTTCAGTTTTTTAACCTACAGCCTTGAGTTAGTGCATTCTAAGTATTTTTTTTTCTTATCTTTTTATTCTTTAATAACATTTTGTATTTGTTCAAATCATTCTTCGTAAGGAGCTATGGTTAGTTTTGGAAATTCATATTAATCAATTTCTTAAGGGAAATTTGTTTTTATTGCAAAGTAGTTCTTTTTGCATATTCTAACAAGCGGACCCGGTTCCGTACACAATTATTTTCTAACTTGGGTATGTACTTATTTTTTTTTAATTCTGCAGAAATTATTTTAGAATCCCACATAAAGGAATAGATTTGCATTTTTCCTTCAATACGGCAGTTGTAAATGAATGTTTGCTGCACAAATGTCCTTCTTACTTCTTTGTTTGTTCATTTATATATTTACAAATTTTATGTTATAATAATGTTAAAAGATGCACCGTGTCAAGAGAGAACAAATAAATAGGGCAAAAACATAAAATTTGCCAAAAAAAAAATACGGACAATATATTACGCTAGCCACGTCTTACTCGTGTGCACATTTGGTACAGGTAGCATAATTATTGTAAGCGTATTTGAGAGAAATAATCCTGAAATATGATAAACTCTACAAAAACAACTTTGAAGGCCATTTTCTCAAAACTAGGAATTTTCATAGAAATATTGCATAGGCATTTTTTTAAACTACCAATTTTGGTCATTCAAACGTGAAAAGATAGGGAATTTTGTAATACAATATCGAGAAACTTTTTCCAAAAATTAAAAACTTCGATATGAAATAAATTCACCTTTTAAAGTGACGTCTATCCTTATAAAATACATATATATAATACATATAAAAAATCAAAGTGCTATAAAAACTTCCTCTCAAAATTTTTGTAAATAAAATTACTTATGAAATATATCCTTAAAAAAAAAATAAAAATAATTAGGCAGAGTTTGAAGCAACTCCAAAATAACATTGTTTAAATAGGGCCGAGTCATGCTCCTTAACACAGGTTTCTTTTCGTTTGCTGCCACTAGTTTCTGCTTATACAAAAAACACTACTGACAAAAAGTTCTTTACTTCAATGTTTTTTCCAGTTTCTTTTCTCCATTTACCTTATCTATCAAATAAATCTATTAAGATATTATATAATGAATGCAAGAATATGTTAAAGGTTGTGCTGCTTCAAATTTTCCTTCCAATATAATACCTACTTTTCGACCACAACTAAATCTTAAAAATCTGTTTTATTGCTAGAAAAATCATCATAATTTGTAACTACATTCTCCACCTACTTGACTAGTTTTCTCATGTCCTTAAGCTTGTAGCATGACTCATGATCTTTGGGTTGGAATTTTGGAAATTCAAATTACTGCATTCTTTTTTCTAGGAGAATGACTATATTTCATATTTCAAATGGGCTTTTAAGTAAAAACAATCGAAAAAATAAAAAAAGGACTTTTCTTTATATTTACTCAAGTGCGTCCAGCTACTGAGGGCAGATCCACTGCCTCATAGTGAAGGGGTTAACTAAAGACGTATTGCTTTCATATCGGTATCTTTAAAAAGAAAAAATCCACATGCATGTAACATAAGTCATCACATTACCATTCAATAACATTCAAAACATCCCAAATTATCAGATTCAGTTAATTTAACTAACAAAAAATTATCTGGAAACTACATGAAGGATCAGGCTATCATTACTGTATTAGTAATAAAGCCGTCTAACCAGGTCAATAAGAATGTGTCAAAGACAAAATTGAAGCATAAACTGAGGCTGACACATATTTAAATCATGTAACCTTGTGAAAGATGGCTGTGTGAAGAGGTAGATGTATTAAACACACAAGTCTGAAACACACTAAAAAAAAAAAAAAAAGTATCAAAATCTAAACAAGGAGAAAGTGTGTCACAATACTTACAGGTAAACAAAATTCTTCGAAGGCAGGTTTTACCAAGTTTGTGTACTGGTTCAAGACATGTTCTAAATTTCTGGCACGTTCTCTGGTGTCTCGCATAACTACAAAAAAGCAAAAAAAACAAGAAATCTCTTAATAATCAAAGAAATAACTTGAAAAATACAACGATGAAGATCCACAATAATTGTGATTGAAAAAAATAGTTTATTTCTAAGAACTTCATCCAACATTCACCAAAGCTGCTATGGGACCGATGATAATCTTCAAATAGTTTTATATGTTAGTATATAACTACACTCTAAAGTTTCAATTTGGGGACACCAAGTCATACCAAAATAACAGCCATATAAATATCACTAACTAAATTATCAATAGCTCTGCAAGGTAAAAATCAGCTGCCTGAATAAGATAGCATTAATTTGATTGGGTAAAGTCAGTTGGAGCATGGGAGTCCGTTCTGACATTTTTTTGGTTGCCGCTGATAGCCGATTCATTGATGGTATGGAAAAATGTAATTAATGCATTTTACAGAAAGATTTATTATACAAAGCTTTGGTGAAATGAAAAAACATAGTTTTCTATTTCCAGAGAATGACTACCCACAGCCATACAAGTGATAGAAAAAACTATTACAGGACTTTACTCATGTTTTTTAAAAATCTAACTAGAAAAAAAAAATCAAGGGGACTTCCTACCTCTTCTGGCTAACCGGGTGTCTGCATCTGAATCGACAAACAACTTCATGTGGAAGTGAGATCGAATTTCTGGTTGATAGAACATCAAAATGCCCTCAAACAACACAACATCAGCAGGGTAAAGTGTAGTAGTACTTTCAAGCCTGCAAAAAAAGAAAACAATATACTAAGGAAAAAAAGTAATTCAATTGCTATCAATAACACTCTGCTAACCAGCCTGGCTAGCAAATACAAAAAAAAAAGTCAATTACACTTTTAGAATAGATACACGCACACAATTCAAGAATGAGCTGGTTTGCTTAAACAATGACAAATTAAAACAAAGGTTATATATCCCAAACCTTCATTTCATAAAGCAATTTCTACAAACACTTTATACAATTCTGCTACTAAAAACTTTTTTGTTTTTGACTCTCTACTATTTTCATATAAGGGTTTCTATTTCCCATCAACAATTTCAAACAACATGGTCTTAACGAGTTAAAACATCCTTGTAAAAGGGATCAGGTTGAAAACCTTCTCTGGTAAAAGGTATCACTGCAATTTTCCCTTCAAAAATGAATAACACTGAAACCTATCTTCTCTAAGTCTATTATTCAGTGCCTATCTCATTTAGACTTTCCTCAAGGCTTCAAGAAATGTCAAAGTTTCCTTTCCAAAAAAAAAAAAAAAAAAAAAAAAAAGGTATAGAATAGGGTTTAGCACTCAGAAAAGTAAAGGTCACTATAAAGACATACATATCCTAAGGGCAAATAAAGTAAGGCTTGTATTGGATTGTTGAGAACAGACTGGCATATACTCATTCTTGTAAGACACAAATAATAACAACCTCTGAAGTTTATAGCTCCAGGATGCCAATAATAAAAGGATGAGTTAAAAAGTGAGGAAGATGACCAAGCCATAACTTGGTCCACTACAACCACCTGTTCAACAAATAGGATTATAATTATTTGAGAGTTGAATTGCCATGGTAAAGCTTACAAATGGTGGGGTGATACTGCTAAGTACTTGAAAAAAAAAAAAATACTGTAAACAGAATGTTGAGTCATGAGGAATCTGATCAGATGAACCAGAACATTTACCTCCTCTGAGTCATCATATGGTACATAACTATAAAGACTAGGGATGACAGAGGCTCTCATGGCATATGGTATGTGTGATCCTCTTACTGAACGAGGTAAAGGAAGGGATGATAAAAGGTATTGTGGAATCGTCTACTTACACTGAATTCAACTTTTCATTATATAGCCATGTACACCTGAGAACCAATGGGACAATAGCATTTGTGCAATTACACTCTGGAGAGAAACTGCTAAGGTGTAAAACTCTCACTCTTCTTAATCATAGAAGAGAAAAAGTAAAAAAGTTGAAATAATGAAATTGGAGTAAAAAAACTAATTCATCAGTGAGGTAATAATACAGTAAAAGGGCAATAACACAGGAAACATTTCAAATATACAATAGTAACTGCAAATACTGGAGACCCAAGAAAAAGAAAGTTTTGTTTGCTTGTTTGTTTATGTCACGAATGTCAGAGGGAATGTACCCCCCCACACACATAAGATAAATGTCAAGGCCCCTCTCCATTAAGCTAAGACCAGGATGGGCCAGGCAATGGCTGCATACACTCTAGAATCTATCAACCTTAAGAGGGGCTTGAAAGCCTGTCCAATAGATTGCCAGGCAGGGACGTTTCTAAAGTGAAAATCTTTTATAACTATCAAGACCTCTGTAGACGTATCACATGAAAGGGGGCTCATGCTTGATTTGTACCTCCTCCTGTCTATCAGATAAAGTGATCAGTGTCTGAGAACATTCCAAGATCAATAATCTAGGTATAAAAGTGATACGGTTGTGATGAAATAAATGTGAATAAAAGGTCATGTACACTATTTACATAAATCAAATTGGATTTTCCTTATGATCTGTTTCCAAGTTTGCGTTAAGAAATTGAACCACTTAACACTTTCATCACCATAAAAATATAAGAAAACCTTCAAAGGCCTAACATCACTAGTGTATGTTAACATATAAATCTTTCGGAAAATTGAAAGGAGCTAAAGTCAATCAACTGTAGGTATTACAGTACACTCCGTTTAAAGGACTCTAGAAATATGATTTGATTGGTTGGTCAAGGAGAATAAGGTATCTGTAAACATCATCCGTTTTAGAAATTTACCTACCTATGTTGGAACTAGATAGCCACAACCTAGCTTGACCCTACAGGCCCCGTTCTAAAATGCACCTTCATAGTTTGTTCCATGATCCCAATGTCCACATCTCTAGCGCTGTACTTTGCTTTCAGACTATTCTTGAGTCTCACAACAAATAAGTTATAGTTTGTTTCATGGAATCTGGCCCATAAGGCACATAATAATGGTCAAAAGGTCATTTATAAGGTCAAATTGGAACAAGAATCTCTTTTGGTTGCACCATGAAGTAAAGAGGTTTGACAGCACAGCAAGATGATAGAAAGGAAGTGGGAATGGAGGCAAAGAATAAGACTAAATAATTTGAAATGCAACAACAACTTTTTATCTTTTAATAATGCTACGGAGACATCTTCCTAATGTCTCAGGAATATAATGCGAGACCTTCAGATACTGTAGACCATTTACAATTACTATAATCAATTGAGCAATTGTTGTCTAATGCATCAATAATATGGATCTTGTGTCTAGAGCCAGACTTGAGTGTCTGCTATAAGAACAACTTTTTTCATAGCCCACTGCATTTCTTTTAACAAAATTAAGAATGACTTTCATATTATACTTTAAAATAATTCTTTACATAAATGTAAATACTCAACTTCTTAGCTAAATTTCTTTCATTGGTCAGCTGGCAGACAAAGTTCTCAAACTTCATGGATGAAATAATAATTTAGTAGAGTGGTCTAAAGAGTTGAATAAATATCTTTTAAGCTACAAACCTAAAGACCTGCTGAAAACAAAAGAAAATGTTATATGGTGAAAATAAATGTTTTAGATTTTTTTCAGGTCCAGTGGCTTGAGAGTAAGCATACACAAACATGAGAAAAATCCCGCCACTAAAATTACACTTAGTTGTTGCACATTATATCAGACCCACAAGAGAAAAATGGATGGATCTGATCAACAATTATTCCATAATTTTCCATAAGAAACCACATGAATTTATTTAAAAAATGGATAACATTATTCAGCAAGATTTAAAATTATGGATACAATAGTGTACAAAACATCTTTAAACATCAGTGCATAGAGTACAGTACCATAATACAAACAACACATTCATGGCAAGTTATGATTAAAAGCAACTGCAACAAATTACCAAAAAAAATGACAAATTTGTAGATAATTTGTATTTTTCCTAACTATACAAACCTTAGCTATTTAAAGTGGGCAATTACTTTCGGCATAGCTGAAAGGACGAGCCATAAAAATTTAACGAGGGATTATTACCCCACCGCTAGTTAGCGACGGGTAGGGAGGGTAGTTAGCTACCCTCCCCCCTCACACACCTATGTTGTAGCTCCAATTTGCTTAGAGGTAGGACATCATGGGGGACAGGGCTGGCGGGCAAGTTTGATTAAATAGCTAAGGTTTGTGTAGTTAGGAAAAATGTTATTTTTATTAATAAAATAAATTTTTGAATATACTTACCTGGTGATCATATAAGCTGCAACTCTGTTGCTCGACAGAAAAACCTACGGTCAAAATACGCCAGCGATCGCTATGCAGGTGGGGGTGTACATCAACAGCGCCATCTGTCGAGCAGGTACTTAGTACTCCAAGTAAACAAAGAACCAATTTTCTCCTCGGTCCACTGGGTCTCTATTGGGGAGGAAGGGAGGGTCCTTTAATATATGATCACCGGGTAAGTATATTCAAAAATTTATTTTATTAATAAAAATAACATTTTTCAATATTAAACTTAGCCGGTGATCATATAAGCTGATTCACACCCAGGGGGGTGGGTAGAGACCAGCATTACATGTTTACATTATTATGAGCTAAGTATTTTGTATTTCATTTTAGCAGTTATTCAAAATAACAAACATAAAATAAATAAGTACCTGGTAAGGAAGTCGACTTGAACAATTACTCTGCCTTTTTAAGTACGTCTTCCTTACGGAGCCTCGCGATCCTCTTAGGATGCTGAGCGACCCCTAGGATCTGAAGTATCAAGGGTTGCAACCCATACAACAGGACCTCATCAAAACCTCTAATCTAGGCGCTTCTCAAGAAATGACTTTGACCACCCGCCAAATCAAGTAGGATGCGAAAGGCTTCTTAGCCTTCCGGACAACCCAAAAACAATAATAAAACATTTCAAGAGAAAGATTAAAAAGGTTATGGAATTAGGGGATTGTAGTGGTTGAGCCCTCACCCACTACTGCACTCGTTACGAATGGTCCCAGAGTGTAGCAGTTCTCGTAAAGAGACTGGACATTCTTAAGATAAAAAGACGCGAACACTGATTTGCTTTTCCAATAGGTTGCGTCGATTATACTTTGCAGAGATCTATTTTGTTTAAAGGCCACGGAAGTTGCGACAGCTCTAACTTCGTGTGTCCTTACCTTCAGCAGAGCTTGGTCTTCCTCATTCAGATGGGAATGAGCTTCTCGTATTAACAGTCTGATAAAATAGGATAAAGCATTCTTTGACATAGGCAAAGATGGATTCTTAACTGAACACCATAAAGCTTCAGACGGGCCTCGTAAAGGTTTTTAAATAGAACTTAAGAGCTCTTACAGGACATAAGACTCTTTCTAGTTCATTTCCAACCATACGATAAGTTTGGAATGTCGAACGATATTGGCCAAGGCCGAGAAGGCAGCTCGTGTTTGGCTAGAAAACCAAGTTGTAGAACATGTAGCCGTTTCGGATGAGAATCCGATGTTCTTGCTGAAGGCATGAATCTCACTGACTCTTTTAGCTGTGGCTAAGCATACCAGGAAAAGTGTCTTTAAGGTGAGATCTTTCAGGGAGGCTGATTGTAGCGGTTCGAACCTGTCTGACATAAGGAATCTTAGTACCACGTCTAAATTCCAACCAGGTGTAACCAAACGACGCTCCTTCGTGGTCTCAAAAGACTTAAGGAGGTCCTGTAGATCTTTATTGTTGGAAAGATCTAAGCCTCTGTGACGGAAGACTGATGCCAACATGCTTCTGTAACCCTTGATAGTGGGAGCTGAAAGAGATCGTTCTTTCCTCAGATATAAGAGGAAGTCAGCTATTTGAGTTACAGAGGTACTGGTCGAGGATACGGATACTGACTTGCACCAGTTTCGGAAGATTTCCCACTTCGATTGGTAGACTCTAAGGGTGGATGTTCTCCTTGCTCTAACAATCGCTCTGGCTGCCTCCTTCGAAAAGCCTCTAGCTCTCGAGAGTCTTTCGATAGTCTGAAGGCAGTTAGACGAAGAGCGTGGAGGCCTAGGTGTACCTTCTTTACGCGTGGCTGACGTAGAAGGTCCACCCTTAGGAGAAGTGTTCTGGGAACGTCTACTAGCCATCGAAGTACCTCGGTGAACCATTCTCTCGCGGGCCAGAGGGAAGCAACTAGCGTCAACCTTGTCCCTTCGTGAGAGGCGAACTTCTGCAGTACCTTGTTGACAATCTTGAACGGAGGGAATGCATATAGATCTAGATGTGACCAATCTAGTAGAAAGGCATCTATATGAACTGCTGCTGGGTCCGGGATTGGTGAGCAAAATATTGGGAGCCTCTTGGTCATCGAGGTTGCGAAGAGATCTATGGTTGGCTGGCCCCAGGTGGCCCAAAGTCTCTTGCATACATCCTTGTGGAGGGTCCAATCTGTTGGAATTATTTGTCCCTTCCGACTGAGACAATCTGCCATGACATTCAAGTTGCCTTGGATGAACCTCGTTACTAGTGATATGTCTAGACCTTTTGACCAGGTGAGGAGGTCCCTTGCGATCTCGTACAATGTCAGAGAGTAGGTCCCTCCTTGCTTGGAGATGTACGCCAAAGCCGTGGTGTTGTCCGAGTTCACCTCCACCACTTTGCCTAGAAGGAGAGACCTGAAGCTTTTCCAGGTCAGACGTACTGCCAGTAGCTCCTTGCAGTTGAAATGCATTGTCCTTTGACTCGAGTTCCATAATCCCGAGCATTCCCTACCGTCTAATGTCGCACCCCAGCCTACGTCCGATGCGTCCGAGAAGAGAACGTGGTTGGGAGTCTGAACAGTCAGGGGAAGACCCTCTCTAAGGTTGATATAGTCCTTTCACCAAGTCAGACAAGACTTTATCTTTCCGGAAACCGGGATCGAGACCGCTTCTAGCGTCTTGTCCTTTTTCCAGTGGAAAGCTAGATGGTATAGAAGAGGACGGAGGTGTAGTCTTCCTAGTGACACAAATTGATCCACGGATGACAGTGTCCCTACCAGACTCATCCACAGCCTGACTGGGCAGCGTTCCTTCTTCAGCATCTTCTGGATGGATAGCAGGGCTGGGGGCTGATCGTCTTGTTCAGCAACGTCCTCATCAGAGGGTTCCTCATCCGAAACTGATGAGGAAACGGCAACGGAGTGGGCAACGTCGCTGAATCCGGTCGCACTGGTGGATGCGTGACGGAGCCGGACGCAATATCATGGAACTGCTGCACAGTCTGTGAACTGTCAACAACCATGGGTGCGCGAGGAAGTACAGCGTCAACCCGAAACTGTCTAGACTGTCTGGGTTGTGCAGTCAACACCCTACCGGGTTGCTGAGGTTGACGCACTGCGTCACAACAAGTCACCTCTGCTGGTTGTTGAACGTCCTGAACGTCAACAACCACCTCCGAGCGTCGCTTAACGTCAACGTGCGACCGGCAACCCACACTGGGTCGCATCGGTGGAGGAACCACCTCAACTGGCAGACGCGAGTAGGTTACCTCAGCATCAACAGGGCGCACAACCGACCGGTTGGAAGGTTGTTGGCCAGAAGGAGGAACCACCTCAACTGGCAGACGCGAGTAGGTTACCTCAGCGTCAACAGGGCGCACAACCAACCGGTTGGAAGGTTGTTGGTCAGAAGGTTCTTCTCCGCATTTAAGTCCTCTATCAAGGACGCAAGCTTGGACTGCATGTCTTGCAGCAAAGCCCATTTAGGGTCTACGGGAGCAGGTGTGGCAACAGACGGGGTTAGCGACTGAGGCGGAACCATTTACCATCCCTGAAAGCCTTGTTATGTGTGACATAATAGTACAGCAAAACTTCAAAGGCTCGACAAAAGTTGAGAAGTTGACCTGTAAACAACTTGGAGCGTCTCCTGGCTAGGCGCCAGGGCGAGTCTACCAGAATTGAGAAGTCTATCTGGGCAGAGGCATGAACTCCCAAGCCGAGAACTTCTCTCGTGTCCTATTAGACTCTCGCTCTATAAGCCAGTTTAAAAGAAGGGAAATCAAAGGCTGTATCCCTAAAACTCCTCCTGGTGCAAAAACCAGTCGCCTAGCCAACGTAACGCTCTCTAGGAGAGCGAGAGCACTAGCTTAAAAACAACGGCTTCGAAGTAGCTAGGCCTAGTGTAAGTTCTGACGTTTAGGCGAACGAGGAGCAGCAGTTACAAGATCCGGACGAAGATCCTTAAAAAATCATCATGATTTAATTAAAGTCCATAGGAGGCTAAGCAGCTTAAGGCTCCTCTCCAAATGACAGAGTCCTCAAGGGAATATCAGTAGGAGGGAGAACAGCACTTTCTCATCTACAGGAACCTTGTCCGATAAAAGCTAGGTTATCTCAGTGAGTCTCTCACTGGTACATTAGTAGCAGACCAGAAGGCAACGTCATGTAACTGCTTGACAGTCTGTGAACTGTCAACAACTGAACTGTCAACCACAACAGGTGCGTGAGGACATACAGTGTTCACTCGAGACTGCTTTGACTGTCTATACTGAGCAGTCAAAACAACTCTAGAATGCGGAGGTTGACGCACCGCGTCAAAACAAAACAACTTAGACTGTTGTTGTACCTCGCGAACGTCAACGGAAGGTTCCGTGCGTTACTGAACGTCAACATGCGGCTGGCAGGGTACACTGGAACGCATGGGTGGCGGGACTCTCTCAGCTGGAGTGCGGCAGAAGGTCGCCTCAGCGTCCACAGAACGCACAACCGTGTTGGTTGTAGGCTAGAGGTTGGTGCAGTGTCAACCTTCTCCGCACGAAAGTCCCGCATCAATGACGTTAACTGAGACTGCATGGTCTGCAGCAAAGACCACTTAGGGTCTACAGGAGCAGGTGCGGCAACAGACGGTGTGACTGCCTGATGCGGTACCGCTTTGCCTCTCTTAGGAGGTGAGCAGTCGTCGGAAGACTGCAGCAAGTCCGAACTGACCCAGTGGCTACAACTGGGCCGTTGGACTTGCGCGGAAGGGACCGACTTGCGCTTAATAAGCTGCGAGACCTTGGTCCATGGTTTCTTACGAGAAACCTCTTCCGCAGACGAGAAATAAATGGGCTCTCTCGTCTTTGTGTGGGTGGGGCGATCTTGGGTAGATACGCCCGAAACCACGGAGGGAAACGTCTGTTCGTTGATCAAGGCCTGACGAACCCATAAGTCGTTCGACATTACTTCTCCTCTGGGCTTGGGAGCTTGCAAGAGGTCCCGGACTAGGTGAACGACAGGCACGAACAGACGAACCCTCGGACGCAACACTGTAACACTTTGCGCATATCACTTTGATTTTCTGTTTTGCACTTATTTCACTGAAATCGAAACTTTTACTGATTTCTATCTGAAACATGCAATTCTACCCTTATTAAAAGGTAGTAATTGCGAAATCAGTCGTATAATGCAGCTCATTAATACTAGCAAAAAACAGAAAACATATATAAAGATAAAAAATTCAGTGGCTGGGAAAGAGACTAAACACTAGTTCAAATAAACTACGTTTACAATCTCTCACCGCACATAGCCTGGAGACAAGAATAAAACCCTAGAATCGTTTTACCTTCTTCCCCGTACAGCGACTAGGGACGAGAGTAACACGAGAAAAACGTTACCCGCTTGAACGGAACGTTTTCTCTCCTCTCTCTCCCTCCGTCTCTATCTCTCTCTCTCTTTCTCTATTGATTTCGCACCTAAGAGAAGAGCCCAATTATATATCGTCAAAAAAACATGTTATTTGACTAAAGGAAAAAACTGAAAGGTTTTCCAAATAAAAAGTTCCTTTAAATTAGAATTTAAAACATTTAAGCTAAGAAAGAATGAACAAAACGTCAGAATCGATTTACTCTTACTGCAAAGTGAAACCGTGATACACTCTCTCTCTATCGTAACGATAGAGCGCATGTTGAACGTCCTGAACGTCAACAACTGCGAAGCATAAAAAAACTAAACGTTAGTTCATCTTTGAAAACAGTACGAAGACTATCAAAGAAATTCTTTCATAAAACATTAAATTTAAAAAGTTTTAAATTCTTTAAAGGCTAAATACGATATAACGGGCTCAACGTTGATTAACTTTGGTTCCAAGTTAGGACCGCCTACTATCAGGAAAGGTCGCATATAAACAAAACATAAAAATTATCTTTATATGTTTATAATAAATGGAAAGTTAATCGAAGAGGCCAAATAAAGGCGGAGAGATATAAAATATATAGATCTATAAAGTGTTAAGTAAAATTACTAAAAACCTAAACACACTTCCGTCTAAGGGAAGGGTCGGCCATTTAAAAGTGAAAGAGAGTCCATACTCTCTTTGTCACCCTAATTAAATCTATCCAAAACGAGTTCAAGTTTTGAGATGAAGATAAAACACCTGCATAGCGAAAGCTCAAAACTAGAATAGTGTACTTCACCAAATAGTTGTGAAAACAAATCCAGTTAGTAACAGCGTATTAGTAAGTCTTGCCGGTAGCCCGACAGAGAGAAAATTGGTTCTTTGTTTACTTGGAGTACTAAGTACCTGCTCGACAGATGGCGCTGTTGATGTACACCCCCACCTGCATAGCGATCGCTGGCGTATTTTGACCGTAGGTTTTTCTGTCGAGCAACAGAGTTGCAGCTTATATGATCACCGGCTAAGTTTAATATTGAAAAATACAAATTATCTACGAATTTGTCACTTGTTCCGTAACTGGAATACAAACCACGCTATTTAAAGTGGGTGACTTGACCCTAGGAAGGGTGGAACAAGTCCCAGCCATACTTGATTTTGGCTTTGCCCGGGGACTCATTATCTGAGTGTGTCAGCACTCAACAATAAAGAGTCCCTGCACCTCGCTCGCACCTTGCTATGCAAGGGCTGCGGCCTACGTAAGCTGTGTGTGAAGGAAATAAGTGTGACTCGTCCTAGGAAGTTGACCTGAAGTTCTTTAGATGGAAACTTAGGGCTAGGACTCTCACAATACCACCTCGTCAGGGTATGGGGACGCGACAGTATTAACTTAATACTAGGAACACAAGGGAACATGGTTTACCTGCAATGGTTTGAGGTCAGCTGTGCAGAGAACCCAGGATGCTGCTTTCCCCAAAAGAGGGGAGGATGAAGAAAAGAATAAGGGCCAGGCATACCTTTTCATTCATGCAGAATAAAACCGGGTAACAATGCCCCAACCCTCTGCTACTTGTCCATTAAGGAGCCTGAGGTTTAAACCAGCTGTTGTGCAGCCACCACAGGGCCGATAGAGAACGTATCGAGCCTCCTGTAGGTCACGTCTTGCAGGTAGTGGGCTGTGAAGGTCGTTTGACGCTTCCACACCACTGCTTGCAGAACCTGCGTCACTGAGAAGTTTTTCTTGAAGGCCAGGGAGGTAGCTACTCCCGACATCATGAGCTCTAGGACGACGTGATGGAGGAGGGTCAGGATTCAGGGACAGATGGATTGCCTTTCGAATCCATGCTGAGATGGTGTTCATGGTAACCCTCCTCTTCGATCTCCCAGTGCTGACAAACAAGGCCCGCACTTGGGGACGAACTGCAGCTGTTCTCTTCAGGTATAGTCTCAGACTCCTTACTGGGCACAGTAGGAGATGGTCTGGGTCATCTGTTACGGAACGAAGACTCGAAATCTGGAAGGAGTTGAAGCGAGAGTCCGGCACTCCCGGATTCTGAGTCTTAGCAATAAACTCAGGGACGAAGCTGAACGTTATCTCCCCCCATCCCCTTGAATGGGCGATGTCATACGAGAGACCATGAAGTTCGCTAACTCGCTTGGCTGACGCCAAAGCTAGTAGGAACACCGTCTTCCAAGTCAGGTGGCGATCTGAAGTCTGGCGTAATGGTTCGTAGGGAGGTCTCATTAGAGATCTGAGAACTCGAACCACGTTCCATGGAGGAGGTCTCACTTCCGACTGAGGGCTGGTAAGTTCATAACTACGTATGAGTAGGGAAAGTTCTAGCGAAGAAGAAATGTCCACTCCTTTGAGCCTGAAGGCTAGACTTAAGGCTGAGCGATAGCCTTTCACTGCCGAGACTGAAAGGCGCATTTCTTCTCGCAAATAAACGAAGAACTCCGCTATTGCTGGAATAGTGGCATCGAGTGGAGAGATACCCCTTCCGCGACACCAACCACAGAAAACTCTCCACTTCGCCTGGTAGACTCCTGCGGATGACTTTTGCAGGTGTCCAGACATCCTTTCCGCAACTTGTTGCGAAAATCCTCTCTCTGCGAGGAGATGCTGGATTGTCTCCAGGCGTGAAGTCGAAGCGAAGCTACGGCTTTGTGAAAGACGTTGGTGTGTGGTTGTTTGAGTAGCTCGTGTCGTGGAGGGAGTTCTCTTGGAGGCTCCGTAAGGAGTTGCAGAAGGTCCGGGAACCATTCCGCGTGATGCAACAGCGGAGCTATGAGAGTCATCGAGAGGTTGACCGATAGTCCGGTCTTGTTGAGTACCCTCCTCATCAGACAGAACGGGGGAAAGGCGTATACGTCGATGTTGTCCCACCGTTGTTGGAAAGCATCTTGCCAGAGTGCCTTGGGGTCCGGGACTGGGGAACAGTACAGCGGCAGTTTGAAGTTCAACACTGTCGCGAACAGATCCACAATCGGGGAACCCACAAGTCAGGACTTTGTTGGATACTTGACGATCCAAAGACCACTTGGTACTCACTATCTGAGATGCTCTGCTCAGACTGTCGGCGAGCACATTCCTTTTGCCCGGAATGAAGAGAGCCAAAAGTGGAATCGAGTGGACTTCGGTCCATCTCAGTATTTCTACTGCAAGATGGGATAGCTGTTCTGAAAAGGTACCTCCCAGCTTGTTGATGTAAGCCAATACTGTGGTGTTGTCGCTCATCACCACCACAGAGTGACCCGCCAGGTGCTGTTGGAACTGTTGAAGAGCCAGAAAAACGGCCTTCATTTCAAGCAGATTTATATGGAGGCACCTTTCTGATTCTGACCACAGGCCTGAGGTTCTGTGGTTCAGAGCGTGGGCCCCCCACCCTTTCTTTGAGGGGTCCGAAAACAGCATCAAATCCGGGGGGAGGACGAGAAGATCCACTCCCTTTCGTAGGTTCTCGTCTGGCACCCACCACTGCAGGTCCGTCAGTTCTGCGAGACCCATAGGGATCAAGAAGTCCGGGGAATCGTGTCCTTGACTCCACCGGGACTTGAGTCGCCATTGCAGGGATCTCATTCTGAGGCGACCGTTGGGACCTAGACGGACCAAGGATGAGAGATGGCCGAGGAGACATAACCACGATTGGGCTGGGAGTTCGTCTCGTCTGAGGAAAGGACTTGCGACCTTCCTCAGCCTAGCTATCCTGGCGTCTGATGGGAAGGCTCTGTGGAGATTGGTGTCCAATATCATGCCTAGATATACCAGTCTTTGGGAAGGAAGCAGAGAAGACTTCTCGAGATTTACCATGATCCCTAGATCTTGGCAAATCCCCAGAAGTTTTCTCTCGGTGTCGAAGAAGGGTTGACTCCGAGTCTGCCAAGATCAGCCAGTCGTCCAGATAACGGAGGAGACGGATGCCGATCTTGTGTGCCCACGAAGATATCAGGGTGAACACTCCGGTGAAAACCTGAGGTGCTGTGGAGAGATTGAAGCACAGCACCTTGAACTGGTAGATCTTGTTGTCTAGGCTGAATCTTAGGTACTTCCTTGAAGACGGCTGGATTGGGATCTGGAAGTACGCGTCCTTCAGATCCAGTGTGCACATGAAGTCTCGCGGTCTCACTGCGAGTCTGACCGTGTCTGCCGTCTCCATGCTAGGGGTCTGCTTGACAAACCTGTTCAGAGCTGAGAGGTTGATGACTGGTCTCCAGCCTCCAGACGTCTTCTTTACAAGAAAGAGTCGACTGTAGAAGCCTGGGACCCGTCGACGACCTCTTGGAGAGCGTCCTTCTTCAACATGGTCTTGACTTCTGCCCAAAAGGCTTGCCCCCTTGCCGATCCCATGGCAAGAGAGCTCAACGACACTGGATTCACTGTCAGGGAGGAAGAGATGTTATGAACGGGACGCAATATCCTTGGCTGATCATGGAGATCGTCCAGGAATCGGCCCCGAGTTGCTGCCACCTGTTCGCGCAACTTTGGAGGCATCCCCTCACTGGTGGACTGCCAAACCTAGCGTTTGCAGCCTTGGCCACTCCCCCTAGGATTCTTGCCTCCCTGGAGGACTTCTTGCCTCTCCTGTCCTTGACGGGGAAGGGCTGTTTGGACACCGCTGCCTTTGCTGCTATTGCCAGCTTTGTCATCTTTGCAGGGCGAGGTTGTTGAGGTGCTGGAGGCTTATAGGGCTTTGATGTTGAAGCCCCCTTTGGAGGAGGGAGTCCTGGTTGGACTTCCTCCACCTCTCAGCCGCCTGCTCTACATCTTTCGGCTCAAACAGACTACTCCCCAAAAGGGAGGGATGTCTGAGATTATTGACCTCGGTGTTGGGGACCTTCGAGTTGAATCTTTCTGACACCGTATCACGGCGTTTCAGGATAGTGTTAGCCCACAAGTTCGAGACTTGGTGGGCCAGAAACTCGATGGTACGAGTGTCTAAAAGAAGGAAGGTCTCCAAGGCCTTCCTGGTACTCTCCTTAGACAAGTCTTCGGATCATATCAGGATGCCAAGAGATCCTAGCCAGATATCCAGCCACAAAGTGGCCTGCATGGCATACTTCGCTACCTTCTCCTGGCAGAGAATCTCCGAGGCCGAGAATGACACTGGCCAGTTGGAAAGTCTCTCGAGAGGGAGTCCCCTGGAAAGCTATTCCACCGAGTGGTGGAGGGGAAGAGCTAAACAGGACTCCTCGATGATTTCAAAGTACCTCCTTTGGTGGACACGAGGAGGTGGGAGGAGTTTGTTTCCGGCGCTGGAACGGCTGGAGGCGGCTAGCTCGGAGAGCTGGCTCTCGACCTCATCTCTGGCACTCTTGACCCCCCTGGGATCAGGGCAAAGCCGCGCCGGTTTTAGGGGGCTTTTGAGTACCAAAGAATCGGTCCAGAACCGTGTCCTTGCCCTCTCGAGGGGGCGATGAAGATGACCTGACGTGTCGTACTGCCGGATCCTGTGTGGACACGGGCTGTGGGTCGCACTGCGCGATAGGCCATTGCCTAGCTCGGGAGGCGATAGCTCGCGCGTGCGTGCGTAGGCGAGGGAGCGCGGGCGAGCGATGGCGCACAAGCGAGAGGGCGCGTAGGAGAGTTCGCGCGTTGGAGCGTGGGCAAACGATGGCGCGCAGGAGGAGGTCGTGGGCGCACAGGCGACAGGGCGCGTGGGAGCGTAGGTGTCAGGGCGCGTTCCGGAGACCTTGGATGGAGTGCAGCCACAGGATGTTGAAGGGCCCGTAAGGGCAAAGCCGTAGGGCGCGTGCGTGCAGGGGGAAATATCCCTAGCGCGCGGGTGTGCAGGAGGGCGCTCAGCAGGAACCGAAGTTCTGGCAGTGGGCGCGTGGGTGCGCGATGGAGACTGCGGGCGATGGTGCGTAGGCAAGGGATGGCGAGCAGGCGAGGTCTGATGGCGAGTCGGCGATTGGGGAGGAGAGCACTGGCAAGCAGGAGAGGAAAAAGACTTCTCCTTGGAGCCCTGATCTGAAAATAGAGGGCGAGCAGGCAAGCGTTGGCGCGCAGGAGATCGCTGACGAGCAGGAGACCGAGGGCGTCCATGGCGTATATCAGGCCGAGGGCGCGCAGAGGTCCCTTGGCGAGCAGGAAATCGTGGGCACGTAGTCTCTGGAACTGCAAGGCGAACAGGAGATCGTGGGCGTGCAGGAGAGCGCTGGCGAGATGAGACAGCAACCGGTGAGCGCTTGCTCGCAGTAGTGCGCTGGCGAGCAGGCGAACGTTGGCGCACAGGGGAAACCTAACGCTTAAAGGACTTACAGACAATGTGCGAAAGCCCCTTTTGCCCCGAAGGGACCGGTGCCCGTTTGAAAACAGATGTTCGGAGGGGGGAGCTAAGCCTTCAGCTACAACAGGAGCAGGGGTTTGAACACTCTCATTGGAAGCGTCTGCCACAACAGCCTCGACAATAGACAGAGGGTCAACCTCTGCTACCACCGGTGACTATTTGACAGCTGCTCCCAACTTGATCAGGTCAAACAGGGCTTCCTTGGAGGGCAAACCCTGAAGCCCCTAGGAAGCCCAAAGCTGCAAAAGATCATCATTATTTACATCAGGAGAAATAATTAAATCCTCCCTCGGGGAGGAGGAGCTGCCTCGCTATGGAAGGCAAGTCCCTCACCCAAACCCCAAGATTGGTCAACAACAGTACGGCCTACGCTACCACTCGACGGCCTGACCGACCGAGTGGGAGCTTCGGAGGAGGTTTGGGCTACGGAAGAAGAGTCCTTAGGATTTTCCTTCTTCAAAGGAACCTTTGAAAAAAGAAAAATCCCGTTTGGACTTATTCTTCCGGCGCCGAGAAAACCTCTCCCACTGGGAGGTAGGCCACTCCCTACATTCCATACATACGTTATCACTTTCACACCGCTGACCCCTACAATAAGGGCATAAGGTGTGAGGATCAGTCTCGATGGAAGACATGAAGGTCCCACAAGGGCGGTCAGGTAACCCAGGGCACATCCGCATTGTAGAGGCCAACTTCACAACACTCTAGAAAAAGAAAGAAAAAGCAATGACTAATGGCTGTCGTGTAGGCGAGGGTGACAGCGGACACGTCCGTCTAGCACCCGAGCCGTAAGCAAAGTGGAGCTACAACACAGGTGTGTGAGGGGGGAGGGTAGCAAACTACCCTCCCTACCCCACGCTAACTAGCGGTGGGGTAATAATCCCTCGTTAAATTTTCATGGCTCGTCCTTTCAGCTACGCCGAAAGTAATTACCCACTTTAAATGGCGTAGTTTGTATTCCAGTTATGGAACAAAATGTATATAGTACTGTACTCTTTTCCCACAATACAGGTAAAGCATCAAAACTCAATAAAGAAGTTTGTCAACAACTGTATATTGTACAACTAAATCAACATTCACTTACCGAGAGTTTGTGACAAAGTCATAATTCGGTATCTTACATATCTTCCCGTCCAATATCTGACGGAGCGTTTTCAAAATGAGTTCATTATCGAAAGAGTCAGGATGGTCAAAATTGAAGAGGCCCTGCAAAATGTATCAAGCACGTCAAATCATTAGAAGCGCACAGGGGCATCAGTATTTCTAAATTTACAAGTTTTTCCAGCAAAATAACTAGGACTGACTTTAACTCGACAAAATCAGCCATAAATAAATAACTGATTACGCTCTGAGTGCAATTACACTATTATCTTAACTATAAAGTGAAATAGAAAGTTTAAAAAGTTAGCACAACTAAAAGTACTTCATGTTCACAAATGTCATGAAGTTAAACAGCACTTACTTTCAAGGCCTTGGAAGACTCGTCTGGAGTGAGCGGACGATAAAAGGAATCTTGTGAAATGCAAACCACCCTTCTTTGTGAATGTTCAATGTCATCTTGTCCCAGCCTTTCCATGATACGTTTGCATACGGTCGACTGCAAGGTAAAATAATGACTAATGAGGTGGACTCATATGAAATAAAATAATAGTGTGTGTCTGAGTGTATGTGTCGGCAGAGGAGGGCAAACAGCAGAAAACATTAGCTCTCAACTTTACGAAACATTAACAAACGGTAGAAAACATCAACACTTACCATTATGAAAGTCTTGAAATTAAATTTCTTATTAATTTGGTTTTAATAAATTCATTTCTAATATTTTTTTACTTTGTTTTGTACTTCCTAATTTTCATCAATTTCGTCTTAACTTCCACTTTTCCGTTTCTTCACATCACTTTGAGCTTAACCTTGGCTTACAAATGGCCTCTTTAAAAATAATGATCCAAGGATGCTTATCTCTGACTAGGTTTTAAAATGTTCCTAAAATGACTCGGGCAAATGTTATTAAACTGTGCAAGCAGATGACCGGTCTAAAGCTTTCCAGGGTGTTTATTTTCTATGAAATCTGCCACTTTATGCTACAAAGATACCATCCCTTAATTTCTGCCGTTGTCGTAGTCTTATCTGTGTCTTCATCCTCTTTGCCACCAGAGAACTGGCTCCTGAACGACTTTCAGTTGCATGGCCTCCAATTCCTTTAGGTCGTTCGTTATAAGGTCATCTTGGTGGTCCTCAAGAAGCTCAATGTCGTCCTCATTGACGACTAGCCCCATGAACCTCCCGAGTGAAATGAAAACCTAAACCTCAGGTTGCAGAACAGTTTCAACCTCGTCAATGGTTTTGGCTTCACCTTTAGCTGGGCCTACGTCAAATCACTCGAAGTCTTGTGCAGAGATGGCATTAGGTCACAGCTTCTTCCATGAAGAGTTCAAGGTGCACCTCGAAACTTGCCAAGCTTAATCGATGAGTCAAAATGCATATTGCGATATCGTAATGCTCCTACCAAAATTCACGAAAGGTGAAGTTTGTGGTGTCCGTGATTTTGAAACATCTTTGTCTAGAGCTTCTTGAAATTTGAAATCATTTGCTGGACCATGGTCTGGAGAAGAGGGATGATGTTAAGTGAAAAGTAGAGAACCCTGATAAAAGAATATTCTAGGAGGACATCATCCTCGAGGGCAGGAGGGTGAGCAGGAGTGTCGTCCAACACCCACAGATATTTCAGAGGAAGGTTGTTCCATTCCAGATAATTTTCAACAGTTGAACCAAAACAGAGGTTTACCAACGCGACGAAAAACTGTATAGTTACCCAGGCTTTGCATTAGCCCTCCACATCACCGGAAGCTTCTTCTTTAGCACTTTATGGAAATTGAAAGCTCAAGGGGTCTCTGAATGATGTACCAGTAGAGGCTTAACTTTACAATCACCACTGCCATTGGCACCGAGTGAAAGGGTAGGCCTGTTCTTTATAGAATTTTGACTGGGCAGCTCCTACTCTTCCACCGTGATAAATGTCTGACAAGGGATATTTTTCCAAAAAAGCAGTTATATCGCAGTTGAAGGCTTGTAGGGAACTGTAGCCTTCCTGGAGAGTGAACTCATCAAATTTCTTAAAGGGTCCAGCTGCTTTCAAAGCCGAGCCAGCAGCCTCCCCATGCCGTATAACCAAATGAATCCCAGTCGGTCTCTTGGATTTTTCAACCGCCCACATGAAGCCTTGAACTCCGGTGGTGCCTGCTGTGTGATGTTCCTTCTCCTGCGTCGTCTTCGGCCTCGGCATGTAGGAGGTCACTGAAAATGGCGCTGTCCTTGTGGCAGAATACCGTCTAAACGATCGTGTCTCCAGCAATTCCTTAGTCCTTAATCCAGAGAAATCTCTCCATTTCATCATGAAAGTGGCTCCTATTACTTGAAGAGACAGTCACGCCCTTAGAAGGTGTTGCTGCTTTGATGGCTTCCTTCTGCTTAAGGGTGGTGTCTAGCGTTGACGGATTTAGGCCATACTCCTTTGCAATAACAACTGCATGCCACCCTCATACTTCTTGATTACCTGCAGCTTTGGCCCCATAGAAAGCATCCTCCTCTTCTTTCCTTGAACATCAGCAACATTCTTGGGACCCATGGCTATAGAATTAAGGGTCGAATAAAGCAACACTACAACTAGCCTAAGTATGAAATCGAAATCAGCAACACAAATTCAATCTGAACGATAGAGAATGTTGAAACAAAGTGGGTGAGGGATGCTGCCAGATGCACAATGGGAAAGATGTGAACCAATAGGAGAGCAGGACCTTATGGCGGTAACTATAACAAATGGGAGAACAGGAAGATGGCGGAGAGTTTAAAGTTTGAGAAGCATGAATTTCAAAATTTTTGGCGGCCGAGCAAATTTAGTTTCGTATATTGAGTATCTTTATGTAATGTGAGGTGCAAAAATTTGTCTTTCTTAAAATGAGTTTTTCCATATACAGAAACTTTCCCATATAGAGGTTTCACTTAGTGCAATAATCAATCATAAAGCATAGCATTATTTTTCTTGTCCAATTAGTGTACATTAGATCTTGTTTGGAATCATATGCGTAATACTGTTTGAATTAATATATTGAAATATTGTAAAATATTTAAAATCCCAGAGATACACCAAGTCGTGACTGGAGTATTTAGTGCATTTACTGTTGCAATAAAATAAAATAATCTACATTCATCCACCTTTCTTAACCTGTACCACAATATAAATGATTCCAATTTACTTATGATCAACCACTCTAATTCTATCCTCTTTCCCATTTATACTTATTGGTAATTATCAACAACAATGAGTTAACAGTATTTATTTTAAACAGTTTTAATTTCCGAGTACCTGAAAGGTGCTTTAACAATTGTTTATTGCAATTTTTAACTCTCTTCAGTGAGATTTCAACATGTTGATTCATGATATAAATATCAATTAGATGGATTCATCTATCAAACATTGTACCATAAATGAGTTAGGTTCTGCATACAGTACCAGGTACACTACAATATTACAGATGGAGCAGCACAGAGGTTGCATATGTAAAGTATTCATATTTAGCACAAATGATAAATTTGGTGACCAAAAAACTAACCAAAGCTGGTGTAATATAAAGCTCACTAATATACAGTATGTACACACACAGTATTCTGGCTATATTACAACTTAATATTAAACTTAAAGTATCTACTGACTTCATGTTCTCTTCTGTGACGCGTGAGCTATGATCTATAACTGATGTATTGATTACCACAAATATTTGATACTGAATTACTTTTAATATATCTAAGGCAATATTGAATAACAATCAACTATTGCTCTCACCAATATAATTGTCACTATTGATTTTCAGCTTTCAATAGTATTAGCAATGGGAAGGGTTAACCATTATCTGCTACAGCTATCCACCATGCAAATATCAGCAACACCTAAGGCCACGAACAATACCTTTTGTCCCACAACTTTACAACCACATCTATTCTTCTCAAACTTCCCTCACAGTTTCATGTTAAAATATGTTATTTTTATAATAAAATAAATTTTTGAATATACTTACCCGGTGATTATATAAGATGCAACTCTGTTGCTCGACAGAAAACTCTACGTTAAAAATCCGCCAGCGATCGCTATGCAGGTAGGGGGTGTACTTCAACAGCGCCATCTGTCGTGCAGGTACTCAGTACTCAATGTAAACAAAGAACTCAATTTTCTCCTCGGTCCACTGCGTCTCTATTGGGGAGGAAGGGAGGGTCCTTTAATATATAATCTCCGGGTAAGTATATTCAAAAATTTATTTTATTATAAAAATAACATTTTTCAATATTTAACTTAGCCGGTGATTATATAAGCTGATTCACACCCAGGGGGGTGGGTAGAGACCAGCAATAAATGTTTACATTATTATGAGCTAAGGATTTTTTATTTCATTTTAGCAGTTATCAAAATAACAAACTTAAAATAAATAAGTACCTGGTAAGGAAGTCGACTAGAACAATTACTCTGCCTTTTTAAGTACGTCTTCCTTACGGAGCCTCGCGATCCTCTTAGGATGCTGAGCGACCCCTAGGAGCTGAAGTATCAAGGGTTGCAACCCATACAACAGGACCTCATCAAAACCTCTAATCTAGGCGCTTCTCAAGAAATTACTTTGACCACCCGCCAAATCAAGTAGGATGCGAAAGGCTTCTTAGCCTTCCGGACAACCCAAAAACAACAATAAAACATTTCAAGAGAAAGATTAAAAAGGTTATGGAATTAGGGAATTGTAGTGGTTGAGCCCTCACCCACTACTGCACTCGTTGCTACGAATGGTCCCAGAGTGTAGCAGTTCTCGTAAAGAGACTGGACATTCTTAAGATAAAAAGACGCGAACACTGATTTGCTTTTCCAATAGGTTGCGTCGATTATACTTCGCAGAGATCTATTTTGTTTAAAGGCCACAGAAGTTGCGACAGCTCTAACTTCGTGTGTCCTTACCTTCACCAAAGCTTGGTCTTCCTCATTCAGATGGGAATGAGCTTCTCGTATTAACAGTCTGATAAAATAGGATGAAGCATTCTTTGACATAGGCAAAGATGGTTTCTTAACTGAACACCATAAAGCTTCAGACGGGCCTCGTAAAGGTTTAGTTCGTTTTAAATAGAACTTAAGAGCTCTTACAGGGCATAAGATTCTTTCTAGTTCATTTCCAACCATACGATAAGTTTGGAATATCGAACGATTTTGGCCAAGGCCGAGAAGGCAGCTCGTTTTTGGCTAGAAAACCAAGTTGTAGAGAACATGTAGCCGTTTCAGATGAGAATCCGATGTTCTTGCTGAAGGCATGAATCTCACTGACTCTTTTAGCTGTGGCTAAGCATACCAGGAAAAGAGTCTTTAAGGTGAGATCTTTCAGGGAGGCTGATTGTAGCGGTTCGAACCTGTCTGACATAAGGAATCTTAGTACCACGTCTAAATTCCAACCAGGTGTAACCAAACGACGCTCCTTCGTGGTCTCAAAAGACTTAAGGAGGTCCTGTAGATCTTTATTGTTGGAAAGATCTAAGCCTCTGTGACGGAAGACTGATGCCAACATGCTTCTGTAACCCTTGATAGTGGGAGCTGAAAGAGATCGTTCTTTCCTCAGATATAAGAGGATGTCAGCTATTTGAGTTACAGAGGTACTGGTCGAGGATACGGATACTGACTTGCACCAGTTTCGGAAGATTTCCCACTTCAATTGGTAGACTCTAAGGGTGGATGTTCTCCTTGCTCTAGCAATCGCTCTGGCTGCCTCCTTCGAAAAGCCTCTAGCTCTCGAGTCTTTCGATAGTCTGAAGGCAGTCAGACGAAGAGCGTGGAGGCCTTGGTGTACCTTCTTTACGTGTGGCTGACGTAGAAGGTCCACCCTTAGGGGAAGTGTTCTGGGAACGTCTACTAGCCATCGAAGTACCTCGGTGAACCATTCTCTCGCGGGCCAGAGGGAAGCAACTAGCGTCAACCTTGTCCCTTCGTGAGAGGCGAACTTCTGCAGTACCTTGTTGACAATCTTGAACGGAGGGAATGCATATAGATCTAGATGTGACCAATCTAGGAGAAAGGCATCTATATGAACTGCTGCTGGATCCGGGATTGGTGAGCAAAATATTGGGAGCCTCTTGGTCATCGAGGTTGCGAAGAGATCTATGGTTGGCTGGCCCCAGGTGGCCCAAAGTCTCTTGCATACATCCTTGTGGAGGGTCCATTCTGTTGGAATTATTTGTCCCTTCCGACTGAGACAATCTGCCATGACATTCAAGTTGCTTTGGATGAACCTCGTTACTAGTGATATGTCTAGACCTTTTGACCAGGTGAGGAGGTCCCTTGCGATCTCGTACAACGTCAGAGAGTAGGTCCCTCCTTGCTTGGAGATGTACGCCAAAGCCGTGGTGTTGTCCGAGTTCACCTCCACCACTTTGCCTTGAAGGAGAGACCTGAAGCTTTTCCAGACCAGACATACTGCCAGTAGCTCCTTGCAGTTGAAATGCATTGTCCTTTGACTCGAGTTCCATATTCCCGAGCATTCCCGACCGTCTAATGTCGCACCCCAGCCTACGTCCGATGCGTCCGAGAAGAGAACGTGGTTGGGAGTCTGAACATTCAGGGGAAGACCCTCTCTTAGGTTGATATTGTCCTTTCACCAAGTCAGACAAGACTTTATCTTTTCGGAAACCGGGATCGAGACCGCTTCTAGCGTCTTGTCCTTTTTCCAGTGAAAAGCTAGATGGTATTGAAGAGGACGGAGGTGTAGTCTTCCTAGTGACACAAATCGATCCACGGATGACAGCGTCCCTACCAGACTCATCCACAGCCTGACTGGGCAGCGTTCCTTCTTCAGCATCTTCTGGATGGATAGCAGGGCTGGGGGCTGATCGCCTTGTTGTTCAGCAACGTCCTCATCAGAGGGTTCCTCATCCGAAACTGATGAGGAAACGGCAACGGAGTGGGCAACGTCTGGCTCGCTGAATCCGGTCGCACTGGTGGATGCGTGACGGAGCCGGACGCAATATCATGGAACTGCTGCACAGTCTGTGAACTGTCAACAACCATGGGTGCGCGAGGAAGCACAGCGTCAACCCGAAACTGTCTAGACCGTCTGGGTTGTGCAGTCAACACCCTACCGGGTTGCTGAGGTTGACGCACTGCGTCACAACAAGTCACCTCTGCTGGTTGTTGAACGTCCTGAACGTCAACAACCACCTCTGAGCGTCGCTTAACGTCAACGTGCGGCTGGCAACCCACACTGGGTCGCATCGGTGGCGGAACCACCTCAACTGGCAGACGCGAGTAGGTTACCTCAGCGTCAACAGGGCGCACAACCGACCGGTTGGAAGGTTGTTGGCCAGAAGGTTCTTCTCCGCATTTAAGTCCTCTATCAAGGACGCAAGCTTGGACTGCATGTCTTGCAGCAAAGCCCATTTAGGGTCTACGGGAGCAGGTGTGGCAACAGACGGGGTTAGCGACTGAGGCGGAACCGTTTACCATCCCTCTGAGAAGTTGACCTGTAAACAACTTGGAGCGTCTCCTGGCTAGGCGCCAGGGAGAGTCTACCAGAATTGAGAAGTCTATCTGGGCAGAGGCATGAACTCCCAAGCCGAGAACTTCTCTCGTGTCATATCAGACTCTCGCTCTATAAACCAGTTTAAAAGAAGGGAAAGCAAAGGCTGTATCCCCCAAACTCCTCCTGGTGAAAAACCAGTCGCCTAGCCAACGTAACGCTCTCTAGGAGAGCGAGAGAGCACTAGCTTAAAAACAACGGCTTCGAAGTAGCTAGGCCTAGTGTAAGCTCTGACGTTTAGGCGAACGAGGAGCAGCAGTTACAAGATCCGGACGAAGATCCTTAAAAAAAAATCATCATGATTTAATTAAAGTCCATAGGAGGCTAAGCAGCTTAAGGCTCCTCTCCATCTGACAGAGTCCTCAAGGGAATATCAGTAGGAGGGAGAACAGCAACTTCCTCATCTACAGGAACCTTGTCCGATAAAAGCTGAGTCTCTCACTGGTGCATTAGTAGCGGACCAGAACGCAACGTCATGTAACTGCTTGACAGTCTGTGAACTGTCAACAACTGAACTGTCAACCACAACAGGTGCGTGAGGACGTACAGCGTCCACTCGAGACTGCTTTGACTGCCTAGACTGAGCAGTCAAAACAACTCTAGAATGCGGAAGTCAACGCACAGCGTCAAAACAAGTCAACTCCGATTGTTAGTGAACGTCTAGAACGTCAACAGGAGCATCAGCCAGTGGCCTAACGTCCAAATGCGGCTGAAGAACCACACGAGACCGCATCGAGTGTGGTTCTAAACAACCTGACTGACGTGACTAAGCTACGCCAACGTCAACAGTAAGCACAAAGGAACGTTAGGTTGGCTGAAAGCCAGGATATCGATGAGATAAACGGCTAGACTCAACGGACTAATCGGCAGAATAGTCTTCCATAAGGGAGGCAAGCATATACTGCATGTTTGCCATACAACCCCTTAAGGATCAACGGAAATGGTTGTGGTAATAGACGAGGGTAACGTCTGTGACCGCAACACTTTGCCTACAAAAAAAAAAGACTTTCGGAGTCTGTGTTACGCTTTTGTTAGGCGGCGAGCAGTTATCCGATGACTGCATAGGGTCAGAGCTGTCCTAATGGCTGTAACCAGGACGTTGGACCTGTCCTGAAAGGACTGACTTTCGCTTAAGGGCTTCGAAACCTTGTGACAGGTTTCTTATGCGAAAAGCCTACGGATGGCGAGGAGAAACAACGTCTCTCTCGTCTTATGGTAGGGGAGATCTTGGTAAGAAACACCCGATACCATAGAGGGAAAACGTCTGTTCGTTGGTCAAGGCCTCTCGAACCCATAAGTCGTTTGACATTACTTCTCCCCTGGGCTTGGGAGCTTGCAAGAGGTCCCGGACTAGGTGAACGACAGGCACGAACAGACGAACCCTCGGACGCAACACTGTAACACTTTGCGCCTCGGACGCAACACTGTAACACTTTGCGCATATCACTTTATCACTTCGATTTTCTGTTTTGCACTTATTTCTACCTGAAACACGCAATTCTACCCTTCATTAAAAGGTAGTAATTGCGAAATTAGTCGTATAATGCAAGCTCATAATACCAGCAAAAAACAGTTAACATATTTTAAGATAAAAAGAAAAATCAGTGGCTGGGAAAGAGACTAAACACTAGTTCATATAATTACGTTTTCAATCTCTCACCGCACATAGCCTGGGGACGAGAATAAAAACCTAAAAACGTTTTATCCTTCCTCCCCGTACAGAGACTAGGGACGAGAGTAACACGAGAACAACGTTACCCGCTTGAACGGAACGTTTTCTCTCCTCTCTCTCCCTCCGTCTCTATCTCTCTCTCTCTTTCTCTCTTGATTTCGCACCTAAGAGCCCAATTATATATCGTCAAAAAAACATGTTATTTGACTAAAGGAAAAAACTGAAAGGTTTTTCAAATAAAAAGTTCCTTTAAATTGGAATTTAAAACATTTAAGCTAAGAAAGAATGAACAAAACGTCAGAATCGATTTACTCTTACTGCAAAGTGAAACCGTGATACACTCTCTCTCTATCGTAACGACAGAGCGCATGTTGAACGTCCTGAACGTCAACAACTGCGTAGCATAAAAAACTAAACGTTAGTTCATCTTTGAAAACAGTACGAAGACTATCAAAAAAATTCTTTCATAAAATATTACATTTAAAAAGTTTTAAATCCTTTAAAAGCTAAAGACGATATAAAGGGCTCAATGTTGATTAACTTCGGTTTCCAAGTTAGGACCGCCTACTCTCAGGAAAGGTCTATATAAACAAAGCATTAAAATTTATTTTATATGTTTATAAAAAATGGAAAGTTAATCGAAGAGGCCTAATAAAGGCGGAGAGATATATATAGAGGAAAATCTATAACGTGATAAGATAATTACTAAAAGCCTAAACACACTTCCGTCTAAGGGAAGGGTCGGCCATTTAAAAGTGAAAGAAAGTCCATACTCTCTTTGTCACCATAATTAAATCTATCCAAAACGAGTTCAAGTTTTGAGATGAAGATAAAACACCTGCATAGCGAAAGCTCAAAACTAGAATAGTGTACTTCACCAAATAGTTGTGAAAACAAATCCAGTTAGCAACAGCGAATTAGTAGGTCTTGCCGGTAGCCCGACAGAGAAAATTGAGTTCTTTGTTTACATTGAGTACTGAGTACCTGCACGACAGATGGCGCTGTTGAAATACACCCCCTACCTGCATAGCGATCGCTGGCGGATTTTTAACGTAGAGTTTTCTGTCGAGCAACAGAGTTGCAGCTTATATAATCACCGGGTAAGTATATTGAAAAATTAAGAAACATAAAAAATCTTGCACCAAGCCAGTCACTCATCTTCATATATACAGTACTGTATTTCTTAACACAAGCTTCTAACTTATCTCAATAAAGTCTTCCTACACATCAATGTTCTTGTCATAGCATAGAGCAGTTAACTTCTTCAGAGTTCATGCGCAACAAATAGGCTACACTTTTTTCCCTTTAAACTTAACACTTCTCATTCAACCAATTAATAAACATATGATTCATGTACCCTACAGTAGAACAAAGTACAGTTCTCTTTTTGTCTTAAATTCTCAATTAAAACCCTATCTTACACTAGCCTTTTAAATTTATAAATAATGCAAGTACTCCTTATATTCATTCCACTGTACAGTAATGTTTATCTTTTCCAAGCATACTTTACAAACACCTGTCAACCACAATGGCTGGTCACATCACCGACACCATACTACAAAATATCACGACTTCCCTTATCCGTATGTATTACTGTATATTCCTTACATATACAGTACATGAAATTTACAGAAGTCCCTTCCATTCTTCTATTATTCAGATTGATCTTTTACCCTTTAAAAAACCATTAAAATTTTATCTGCATTCTTCCACACATTTGCTCTTTAACCAAAATGGTATTAACCTGTTTATATCACAATTTCATTTTGTTCCTTAAGTATGCCTTTGGGAACTTCCCCTGTGTATTTTCACTACCAAAATGTCCTAGCCAACTTCATCCATCCCCTAACATGATCTCCCTTGTTATGCAATTAAACTAAAAATAACATTTTTCATAAACTAACTCTCATTTCATCACATAAATACCTATTACATTTTTTTATTCAGTTTTTATAATGTCTGGATCTAAAAACTCCCTGCAGGTTCTTTGACCTATCTTGAAGGTTGCCCATTTCTGAAATGAACCATTTACTCTGATGTCCTTTCCCACTTAGGCCTTCTGATAATGCTCTGAGTGGCCCAAATTTTACCTTATAGGTACTGTAGTAGATTGGTCTGTAATGTAAGGCTAGGTAAAATTATAGGTTTACATTACTAACCAAACCCACACTAGTCTTAAAATTATGAGAATAGTTATTCAGTATGGTGTCTTACCTATATCAAAACCTGTTCAAGCAACACATCTGACATATCAATGTAACAACAGTAGCCCAAGAGGAAAAATTAAGACATTCTTACTCGCATCCTAAACAGACATAAACATTACCCGAGATGAAATGCTTCTTGTTTGTGAGGGAGATAGGTACGCTAAACCACCTGCTGAGCACCAACCACAGGTCCTAAGAAGAATGTGTCAAGTGACTTGTGGGTGCATTCCCATACATAATGGGTCCTGAAGGTCGTCTGACATTTCCAACTCCTGCCTTCAGGAACTAGCCCACTGACGGGTTCTTCTGAAAGGCTAACATTGCACCAACTCTTCTGACTTCATGAGCCCGTGCCTGTGTCGGTTGTTCTTGATCACTTGTTTTCTGGTTCAGTACTATGTTTATGGTTACCCGAAGCTATGAAGAGGTTGTGTTTCAAGAGATTTATATCTGGAGTCTACCTGCATTGATAAAAAGGTTGCTTCTGTCACCATCTGAATAGCAGAGTCCTTTTGAGAAAGCGTCTTTAGTGGTTTCACAGGGCACAGATGAAACTCTGCCAGATCGTCGGTTACTTCTTAGGTAGGATATTGGAAATGGTTTGAATCTTGGGTTGTTTATGGCAGGGTTTTCTGTTTTTTCCTACGAAATAAAAAACGAAGGAAAACAATGCATTACTCCAACCCTCAGAATGGCTAATGAGGTACGACAGTCCGAGCAGCTTGCTTACTCGTTTTGTCCCTCTGTGAAGCTTGATTCAGTGGTTTGAAAATGTTATTTTCATTAGTAAAATAAATTTTTGAATATACTTACCCGATGATCATATAGCTGTCAGCTCTGCTGCCCGACAGAAAAAACCTACGGGCGGAATACGCCAGCGATCGCTATACAGGTGGGGGTGTACATCAACAGCGCCATCTGTCGAGTAGGTACTCAAGTACTCTATGTCAATACAGAACCAATTTTCTCCTCGGTCCACTGGGTCTCTATTGGGGAGGAAGGGTGGGTCCTTTAATTTATGATCATCGGGTAAGTATATTCAAAAATTTATTTTACTAATGAAAATAACATTTTTCAATATTAAACTTACCCGATGATCATATAGCTGATTCACACCCAGGGGGGTGGGTAGAGACCAACATATATGTTAACCTTAAGAGCTAAGTATTCCGTATTTCATTTTAGCAGTTATTCAAAATAACAAACATAAAATTAATAAGTACCTGGTAAGGAAGTCGACTTGAACAATTACTCTGCCTTTTTAAGTACGTCTTCCTTACTGAGCCTCGCGATCCTCACAGGATGCTGAGCGACTCCTAGGAGCTGAAGTATGAAGGGCTGCAACCCATACTAAAGGACCTCATCACAACCTCTAATCTAGGCGCTTCTCAAGAAAGAATTTGACCACCCGCCAAATCAACCAGGATGCGAAAGGCTTCTTAGCCTTCCGGACAACCCAAAAAACAACAATAAAAAGCATTTCAAGAGAAAGATTAAAAAAGGTTATGGGATTATGGGAATGTAGTGGCTGAGCCCTCACCCACTACTGCACTCGCTGCTACGAATGGTCCCAGGGTGTAGCAGTTCTCGTAAAGAGACTGGACATCTTTAAGGTAAAATGATGCAAACACTGACTTGCTTCTCCAATAGGTTGCATCCATTACACTCTGCAGAGATCTGTTTTGTTTGAAGGCCACTGAAGTTGCGACAGCTCTAACTTCATGTGTCCTTACCTTCAGCAAAGCATGGTCCTCCTCATTCAGATGGGAATGAGCTTCTCGAATTAAAAGTCTGATATAATAAGAAACTGCATTCTTCGACATTGGTAAAGAAGGTTTCTTAATGGCACACCATAAAGCTTCTGATTGTCCACGTAATGGCTTAGTCCGTTTCAAATAGTACTTAAGAGCTCTTACTGGGCACAGTACTCTTTCTTGTTCATTTCCAACCAAACTAGCAAGGCTTGGAATTTCGAACGATTTCGGCCAAGGACGAGAAGGGAGTTCGTTTTTGGCTAAAAAACCAAGCTGTAAGGAACATGTAGCCGTTTCAGATGTAAATCCAATGTTCCTGCTGAAGGCGTGTATTTCACTGACTCTTTTAGCTGTTGCTAAGCAGACGAGAAAAAGAGTTTTCAAAGTGAGATCTTTAAAAGAGGCTGATTGAAGTGGCTCGAACCTTGCTGACATAAGGAATCTTAGTACCACGTCTAAGTTCCAACCTGGTGTGGCCAACCGACGCTCCTTCGTGGTCTCAAAAGACTTAAGGAGGTCTTGTAGATCCTTGTTGTTGGACAGATCTAAGCCTCTGTGACGGAAGACTGCTGCTAACATGCTTCTGGAACCCTTGATCGTGGGAGCTGAAAGGGATCTTTCCTTCCTTAGGTATAACAGGAAGTCAGCTATCTGAGTTACAGAGGTACTGGTTGAGGATACTGATTTGGACTTGCACCAACTTCGGAAGACTTCCCACTTCGACTGGTAGACTTTGAGAGTGGATGTCCTCCTAGCTCTAGCAATCGCTCTGGCTGCCTCCTTCGAAAAGCCTCTAGCTCTCGAGTGTCTTTCGATAGTCTGAAGGCAGTCAGACGAAGAGCGTGGAGGCTTGGGTGTACCTTCTTTACATGCGGCTGACGCAGAAGGTCCACTCTTAGAGGAAGTGTTCTGGGAACGTCTATTAGCCATTGCAGTACCTCGGTGAACCATTCTCTCGCGGGCCAGAGGGGAGCAACCAACGTCAACCTTGTCCCTTCGTGAGAGGCGAACTTCTGCAGTACTCTGTTGACAATCTTGAACGGGGGGAACGCATAAAGGTCTAGATGGGACCAATCCAGAAGAAAGGCATCTATGTGAACAGCTGCTGGGTCCGGAATCGGTGAGCAATAATTTGGGAGCCTCTTGGTCATCGAGGTTGCAAACAGATCTATGGTGGGTTGGCCCCACAATGCCCAAAGTTTGTTGCATACATTCTTGTGAAGGGTCCACTCTGTTGGGATGATTTGACCCTTCCGGCTGAGGCGGTCTGCCATGACATTCATGTCGCCTTGAATGAACCTCGTTACAAGGGATATGTTTCGATCTCTTGACCAGGTGAGGAGGTCCCTTGCGATCTCGTACAACTTCATCGAATGAGTCCCTCCTTGCTTGGAGATGTACGCCAGTGCTGTGGTGTTGTCGGAGTTCACCTCCACCACCTTGCCTAGAAGGAGGGACTTCAAGCTTCTCAAGGCCAGATGAACTGCCAGTAGCTCCTTGCAGTTGATGTGTAACTCGCTTTGAACCGCATTCCACGTGCCCGAGCATTCCCGACCGTCCAACGTCGCACCCCAGCCCGTGTCCGATGCGTCCGAGAAGAGAAGGTGGTCGGGGGTCTGAACAGCCAGTGGCAGTCCTTCCCTGAGGAGAATGTTGTTCTTCCACCAAGTCAGTGACGACTTCATCTTCTCGGAAACAGGAACTGAGACCGCTTCTAGCGTCTTGTCCTTTCTCCAGTGAGCAGTTAAGTGAAATTGAAGGGGGCGAAGGTGAAGTCTCCCTAACGCGATGAACTGGTCCAGTGATGAAAGCGTCCCTATCAGACTCATCCACTGTCTGACAGAACACCGGTCCTTCTTCAGCATGGACTGGATGCATTCTTGGGCTTGATTGATTCTGGGGGCCGACGGAAAAGCCCGAAAAGCTTGACTCTGAATCTCCATGCCTAGGTAAACTATAGTTTGGGATGGGACGAGTTGGGACTTTTCTATATTGACCAGGAGACCCAATTCCTTGGTCAGATCTAGAGTCCACTGTAGATTCTCCAGACAGCGACGACTTGACGCAGCTCTTAAAAGCCAGTCGTCCAAATAGAGGGAGGCTCTGATGTTTGCTAAGTGTAGGAATTTGGCAATATTCCACATCAGTTTGGTAAAAACTAGAGGTGCCGTGCTTAGGCCAAAGCACAGGGCTTGGAACTGGTAGACGACCTTCCCGAAAACGAACCTTAGAAAAGGTTGGGAATCTGGGTGGATGGGGACGTGAAAGTACGCGTCCTTTAGGTCTAACGAGACCATCCAGTCTTCCTTCCTGACCGATGCTAGAACCGACTTTGTCGTCTCCATGGTGAACGTCTGCTTTGTGACAAAGACATTCAGAGAACTGACGTCTAGCACCGGTCTCCACCCTCCTGTCTTCTTCGGCACTAAGAAGAGGCGGTTGTAGAAGCCCGGGGATTGATGGTCCCGGACTATGACTACCGCTCCCTTTTGTAGTAAGAGAGACACCTCTTGCTGTAAAGCTAGCCTCTTTTCCTCCTCTCTGTACCTGGGAGAGAGGTCGATGGGAGTTGTTGCTAGAGGGGGCTTGCGTAAGAATGGAATCTTGTACCCCTCCCTGAGTAACTTCACAGACTGTGCGTCTGCGCCCCTGTTCTCCCAGGCCTGCCAGTAGTTCTTGAGCCTGGCTCCCACTGCTCTCTGAAGAAGGTGGCAGTCAGACTCTGCCTCTAGAGGACTTGGAACCCTTCTTCTTGCTCCCACGTTGACTTCCGGCACGAGCACCTCCTCTGCTGGAGGCTCTGCCACGAAAGGGCGGGATGAACCTTGAAGCTGGCGTGTCCATCCTAGGTCTAGGTACGGAGGGCAAAGGTGTGACTTTGCGTGCGGAAGACGCCACCAGGTCATGGGTGTCTTTCTGGATCAAGGAGGCAGCAATCTCCTTGATCAACTCTTCAGGGAAGAGACACTTAGAGAGCGGAGCGAACATCAGCTCCGACTTTTGACATGGGGTGACTCCAGCTGATAAGAAGGAGCAAAGGTGATCTCGCTTCTTGAGTACCCCAGACACGAAAGAAGCCGCAAGCTCACTAGACCCATCCCGAATGGCTTTGTCCATGCAGGACATGATGAGCATGGAAGTTTCCTTATCCGAAGGGGAGGTCTTCCTGCTCAATGCTCCCAAACACCAGTCCAGGAAGTTAAAGACCTCGAAAGCGCGGAAAACTCCCTTCATAAGATGATCCATGTCCGAAGGGGTCCAGCAAATCTTGGAGCGTCTCATAGCCAGCCTGCGGGGAGAGTCTACTAGACTTGAGAAGTCGCCCTGGGCAGAGGCAGGAACTCCCAAGCCGAGAACTTCTCCCGTGGCATACCAGACGCTAGATCTGGAAGCAAGCTTGACCGGGGGAAACATGAAGGAAGTCTTTCCCAACTGCTTCTTAGACTGCAACCACTCTCCCAGTACCCTTAAAGCTCTCTTGGACGAGCGAGCGAGTACGAGCTTCGTAAAGGCAGGAGCTGCTGACTGCATGCCTAAAGCGAACTCAGAGGGAGGTGAGCGTGGTGCTGCAGACACAAACTGGTCTGGATACAAATCCTTAAAGAGCGCAAGCACTTTCCTAAAGTCTAAGGAGGGAGGCGTGGTCTTGGGTTCTTCGATGTCGGAGTGTTGGTCGTCAAGATGTGCAGCTTCGTCATCATCAGAGATACCATCGTCTGAATGTTGAGGAGGAAGAGACAACGGAGTGGGCTGGACGGCTGAGTCCGGCAGCACGGGTGCATGCGTGGCTGCACTGGACCCAACATCATGCCACTGTTGGTCAGTCTGAGAACTGGCAACAACCAAAGCTAAGTGGGTGCGCAAAGAGTCTACACCCGACTGTGGAAGGATAGCGGAGACCACCGTGGGTTGCGGAGGCTGACGCACCGCGTCAAAAAACGGCAGCCTAACTCCACCCTCCTGTTGTTGTGGTAGCTCACGCACGGCAACTGAGTGCTCCGTGCGTCTGTGGGAGTCAGCATGCGTCTGGCAGGGTCGACTGCGCATGGGTGGAGGAGCTCTCACAGCCGGAGTGTGGGAGCAGGCAGCCTCAGCGTCTGCTGTGCGCACAACCGTGGCAGGTTGTAGGTTAACGGGTGCAGCGTGAACCTTCTCCGCAGCCGGAGTGTGGGAGCAGGCAGCCTCAGCGTGAGCTGGGCGCACAACCGTGGCAGGTTGTAGGCTAACGGGAGCAGTGTCAACCTTCTCCGCACGAAACTCCTGCATAACCGCAGCTAACTGAGTCTGCATAGACTGCAGTAAAGACCACTTAGGGTCTACAAAAGCGGCAACAGACGGAGCTACTGTCCGTTGAGACTGAGGGTCTAAAACAGCGGGTGCGGCAACAGACGGAGTTACTGCCTGTTGCGGTACCTCTTTGCCTCTCTTGGGAGGTGTGCAGTCGTCGGAGGACTGCAGCGAGTCCGAACTGACCCAGTGGCTACACCTGGGCCGTTGGACTAGCTCGGAAGGGACCTTACGCTTAAGAGGCCGTGAGACCTTGGTCCATCGTTTCTGTCTAGAAACCTCTTCCGCAGACGAGGACAAAATGGGCTCACTCGTCTTCTTGTGGGTGGGACGATTTCTGTAAGATACGTCCGAAACCACGGAGGGTACGTCTGTACGCTGATTAAACCCTGTCGAACCCTTTGGTCGTGCGACATTGCTTCTCCCCTGGGCTTGGGAGCTTGCAAGAGGTCCCGGACTGGGAGGACGACAGGCACGAACAGACGCACCCTCATGCGTAACACTGACACTTTTCACTGCGCTGACACTCACTTCACTTCCCACTGCACTTTTACCTTTCAACTCTCTGACATCAGCCATGAGTTGATTGCGGTCATTAGCCAATGACTCGACTCTCTCACCTAGAGCCTGAATGGCACGCATCATATCCGCCATTGAAGGTTGATGAGAGCTAGCAGGGGGGTCGGGTGCAACCACTACAGGGGAAGGAATAGGTTGAGGGGCATGGGGAGAGGAAAAATCAATAGAGCGAGACGAACTCCTCCTGAGCCTATCCTTCTCTAGCCTACGTGCATATTTCAGGTATTCTTGAAACCCGAATTCCGAAAGCCCATCGCAATCCTCACATCGATCTTCCAATTGACAGGCTTTACCCCTACAATTGGAACAAACGGTGTGCGGATCGATAGAGGCCTTGGGAAGACGCCTTGAACAGTCCCTAGCGCTACATTTCCTGTACTTGGGGACTTGAGAAGGGTCAGACATCTTGAATTAGTCAAAGGGGGGAATTCAAAATCTATCCAAGTCGTCAACAAATAATCCAAATCCAAAAAAGAATGCAAGAAAGTATTGAAGATAACTTCTGCACAGCGATAGCTAATAACTAGAGATGAATACTTCACCAAATAACGTGAAATTCAATCCAGAAAACAAGAGCGTATTCAGTAGGTCTTGCCGGTGGCACGACAGAGAGAAAATTGGTTCTGTGTTGACATAGAGTACTTGAGTACCTACTCGACAGATGGCGCTGTTGATGTACACCCCCACCTGTATAGCGATCGCTGGCGTATTCCGCCCGTAGGTTTTTTCTGTCGGGCAGCAGAGCTGACAGCTATATGATCATCGGGTAAGTTTAATATTGAAAAAAGGCTTTTTAAAGGCCTGAAAACTGTAGTTACTTTAAAACAAAGGAGACTAGAGTTCCCTTGGAGGACAGGACTGTTCAAAACTCTTCCTTAATACTGAAAATTCTCACAAAGAGAAAAGGTTGACCCCTTTCAGTTTAAAGACCTGTCTCAAGGATGAGTGATAGCTTTCACTGGTGAAACTAAAAGGAGTTTCCCTCTGCATAGGAAAACCAAGATGTACACTTTTCAGTTAGATAGAGGCTCCTAGAATTGAAATACCCCTTCTATGGCACCAATCCCAGAAGATGCCTTATTTGGCCTGGTAGACTGCAGAGGACAATCTTCTTGGGTATCCAGATATCACTTGTACAGTGTTTAGCAAAAATCCTCTCCCTCCGAGATGCTGGATAACCTCCACCCATGAAAAGACAGGTATGTCAGGGAGTTATGATGTCCCTGAAGTTGGGGGTTGGCAGTGAAGATCCGGTCGATTGGATGGTTATCTTTGAGCGTCGGTTAATGGAATTAGGTCTTACTTCCTGTTGTACAGGAACTAGGCAATAAGAAGGTCATTCTGTGACCAGTGTCTCTTAAGACACCTTAGATGTATATGGCCATGAAAACTAGCTTTTCCAATTATGAATTGGCCTAAAAGTTTCTGCCATTAACGAGCCAGGCTAGAGGGTATTGAAGGTTTAGTAAATCATATGCCTAACTTTTGAGTCTGATACCTTGACCATCGGAAAGAAAGTATTTCCCCATTGTTATGGCCGCTCTCATTACTATGTACTTCATCATCTGCTTGGGCATGAGACTGAAAAGATTTACTACGATCCTCAGATCGTGAGAAATGAAGAGAAGTCTGTTGCGATGTTGCAGGATGCCGTTGGCATGCTCCTAGGGTGAGACAAGTGAACACCTGGGAGGTGGTCGACAGACCAATGCACAACTGAACTGAAAAGACCAAACCCATGAGCAAGAACCGGAGGAACTTCCTTGTAAAATGATGTACAGGGAACTGGAAATGTGCATCGATCAGGTTTAGAGAGAGCAGATAATTGTTCTTCCAGATGCCCTTTCTTAGGGTGCTTGCTATCTCCAATTTGAATGGTGTCTGTAGAACAAACTCATTTAATGATGAAAAGTCAATTACTGGTCTCCGGTCTCCTGTCAACTTTTTCACTAATAAAACTCTTACTATAGAAGCCTAGAGACAAGTTCAGAACTACCTAAAAGTATATTTCTGTCCATCTTCTGGACTTCTGCCTACAAGATGTGGTCTTTGCAAGATCCCTGTGAACAGTCACCGTGGTTTGAGTGAATGGAGGACGAGAGCTGATGAACGGGATGAGGTATCGGTGTTAGAGGACCCTCACCGCCCACTGCTTTGATACATGGTACTGTCACCTTGCTCACTGGCTTGAGAGGCATTCCCCGACACGGTAGTCGCAGGGGGTGACAGCCTTCCTAACAGGACATGGCCCCTCTCCTGCCTCTTCCCCTTCTCGGTAAGTCAAATTGGGTGCGAAAAGACTGAGCAGCACCCGTAAACCCTCTGGAGGACGATGCCAGTGGTGTTACTGACCTTCCCCTCACTACCATTTTCTTGAGTGCAGGCTTCAAGGGTGAGGTCGTTCTCGATTTCATTGTGGGCTCTGGTAGCACAAGTCCTGGCTCAACTTTCTCCATTTCTTAATTGTTCCCTCCACTTCCTCTGGTGGGAAAAGGGATGGATTGTTAATAACCAGAGCATTTCTTAAAGCTACAGCCTCCCGTTGTCCTATTTGCCTTATAAATTTTGTGGATATGGTATATATACTGTTTCAGAACAAAGTTAATTCATTGGTTTGCAGATTGGTGGGCCAGGAATAAGGCTCCCTTCACCCCAGGCAAAACTAAGTCAGTAAACTGCTTTTTCTTCTCTGGGCCCAAGAGGTCTTGAGAAGAGGCAGAGAAAGTCACCGTCCCTGACTAGTAATCCAACCATGATGTTGCTTGGAGGCTAGCCATAGCCATAGCTTCTGTTTGTCGATTTCTCCAACAAGGTTCCAAGTGTTTGCGTGAAGACTGCTGCATACACTGATATAAGTGAAGGAGCAGAGCGAGGGTGAGTTGATATTTTATTTGAAAATCTGGCATTAATTGAGTTCGTTCTGTCGGAAATTTGTAAGTCTGCATTGTCAATTGATTCCTTGGCTAGATCTGGCCAAGGAAGCTCTAAAATTGTCTCGAATATTTGCGTTGTACCAAATATATTTTCAAAGGCTGTCTTATTGCCTTTCTTTGGCATTTAAGGTGGTTCTCCTAAGTCATTCCCATCTGATCAGGATTAAGACTCTCAGGAAAGCCAACTCACATTCTGTCTCTGTTGGCCACTCCGTTGTGGGGGCCAAGTCCAGTACCAGAACTGTACCTCGACAATATTCCGGAGATTCATCTTCATCAGTGTTTCATTTAGCAGATCTAGAGGTTCCATTTTTTCTCATACGTCTTGGACGAGGAAGTGGAAGCTTGTGGCCTTAGAAGGGCTTGCATGGTCACTCATGAAGTACCCTATAGTCCAAAGAAGTCTAAAGGCGTACCATAGCATCGTCAACTGCAAGTAAATGATAAACAGCAGAGGGGCTCCTCCAGAGGGTGAGGTTCATCTGTTTTCTAGGGGAAACAAGCAAGTCTCTCCACCCAGAGACTTGACCAAGAATTCACCCCCCCCCTCTTCCCCCAAGAAAAGAGGACAGAGTACCAGGGATCAAAAGAACAGGTTTATTAGCTTTCTTCGACCTCTAGGATAAGTCCGAGGGGAGAGAATCGTGCTTAACCTCCCTTTTTTCCCTTCCTTCCATATACCTGCCATTGAAAGGGTGCAATCCTCACAGCGAAAATCTAAACGGCAAACATGGCCCGGGCATCAAGGACACAAAGTATGAGGATCCACCTCTCTTGCCACTCATGGAAGTGTCCATTTAGTAACAATCTTAGGGAAGGCCCATATTTTCAAAAGATAATTAAAGTTAGAAAAAGCCAAGTTTGTACGAGTACTGACAAGACATCTGCTTTAGTCAGTAGCAAGAATCAAAGTGACTATTCAATGAACCGGCAAGGGGGTGGGGCTTCCTCATTACCGACAACTCCTGACACTGCTTTAAAAGTGAAGTAGCAGAGTTCCAGCTGCGATAAAATAAATCTATTAAGTAAAGAACCTAGCTTTGGATTCTTCTTGGAACAAACATGCATTTTCATCAATGTTATTCCCATTGCAGGTTAAACAATTTTAGAGTATTCAAGGCACTTAAAAGTGAGAAGGTTTATACAAGCCATACCCCATGGCAAGTCATTGATTTGAAGACCTGAGTCAATAAATTAAAAAAAAATACTTTTTGATCTGAAAGCCCAGCACTGGGGTGGCCTGGGAGGTATTCAGTGCCAAAATGGGAAACACCACAGCTGCAATGTGAAGATGAAAGAGGAAACAGAAGTCTATTAAAGGGCCACAAGAAGGGAGTGTAGCAGGGGGAGGGATTACAAGACCTTCAAGTAATCCCTAAAGTGCATCACTTGAGGTGCAATGACAGCAAGGTACCAGAGGAAAAGAAAATCAAATTAACCTCCCCTCATTCCTTATACAACAAATCTTGATAGTTTGTCTTCTTTAGACTTTCTATTATATTTATACCTATCAATAGTGTAAAATGTAAAAAAAAAAATTATATCTTGACCATTTTTTAACAAACAAAATCCCAAGTCAAAATTGACAACACAAAACCACTCAAGTTATGTCTGTAGAAGTTGTTTGATCTGTAATTTTTTTCTTTATTAAAAGTATCTCAAATTCTGAAAATTCACACTTGAACTCTAAAGTAAATTACATGTACTGTTCTGTACATGCAGAACTTTACATTGTTGAAATCATGTCAAATGGGTTGTGGGCCTAGGTAGTAACGTGCCTGACTGGCGAACGCCAGAATGGGGTTCATCCCGCTCAACCTTGTTAGTTTTTATGGTCGCTGCTACCTCATCATCTTTGTGGGATACAGATGGAGGTTTGGGGGAGACTACAGGTCATATTTGCCGAGTCATCAGCAGCCATTACCTGGCCCTCCTTGATCCTAGCTTGAGTGGAAATGGCTTGGGTGCTGATCGTGTGTATATATGGTCAGTCTCTAGGGCATTGTCCTGCTCAATAGGGCAATGTCACTGTCCCTTGCCTCTGCCATTTAGGAGTGACCTTAAAACCTTTAAATGTGCTTCCCTGTTTCACAAACTCTGTACAGCTAATTATACAAGATCCTCTGACTCCTTCTCTGTACCTGTAGCATTTAAAACTTGCATTTCTCTAAGAATAACCTCAAACTAACTTACTTCACTTGGACTAAGCTATAAATTTTTACATGTGCACAATCACTAGTAAGCATCAATTTCTCCATTGAACTAACCTAGGATTAACAATCATTCCTCATCCGCAATGGAATTAACTTAATTGTGTTGTTTCCGTTAGTCATTATGAAAAAAGCAGTCATCGTAAAAATAAGAAGTTGTTGTATTCAAAACCTAGTAATGACATTGAAATACGATCAAAATGCTGTAGCTTTTGTTTACTAGGATTTCTGCACACGCATAAAACATCATTTTTCAATACCACTTTTATAGAATCATTCGTAGTTGTGTTCATCGTACTACAAGTACCTCCCGACTAGATATTTTTTTTTTATTTTTATCTGTATGTTATGGAATGTAAAATTAACCCTCTAAATTGGTTTTGGTCTGATGTAAATCACTTTGCTTGCAAATAAACATCATCTTATTGTTGCCATACCCTGGCAAGGCCCACGGAGCAGTATTTTGATATTCTATTCATCTAATTCATTGCTAGTACATTTTGTATTTGCTTTGCCGTAGCTCCCTTTGCTTGCGATTTAACATTATTTAATTGGTCCTATGTTTTAGCAAGCACAACAGGATTCACTATGCAACTTAGCTCCTTGGGCTAGTATTTCGCTGCTAATTATCAATTGTACAAACTTAATAAATGGAGTTGTAACTTTCCACTCTAGTTTCTGGGGTAAATACACATTTAACAAAGGGGCAAGATGAAATTTTGCATTCCAGCCTCTATTCTAACATGGACTTTGCTTCCATTTCTAATTGTCAGACTAAATACTATTTCAAAACATCTCTCATTATCAACATGAAAAATAAAACAAAGAGTTGTAATTACATTGTATATTTAAATATTGAAAACAAATAACCAAGAGATTTAGAAAACAAAATGTTGGGCCCTTTTTTGTTCGAACAAATAACTTATGGCCGAAGCACCACCTATCCTTCCACCAGATGTTAGGAGAAGATAGCATATGTAGCAAAGGGTATTATTTTACTGTATTACAGAGCAATGTAACCTAAGAAAAAAACTACCTTTTCTTATAGAAAAATTACGCTCTTCGAAAATGACACGTTCCCGTCGCTATAATGTTTTCAACCTAAGGTAAAAGGGATTCAAAATGGTGTATTGGCAAAGATATATTCAATTATGCCATTTCCAATATCCTAACTAACATTGCACTGTTTTATAATTAAACCCTGTAAAATCAAAAGTCTACCGTACCCTGAACAAACTTTCCTCCAAATCTTTAGGTAGCTTTCAAATCAATGACATGCCCCACCATTCACCGCAAACAATGAATTGGAATGAACTAAAGGAACTGCCCTCATAATCAACCATTTCCAAATTGGGCGTTATGAAAATTATCATAATTCCATTGGCGAAAGATGAGGTTAAGTCAGAAGGCTTTAAATGAAACGCGTAAATATAGGAGTGCCTGCCGTATCATATGCAAATAGCAGTACAATATAATGGACCTCCTTCTCATGACAAAAGATGTATCTAAATCACGATGCAAACGACAATTAAACACCTGCAGGCATATTCACGAGACAATGAATAGCTCAGAATCACGCCAAAATGAAACGTGGATATTAAAGATAGATGTGCGTGGCACTACCAAAATAAACAGTTCAAATGCTCCTTCGGCGAAACCAGCTGATGAAGAAGACCTTTGTTTCTGTTTATATTATTCACGCTGTAATTACACCAGAGATGAGTCATAGCTATTTACCTTTCCAGAGGCCGTGCCCCCCGCTACTCCTATCAGGAACGGTGTCTTGGGGCCAAAGCCATTCGTAATACCATTGTGAAGTCTATTGTTCAGGTCGTCGGACTTGTGCGTGGACATGCTACGAATGTACTCGGGACCTCTGTTGCAAAGTAACTGGGTCTTGGGACTTGCCGAGAATGAGAGGCGATGAAAGTCCCTACATCTTTTGCTATATAAAGTTAGACTTGTTTCTTTTCTAAGAAATCCTTCGTTTGCATAAAGGTATAACGATGAGTAATATCGTCTGCAGGTAGTAAATGTCCTAGTTGTATGAAATCCCCGAGAAAATCCGAGTGAATTCATGGTATAGAGAATACACGTGCTCGACTGCTGGCAATAATCAACTTCTGAAAAGTGTATTACCCACGTCGATCGATATGCATGTACCTCTTTTAAGATGTCCTCAACTCCCTCGATTGCTACTGAACCTACGAAATATTTCATCTTTGTGATATAAAAGAAGGATTATGTAAAAGACCGCAACTAGTTTCATTTGTACATAATAGCTGAGAATCATTGACAAGTGACAACGATTCACGTTAGCCGGGTTGTTCTGCGTCAACAAGCTTATCTGTCAAACTGATGTCTGTGGGTCTGATGTATTGTTATTTCCGGACACGTTTCGTTACTATTTCTAGTATCATTTTATTGTTACACTTCTTGTAAACATATTACGTGTATTTAAAAATTGTGTCCGTATAACAGTGCAATATATTAAATAGAACTCAAAGTTGCTGATGTAAGTTTAACTAGATCGTACCAGGATTTCAACTGCGGCATTAATCTGACATTCATCATATATGAAAAATTCCCTGTGGATAAGTATCAGACTATCAGTTTGCACTTGTGTGTGAGCACGCGCGCGCGTGTGCGGAAGTGCGTGTAGTGTGTGTGTGTGCGCGCGTGCTTGTGTGTGTATGTGCGTGTAAGCATATATATATATATATATATATATATATATATATATATATATATATATATATATATATATATATATGTGTGTGTGTGTGTGTGTGTGTGTGAATTTTATATTGTTCCTTTCTTGCAAGAATGCACGCAAAGATCCCAGAACCGTATAGCAGATGACTAATCGGATTATTCAGTTGTTTCTAGTTTCGTAGTGAGGCAATTGTCGCAATGAATAAATAACGTATGCCGTGATGGCAACATTGCCACTGAATGTGTAATGGCGTTGATGGTAGTTGTTAAACAAATATTGATATTAGCAACAATATATGACGAATTGGTTTCTCTGAAATTAGCATCTCGTTAAGGATATCTATGACGTTAACCACGGTTATTGTATAATGAAATATACATTTGTTTTTAATTTAACCGAAAGAACTCAATAAAATTATGTTTTCGACTTAGGTTAACTTTTTGAAATATCCTATATTATTATTATTATTATTATTATTATTATTATTTTTGCTATCATTATCATTTTTATGATTATTGTTATTGTTATTATCATCATTATTAGTATTACTATTATTATTATTGTTATTATTACAAGCTAAGTTACAACCAAAGTTGTAAAAGTAAGATGCTAACAAGGAAAAATAGCCCAGCGAGGAAAGGAAATAAGGAAATACAAACCTACAAGAGAATAAACAATCAAAATAAAATATACTAAGGACAGTAACAACATTAGATTAGATCTTCTATATATAAACTATAAAAAAAATAAAAAAAGGACAGGCGTAACTAGGGGTCAAGGGAGGCGGTTCGTGTCCTGGGCACAGATCTTAAGGGGGCGCCAAAATGAGTTTGGGAAACAATCTATGTGGCTTACATGAAAGGTGAGAGAAAAAAATATTTTGTAAACAGTATCACTATTATATATATATATATATATATATATATATATATATATATATATATATATATATATATATATATATGTGTGTGTGTGTGTGTGTGTGTGTGTGTGTATCAGTATATACATATATATACATACACACATATATATATATATATATATATTATATATATAAATATATATATTATATATATATATATATATATATATATATGTATATATATATATATATATATATATATATATATATATATATACACCGGTATACCTATCTATCAATATACAGTATATAAATATAAATATATATATATATATATATATATATATATATATATACATATATATATATATATATATATATACGCTGGTATATCTATCTATATATATATATATATATATATATATATATATATATATATATATATATATACACCAGTATATCTATTTACCTATCTATATATATATATATATATATATATATATATATATATATATATGTCTATACACTGGTATATCTATCTATCTATCTATCTATATATATATATATATATATATATATATATATATATATATATATATATCGGTATATCTATCAATCTATCTATCTACCTCTCTCAAAATATCTATCGATTTATATATGTATATATATATATATATATATATATATATATATATATATATATATATATATATATATATATATATATATATATATATATATACACCGGTATATCTATCTATCTATATATATATATATATATATATATATATATGTATGTATATATATATATATATATATATATATATATATATATATATATATATATATGCATTAAAGGTGATAGCCTTAGTAGCGTCAGTGTGTTAATACAGAAATCACGTCTTGCCTTCGCTTAGGTTTTCAAATGTAAGCCGTTGGTTTAATAAAAAAAAATCCATTTCTTCATGTTTTATTCACTACAGCACTGTTTCGACAAAACCACTGGAAAAAACTATATCTTTATAAAAGGATTACTAGTTAACATAAGTTTGCAATTCCTTTTAAACATGAGCTTCTACTGATAGTATGATTAATTAAGTTGATATTATATTCTAAAGAAATTAAAAATGTAATAATAAAAATGAGAAGGTGAAAATTTTCAAAATTCAGAGATCCAAATAAAGAGAAAGAGCGATGGCGGTAAATTCTTTGCAGAATATTAAATTGCATCAAATTCCTAGCTAATAAAAAAAAAATAGCTTTTTTGAGGTCATAACGAGAACATACATGACGCTGATAACAGAAAAACTGGAAATTTCCTTGGCCTGGTGAAACTAATGGCTGAACTCGACCTTATAATGATGAATCACTTGGATTATGTAGAACAGAAAGCTGGATCTGTCATAACTGCATTCTTTAGTACAGAATGAATTTATGCAACTCTTAGCATCAAACTGCAAGGAACAAATTACTTGATGATATCCGTCGAGCAATGTAGGCTACTGTGGGCTTTCATTTCATTGTACTCACGACATTGCCTATATTATTATTATTATTATTATTATTATTATTATTATTATAATTATTATTATTATTATTATTATTATTATTATTATCATTATTATTATTATTATTATTATTAGCTAAGCTACAACCCTAGTTGGAAAAGCAAGATGCCATAAGCCCAAGGGCTCCAACAAGGAAAAAATAACCCAGCGAGGAAAGGGAATGAGGAAATAAATAAACGAAATAAGAAGTAAAGAATAATTAAAGCAAAACATTTTAAAAACATGAACAACTTTAAAACATATTTCATATATAAACTATAAAAAGGCTTGTGTCAGCCTGTTCAACATAAAAAAAACATTTGCTGCAAGTTTGAGCTTTTGAAGTTCTACTGATTCAATTACCCGATTAGGAAGATCATTTCACAACTTGGTCACAGCTGGAATAAAACTTCTAGAGTACTGTGTAGTACTGAGCCTCATGATGGAGAAGGCCTGACTATTAGAATTAAGTGCATACCCAGTATTACGAACAGGATGGAACTGTCCGGGAATATCTAAATGTAAAGGATGGTCAGAATTATAAAGAATATTATGCAGCATGCACAATGAACTAATTGAATGACGGTGCCAGAGAATAATGTCTAGATCAGGAATAATTCAATAGACTGTAAGTTCCTGTGCAACAAATTGAGATGAGAATCAGCAGCTGAAGACCAGACAAGAGAACAATACTCGAATCAAGGTAGAATGAAGGAATTAAAACACTTCTTCAGAATAGAGTTATCACCGAAAATCTGAAAAGACTTTCTCAATAAACCATTTTTTTTTGTGCAATTGAAGAATACACAGACCTAATGTGTATCTAAAAAGTAAATTTTCTGTCGAAAATCACACCTAAAGAAACATTATCAATGGTGAGATCCGGATGTTGAGAAGTAACTGTCCTAGACCTGCTTACAATCATACTTGGAGTTTTGTTAGGATTCAACTTCATACCCTATAATTTGCACCATGCACCAATTTTAGCTAGATCTCTATTAAGGGATTCAGCAATACCAGATCTACATTCAGAAGATGGAATTGATGCAAAGAGAGTAGCATCATCTGCATATGCAACAAGCTTGTTTTCTAGACCAAACCACATGCCATGTGTATATAATATGATGCTTAGAAACAACCCACCCACTCCCAGCTGCTTAAGTTTGAAAACAAGAACCTCATGATTACACGGTCAAAGGTAGATGTCTGAATCTGTGAGTATGTTGATATGAACGTTGACAAAAAAAAAAAAAAAAAAAAAACAGTAACTGTAAAAGACATTTCTTGGTTTCATTGAAGTCAAACATAGAGATGCAGTAAGCATAGTAGAAGTTATATGTAATGAGCCAGAAAAGGACAATATGCAACTAAGGTAATGTCGGTCGCAGTGTTACGACAATCTTGCAGTCATGGCAGGACATAAATCTGGTGTGCATCTGAGTATCATTGAAAAGAACCGTGAAGTTGTATTTGTTTATTGTGACAACCAATTACTTAATCTAGCTGGTATTCATACAGCCAGTGAAGAATCAGCCACATAAACCTTTTTTGGCACATTAGATGAAATGTACAATTTCTTCTCAAGCTAAACAATGCGATGGGACAAGATGAGGAAAGCCATGCCAATTAATTACACTAAAATCTGAATCTGAAACCCGATGGAGTGCAAGAGAAGAGGTAGTTAAACCAATTTGTCACTACTTTGATGACTTTGTTATTCTATTGAAAGAAATGTCTCCTGATCTGAAAGAAAATGTAGATATAAGAAGTGTAGCCAGTCAGCTATTGCACCGGATTCTTACCTTTCATTTCCTTGCATTACTTTTCTTATGGAATCTTCTATTATAAAAAATAGACCGCATTCTAAAGAGACTTCAAGACCATCAAAATACTTCCACAATGCTGTGGAAGATTTAACTAGAAGTGTATTTCAATGAAAACAGAGAAACAATCTGTAACGAGTCACTCAGTGCAGCATTAGACCTATACGAGAATTATGATGTTATGGTAGAGCTGAGGACCAGAAGAAAGAAAAGGATGGCAGGAGAAACAGCTACTAATGCAAGTCTCAGGGCAAAACAAGAGGTAACGCGTGTAATGAAAGGTACAGTTGGCATCATTAATTCCGGTACACTTCATGGGAAACTAAGGAGACGTCTGATAGCTTTACACTGTACAAGGTAACGCCGTATAAGAAAAGAGAAAGTGTTGGCAACGCTGCCTGTAAAACAAAGTCGGTGAGCTTGTAAACACGTGATCAAGTGCATTTTTGTGAATTTTACGAACGGCTGCATAGAAATATAATTACGTAATTGCTCAACAGAATTTTGTGATATTAATAAAAAAAATGATTTTGATCACGTGTTTACGAGTTCAGAGACTGTTTTACTGGCAGTTACAAGTGAAAAGTCATGTCTGAGGCCTTTGTTCTGCATTGGACTAGTAACGGATACTGCTGATGATTTTATATATATATATATATATATATATATATATATATATATATATATATATATATATATATATATATATATATATATATATTCCTAGGGCCAGGGGAATGGCGGTGTATATTAGGACCGAGTACCCTGCTTCTCATAAGTCCTGCTATCAATGTGGATGTCATGAGATTCAGGTAATAAAAGTTTGTGGCAGGCATAACAACTTTTATTTGTGTTCAATCTACCGGAATCCAGACATGGATGATTCTATCTTCGATTGTCTTCTTACCATTATGGCTAAGATACAAGAAGATGATAGAAAGGCTTCGTTTGTCTTTGTTGGTGATTTTAATGCACACCATAGGGAGTGGTTGAGTTCTATCTCTCCTACCGATCGCCATGGCTTAAGAGCTTTAGACTTTGCCTCTGAATCAGGCTGTGAGCAAATCATAAATGAAGCTACTCACAGGTCTGGTAATTGCTTGGACCTCGTATACACTGACTCCCCTGGCGTTATAACTAGTAAGGTTGGTTCTCCAGTCGGGACTTCTGATCATGCCTTGATTTCATTATTAGTGAAGACTGAGCAGCCTGTCCCTGATATATCATATTCTTGTAAAATTTATATGAAATCCCAAGCAGACTGGAATGGGATTTTGCATGATCTTTTGTGCTTGAATTGGTCACAATTATATAATAGTGTAGATCCTGTTGTCCCTTTGAATGAGAATCTAGTCAACATAATTGATAGGCGTATCCCTTCTCGTGTGCTAAGGTACCGAATGAAGGACAAACCGTGGTTCAATGATGATTGTAGACGTGCTTATTTGGAGAAGCAGGAGGCCTACCACCTTTGGAAGGGTAACAGATCAGATTTAACCTGGAACAACTATACTCAGCTTCGAGCTTTTGCTCAGAGAGTTTATGCCTCAACTGAAAAGGAGTACAATTTAATCATAAAAGAAACCCTCTCTGGTACAACTCAGGAACATAAATGGTGGTCTACCCTTAAATCTGCACTCTTTGGTGTAGATGCAACAGTTCCTCCTTTACTTAAACCAGATGGCTCAGTCACTCACTGTCCAAAGGAAAAGGCAACCCTTTTGGCTGATGTTTTTGACAGTAAACAGAGTAATGAAAAACTTGAACTTCCTCATTCCTGTTTTCCTGAGGCTAAACTAACTAGTTTAGCTTTTCGATCTCGTGAGATTAAAGCTCTGTTGATGGACCTTGATGCTTATGGAGGTGTAGACCCTAATGGTATTTTTCCTTTGTTTTTTGTAAAGACAGCAGATTTTTTAGCTCCAAAGTTATCTGTTATTTTACGCAAGTTAGCAAGAAGAGGAGCTTTTAGCACTTGTTGGAGAATTGGTAATGTTACTCCTCTATGTAAATGTGTTTGTGGTAGCTCAAGTCCCACTGATTACCGCCCAATTTCCATAACTCCCATATTATCTAAAGTTTTTGAACGTCTTCTGGCAAAACGTCTTAATAGGTTTGCTGAAGGTAATCATCTATTCCCTAGTTTGCAATTTGGTTTTCGGAAAGGCCTTGGAGCATGTGATGCCCTTCTTACAATCTCCAATGCAGTACAGAAATCCCTTGATTGTGGTCGGGAAGTTCGTATGATTGGCCTTGATTTTAGTGCTGCCTTTGACCGTGTTAATCATGAGGCCCTTGTTTTCAAACTGAAACAGTTGGGAGTGGGTGGGTCGTTTCTTAGCATTATTATTGATTTTTTAAGTAGTAGATCTCAAAGAGTTGTTGTTGATGGGCACCATAGTGAGTATAGGAATGTGATATCCGGTGTTCCACAGGGTAGTGTTCTTGGCCCATTACTTTTCATACTATATACACATGACATGTGGTTTGGCCTAGAAAATAAGCTTGTTGCATATGCAGATGATGCTACTCTCTTTGCATCAATTCCATCCCCTGAATGTAGATCTAGGGTTGGTGAATCCCTTAATAGAGATTTAGCTAAAATTAGTGCATGGTGCAAATTATGGGGTATGAAGTTGAATCCTAACAAAACTCAAAGTATGATTGTAAGTAGGTCAAGGACGGTGGCTCCTCAACATCCGGATCTCAGTATTGATAATGTTTCTTTAAATATGTATGACTCTTTCAAAATTTTAGGCGTGATTCTTGACAGCAAATTTACTTTTGAGAAACATATAAGGTCTGTGTCTTCTTCAATTGCACAAAAAATTGGCTTATTGAGAAAGTCTTTTAAGATATTCGGTGATCAATCTATTCTGAAGAAGTGTTTTAATTCTTTTATTCTACCTTGTTTTGAGTATTGTTCTCCTGTCTGGTCTTCAGCTGCTGATTCTCATCTTAATTTGTTGGACAGAAACTTACGGTCTATTAAATTTCTTATTCCTGATCTAGATATTAATCTCTGGCACCGTCGATCAATTAGTTCATTATGCATGTTGCATAAGATTTTTCATAACTCTGACCATCCTTTACATTCAGATCTCCCTGGACAATTCTATCCTGTTCGTAATACTAGGCAGGCAGTTAATTCTAATAGCCAGACCTTCTCCATCATAAGACTCAATACTACGCAGTACTCTAGAAGTTTTATTCCAGCTGTTACCAAGTTGTGGAATGATCTTCCTAATCGGGTTGTTGAATCAGTAGAACTTCAAAAGTTCAAAGTTGGAGCAAATGCTTTTTTGTTGACCAGGCGGACATGAGTCTTTTTATAGTTTATATATGACATTTTTGTTGTTGACGTTGTTAATAGTTTACATATGATATATCTCTTTTGACATTACTTTTTTTAGAATGATTTATTGTTAATTTGTTCTCTTCAGTTATTTATTTCCTTATTTCCTTTCCTCACTGGGCTATTTTTCCCTATTGGAGCCCCTGGGCTTATAGCATCTTGCTTTTCCAATTAGGGTTGTAGCTTGGATAGTAATAATAATAATAATAATAATAATATATACACGACTGTTGTTCAGCATTGATTTTTGGTCAGCTCTCCATTTACTGATCAGACCTAAGACTGACACCAGATTATCAGAAGAAAATACGAACGTCCGTTGATACCACCAAGTAATGAAAATTATATATATACTATATATATATATATATACATGTATATATATATATATATATATATATATATATATATATATATATATATATATATACATACATACATGCATACATACATATATATATATATATATATATATATATATATATATATATATATATATACATATATATATATATATATATATATATATATATATATATATATACATACATACATACATACATACATACACACACATATACATATATATGTGTATATATATATATATATATATATACTGTATATATATATATATATATATATATATATATATATATATATATATATATATATGTGTGTGTGTGTGTGTGTGTGTGTGTGTAAGATACAGATTTGATGGAAATGGCGTTTATTACACTAGAGACACAAATAAAAATGGCCTTCAACAATGAAGGCGGATAATTTCGGCGTTACAAAATCCAATAGAATAAAAACTATAAAATCAAGAAAAAAAGAAACAGGAGAAGCAGCAGAAGCAAAAAGAAAAATAAATAAATAAAAAACTATAAAATCCCCCCAAAATATAAAAATTATAAAAAAAGAAGCAGCAGCAACAAGAGCAGGAGGAGAAGCAGGACGAGAAGAAAGAGGAGAAGCAAAAAATAAGAATAATAAAAAAAATCCTAAAACTATATAATCCCCCAAATATAAAAAACTATAAACTACCCCCCCCCCCCCAATATAAAAACTATAAAATCTAAAACAAAAGAAGCAGCAGCGGCAACAATAGGAGGAGAAGCAGGATGAGAAAAAAGAGAAAAAGAAAAGAAAAAACTATAAAACTATAAAAACTATAAAATCCAAAAAATATTAAAACTATAAAATCCAAATATATATAAAAACTATGGAAATCCCCCCAAAATAAATATTAAATCCAAATAAATGTAAACTTATAAAATAAAAAAAACATAAAACTATGAAATCCCAAAATATAAAAACTATAAAATCCAAAATATACAATACATAGAACCTCCAAAAAAGTATGAAATTATAATATCCAAAAAATATAAAAACTATAAAATCCAAAAAAATATAAAAACTCTAAACTCGAAATAAATATAAAAAAAATTAAATCCAAAAATATAAGACCTATTAAATCCAAAAAATATAAAAACTATAAAATCCAAAATATATAAAAACTATAAAATCAAAAAACGTGAAACCTATAAATTCCAAAAAATAGAAAAACCATAAAATCCCTAAAAATATAAAACTATAAATTCCCTCCCCCCATTCAAAAAAAAAAAAAATAAAACAGCAGCAGCAACAACAGGAGGAGAAGCAGGAGAAGAAGAAAAAAGAGAAGTAACAGCTTAAATATATATATATATATATATATATATATATATATATATATATATATATATATATATATATATATATATATAATAATAATAATAATAAATGAAAAAAAAATAAAACTATAAAAACACCCCAAAACATAAAAACACCCCAAAACATAAAAACAATAAAATCCATTAAAATATAAAACTATAAAATCCAAAAAAATATAAAAACTATAAAACAAAATAAAAATATAAAAACTATAAAATCAAAATAAAGAAAGCCGCAGCAACAGGAGGAGGAGGAGAAGCAAGAAGAGAAGAAAGAGGAGAAGCAGCAAAAGAAAATAAAAAATAATAAAAAATAAAAAAAATTGAAAACTAAGAAAAAATAAAAAACTATAAAATAAAAAAATAAAAAACTATAAAAATAAAAAAATTAAAAAACTATAAAATTCAAAAGATATAATGAAAATTTATAAAATCCTAAAAAAAACGCATCAGGAACAAAAGGAGGAGAAAAAGCAGGATGAGAAGAAAGAGGAGAAGCGGTAAAAGCAAAAACGAAAATAACCCGAAAAAAATAAAAACTATGGAATTCAAAAGATCATAAAACTAAAGAAAATATACTGATATTTTTTAGTAGAAAATATCCTTTGATGCAGGTGGTACAAGTCCTACATCAAATGAGAAAAGATTGACTCAGTTGGCAGGATCAAGTTGTTGGTCTATGGAAGATGAAGTGAAGAGTCAATCTTTTTTTTATTATTATTATTGAAAAATATTCTTTGATGCAGTTGGTAAAAGTTCTACATCATTGGATGAAAGATGGACTCAGTTGGAAGGATCAAGCGGTTGGACTATGGAAGATGCAGTGAAAAGGTTTTTATTTTTTTTCAATAGAAAATATCCTTTGATACAGGTGATACAAGTCCTACATCATCGGAAAAAGGATGGACTCAGTTTGAAGTTATGACCCAAGGATGAATTTGTAACAGTTTGGATCAAGTACATCAAACATGTAAAATGTTTTTGTTTGGTAAGAAAATTACGCATAAACTACTGTTCTAATTTCAACGAAACTTGGTGGACAATATAGTGTAGGACCCAAGGACAAATCCTAGATTTTGAACAAAATACAGAGGAGTTAAGAGCAAAATAGGGATGCTTGGCGTGGCGAGGGCATGCTATCTACTGAATGCCCCTCGACTCCTTAAGTTAATTCTATGCCTGCCCTCTCTCGCACAACGAAGAATCATCGCACATCTTGAGTTGAAGATTTGTTCGGGTCCCTGAAAGAGACTTATATAAAGCCCCCATTGTTGGCCAACGAGATCAACGCCTTCGCTTAAACTGCCTAATTTCACTTGAGATAACTTAAACTAATCGTTATTTGTGGAGTCATACATTCATGTCCAGTTACGCTGAAGTTTCACCAATTGTATAATTTAGTGAGACCGATGCTCCTTCTGATTGGTTGCTTGGCTGGGTTCTCTGTGGAGTTATCACTGTTTTTATTGTATCTTCTACTGCATATACAGCCTTCTATTGTCTGGTTGTTTATTTTGTATTTTAGTAAAGTTATTTTTGCGTTATATTGACTTTGATTGTATTCTTATTTAACCTACACGGAAATTGGAAGAATCCTTATGTATATGTAATACACACACACACACACGCACGCACACACACACACACACACACACACACATATATATATATATATATATATATATATATATATATATATATATATATATATATATATATATACATATATAATGAGATTGTCCTACCAGTATTTACTCATGTATCAGAAACTTGGAGCCTTACTAAAACCCTTGAACATAAGCTAGTTACAACTCAAAGAGCTATGGAAAATCTAATTACAGAAAAGGACAACATGGATACGAGAGCAAACTAAAATAGAGGATATTCTAACAACTTGTAAGAAACAGAAATGGACATAAACAGGACATATTGTGAGAAAGACAGACAATAGGTGGACATTAAGAATAATAGATTGGGTCCATAGAGATTGCAAAAGAAGCAGAGGAAGGAAAAGAAAACGATGGATCGACAATCTAAGGAAATTTGCAGACGTGAACTGCCTCAAAAACACCTTAAACAGATGTAAGTGGAAGGACATATTCTGAGGCCTTTGATTGGCATTGAACTAATAACGGCTGATGATAATGATGGATTATATATATATATATATATATATATATATATATATATACATACATATATATATATATATATATATATATATATATATATATATATATATATTCAGTATATATATATATATATATATATATATATATATATATATATACACACACATATATACCATCCAACATTATCAGCCGTTATTAGCCCACTGCAGATCAAAAGCCTCAGACATGTCCTTCCACTTACGTCTGTTTAAGGTCTTTCTGTGGCAGTCCACGTCCGCAAATTTCCTCAGTTCGTCGATCCATCGTCTTTTCTTCCTTCCTTTGCTTCTTTTGCAACACACACACACACACACACACATATATATATATATATATATATATATATATATATATATATATATATATATATATATATATATATATATATATATGTATATATATATATATATATATATATATATATATATATATATATATATATATATATATATATATAGATACTGTATCTGTATATCACGCCTCTGCACATGGATAACTTATAATAAGACAACAGGTTATTACATAATCACCAAGTCATTACACCATATCCGCTCAACGCTAGTATAACCAAAATCTCTCTCTCTCTCTCTCTCTCTCTCTCTCTCTCTCTCTCTCTCTCTCTCCATTGCCTCCTTTTACCATCCCTCGCGACAAGTGATGCTCAAATATAGCCCATTTATCACCAATGAAAACCTGACCTGGGGTCTCTTTTGTGTCGTGGTGAGTGAGCTTTAAGTGTGCCTGAATAGATGCCAGTGCCTTCCACTTAGTATCGGTTGGAGATAGGAGTCTTTCTTTTTTGCTTTGCAAAGAATGGTAGCAATCTTCTAACTTTAGCGTCATGTGTGTTGCGAGTTGTTTTGCACTTATTTCATCTTGGTATAGTATATTTATTATTATTATTATTATTATTATTATTATTATTATTATTATTATTATTATTATTATTGCTGTTGTTGTCGTTGTTCTTGTTCACGCAGTCTCGGCGCCTGCACACTTGACACCCAGGAATTTGTAATTTTAACCACTTTGCAACAGGTTCCATTTTTGTCTGAAAATTGAAAGCAATCGGTTTTTCGTGATCTCCTCCGCCCCTTATTCTATTATTGTCCTCCTGGCTCCCCGAAGCTGACGTTCGGAATTTCAATTCAAGCAGGAACTTGGGGGAGCGTTTTGGGACGGAGTGGTAAGGCTGATTTGCATTGAGTGCGCAGTTTGCAAATGTCCGAGAGTTATATGCTGGACCAGTTATAGAGAGGAATCATTGCGATTTTACGATCTGTGTGGGCCATGAAAACTGTATCGTGAATTTCGTCCAAAGTGAACAGAATTCTCACGAAGAAGAAGAAGTAGAAGAAGAAGGATGTTTATGTAAGAGAGCATAAAACACTGGCTGGTTCGCATATGTATTAAACCAGTAACTTTGCTTTATTGAAAATGAAATAAAATTGACATAGTAAGGACAGAATAGAGAAATGATATTGTGGTGGGGATGATGGAATACCCCAAATCCTTAATCACTCATAACAGACAAAATTCTTAACTATTGTATATAAACTTCCCCTTTACGTTATCAGCAATTTGACTATTGAACAGAAAGAACAGTAAAATAAAACATAACCTTACACCTAAAACAATCATTTAATACTAAAATCAACATCATTTAAATAAACCCAATTATCAATACTTAATCCTTAAAAACTGTAATCCATAAAACTAAAACCAAATTAACATCAATACAAATTATACCACAACCAAACAAAAACTTGAAATAGAGACATTATATATATATATATATATATATATA
>NC_090734.1:117761684-117769184 GCF_036898095.1 Palaemon carinicauda | reverse complement strand
ATATATAACACCAAATGCAGCCGCTTCTAGTTCAGAGTCCAAATTTATTATTCCGTCTCGGTTCCAATATTGATCACTTTTGTAAAGTCTCAATCATACGAGTAAAACTTTTTCATATCTTCCAGCAACATATTTCAATTTTTCAATCAAACTTTGCCCTTGATGCCAGATACTGCCGGTTAAATCGATGTCACGGAGGGACCTCTTTCACCAAATATACTGTAGGCCTAGGCTGCATTTTTTTCCCAAACACTGGGAAATGAAAGGTTTTTAGGCATAAACTTTGATGTTATAATGAAAACATTTTCTTCAACGTCTAAAAAATATACTTTCTGACCCTTGGTGATTGCATGATACTGCTTGAAAGTGATCGACTTCAGAAGTCACGTTTTATTAAACAATATTCTATCGATCTCTGAACAGTCGTAAGTGATGTTCTTAAGATCGACATCGTTTTAAAATATCGTTCTGTCATACTAGTTTGAAGCGCATTCCTTCACTCAATTCATATTATTGTTTATCCATGTATTAAAAGATTGATTTTATTTATCTATTTCATGTCTATCAATAGATGTCTTTCTAGTTGAACTTTATGCAACATACACAAAAAGTCTCCCACGTATATTTATCTGTCTAGTTTTGTAGCCTTGTATCCTGTTATAGTCCCTTGAGAATGCTTGCCTTTATTGCTTGCCAATAATGATCCATCCCCTGCAATAGTTTTTTTTTTTTTTTTTTTTTTTTTTTTTTTTTTTTTTTTAGTGAGACAACGAACGCAAAAGAGTTTTTAATGTTTGGTTACATTTGGAAACCAGTTTCCCAAAAGATGTTGTGTCGGTCTTGTAAGATATGGATATTTGCTGCCTATTTTAGTAGCCTTTTATCTTAGTCTCAGGATAAGGCTTGTTATTATGGGTTGGCAATAAAGGACCCTCTTTAGTGGCTTTTAACAGGAAAACAAACGCAAATGAGCTTTTAATATTAGGGTACATTTGCTAACCGGTTTCCAAAATGTGAGGTGCCGGCCTTGTAAGATACTAATGTAAAATAGCAACAAATGTATTTAAACTGCTCATATACAGATTTTAAATAATAGCCTTGACTTTGTAATTTTATGACCTTTGTTCGTCCTCCTTCTTCTTCTTTGTCTGCATCTTTTCCCACTTTTACGTGGGGTCGATGTTTCTGGCCAGCGTTCTCCATCTACCTCTGCTCGTCCCTATATAAGGTTTCTTCTTCTTCTTCTTCAAAAGAAGACTTGTTTTTACCCTCTTCTGCAATTTCTAAGTACAATCTTCACGTGCAAGTTGATATGCGGGTTCTCGATTATATATTCCTTTTTCTATCACAATCTACTTCTGTAGATTGAATCCTTTCACTCGGTAGTTTAGTACTTTTATAAGATGTACTGTGTGTGTGTGTGTGTGTGTGTGTGTGTGTGTGTGTGTGTGTGTGTGTGTGTGTGTGTAGTTGCAAGCTTATGGCGCTCCTTTCCAATCAATGCCCACAAGGAATTTCATTCAATTTCAATTAAAACAATGAGTTTATCGGTTTATATAATTAAATCCATTAATTGTACGAAAGTGGTTGTCGTTAATTAAGAACTATTGGCATCTGGAATTGATAAAATTACGGAGGCAACAATAAAAATAGATTATTATTATTATTATTATTATTATTATTATTATTATTATTATTATTATTATTATTATTATTCACTATTGTACGCAACCTGGCAAAAATGAAGGCTAAATAATTAGATAATCTAGATCTGCGCACACACGCATACACACAAATTCAACCTTTTCCACCACTTCCCCCTTTCCTCTATGGTACCCCGTCTCACAGGGTATGACTACTCCTCTTCCCCCTTCTCGAGAAACAGGGAGAGACCGAGTAGTTATCATCGTCATCATCATCACCATCTCCTACGCCTATTGACGCAAAGAGCCTCAGTTAGAATTCGACAGTCGTCTCTATCTTGAGTTTTTAAATCAATACTTCTCCATTGGACATATCCTACTTTAAGCTTCATAGTACTCAGCCTTATAGGCCTAGGTCTTCCAACTCTTCTAGTGACTTGTGGAGCCCAGTTGAAAGTTTGGTGAACTAGTTATATACGTCTTGGTAATGCCGTTGAGTGACCGTATATATATATATATATATATATATATATATATATATATATATATATATATATATATATATATATATATATACATACATATATATATATATATATATATATATATATATATATATATATATATATATATATATATATATAGCCAAACACTTGCTCTTTATAATAAACACATATTAAAGTCCCTTCCTATGATAATAACTGCATTATTGCATCGTTGATTGATTTGATAAATGACAATATTACGGCAAAATGTGTAAAAGAACATGTAGGCTACATACACATGTAGGTGAGTACATACACACACGCACACACAATTCCGTGACGCACCATTCGGTCAAATTTCTTGGCCACAGCCTTCCTATCTTCCTACACCTCTCCTCCAATAGGACATTCAATATCGATTGACCGACTTTCTCTCTCTCTCTCTCTCTCTCTCTCTCTCTCTCTCTCTCTCTCTCTCTCTCTCTCTCTCTCTCTGCCAAAGGAATCATTTTGCTCCCCCTGCTCTTCAGGCAAAACTGAAGCGCAGTTTCAATTTGACTTAAAACGATTTCTCCCACTATTTTTTGTTTTTTCTCATTTTTTTTTTTTTTGGTTAAAAGGAATTAATGGATGAATGGGTAAATGCGTAAAGGAATCCATTAATTTATGGATTTATTTATAAATAAATTGATAAGTAAACGTAAAGATGAGTAAATAAATAAATATGTGAACTAAGTGAATAAACGAAAAAATAGACAAAAATGGGAAAAATAAGAAAAACTATATACAGAACCAGCTTCTTTCATTTCCTCTTTCCTTCCCGAGGAGTAGATTGAAAAGACACCTTTTTTTTTACACGAATATAAAGGAATGGGAACTGAGAGTTTGAAAAAAAAAAATAAATAAAAAGATGCTTTAATGAAAGCCTTGCTAAGCACCGGCTTCGTTCATTGGCCCACAGATGCGAGCGCTTTTACAACCAAGCTTTTGCGTTCTATAGAGCTATTCTTCTTTTATGTAACTCTTTGTTCGTGTTTCTATTTGTAACCTTAAAGTTTGTAGTTCCATTCTTTTGCCTCCATGAGAAACTTTAAGTTCCTCATTCCAATTGTAAAATTAAAATTACAGCTTTTTTAACTTGTAATGTCTTATTGAATACACACATGAAGTAGCCGTGGTATTTACTGTAGGCCTATATCACCAGAGCCTTTGGTATCCTGAAGGATCTTCGTTCTTGTTAGAATTTTTTTTTTCATATCCTTGGGGATACTTCATATTCCTAAATCCTCTTGGTTAAAAGTCCTTCGTCTTCATTCAGTGTGGAGATGGTCAGATTCAAATTTCGGATGACAAAGGATATTTGCGTAAGTCAGGGAAGGGATGTTGACGTCAACCAGTGTTTCCAATTAAATTCTATCGGTAACGTTCACTTTAAAAATCTCATGAAATTGTTATGTTTTTAGAAATCTATTAACCCAAACTTTTATGCTCCTTAAGATTAATTTGAACTCACTTTTTGTAGGTAGTAGGTTGGCCAGGGCACTTGCCACCCGTTGAGATACTAACGCTAGAGTTATGGGATTTTTTGACTGACCCGACAGTACTACATTGGATCCTTCTTTCTGGTCACGGTTCATTTTCGCTTTCACTAAAAATACACCGAATAGTCTGGCTTATTCTTTACATACTCTTCTCTGTCCTTATATTATACACCTGACGACACTGAGACTACCCAACAATTTGTCTTCACCCAAGACGATACTGCAATGTCATTGTTCAGTAGCCACTTTCATTTAGGTAAGGGTAGAAGAGACTCTTTGGCTATGGTAAGCAGCTCATCTAGGAGAAGGATACTCCAAAATCAAACCATTGTTCTCTAGTCTTGGGTAGTGCCATAGCCTCTGTACCATGGCCTTCCACTGTCTTGGGTTAGAGTTTTCTTGCTTGAGGGTACACTCGAACACATTCTATTCTATTTCTCTTCCTCTCGCATTGTTTAAGTTTTTATAATTTATATAAGAGATATTTATTTTGATATTGTTATGTTCTTAAAATATTCTATTTTTTTATTTTTTTCCCTTCCTCACTGGGCTATTTTCCCTGTTGGAGCCCCTGGGCTTATAACATGCTGTTTTTCCAACTAGGGATGTAGCTTAGCAAGTAATAATAATAATGATAATACAGGTTACAATGCATTGCTTAAATCAATCGAAACATCTTACGACAACAGTCTTGAATTAGATCAGTCATAGGTATTCTAACAGTTGGGTTTTCAGGGTAGAATTTTCTGTACGATTGCCTCTCAAAATATAATCTATTTTTGAGTCAGAAATTATTTTCAACTTGCGGAGTAAATCATCACTCCTCATTAAATGTCTTGTAACATTAATCTGTTTAGCCTTTTACTGTTGCTATCTCTTATTATAAGAAACAGACTTTCTATATCGAGAGAGAGATGGGCCATTTGAAAATTAAGATCTGATTAGATGTTGGAGAGGAGCGAGATAAAGATATTCGGGATTATCTTTTTTATTTGAAGGTAGCACAAGCATAAGCTTCCACATAACAGATAACGGCAAAGAGTGTCATTTGAACAAGTCTGAGAGTAATCTTCAATTTAACAGAAACCAGCAAAGCGTGTCATTGGAACGAGTCTGAGCATGAGCTTCCACTAAAGTGACTAAACAGAAACCAGCAAAGAGTGTCATTTGAACGGGTCTAGGAGTAATGTTCAATTTAGCAGAAACCAGTAAAGCGTGTCATTTAAATGAGTCTGAGCATAAGCTTCCACTAAACAGAAACCAGCAAAGAGTGTCATTTGAACGAGTCTGAGAGTAATATCCAATTTAGTAGAAACCAGTAAGTGTGTCATTTGAACGAGTCTGAACGTAGGCTTCCACTAAACAGAAACCGGCAAAGAGTGTCATATGAACGAACGTGAGAGTGATCTTCAATTTAGAAGAAACCGGTAAAGCGTGTCATTGGAGCGAGTCTGATTATAAACTTCCACTAAAGAATGAAGAGCAAAGTGTCATTTGAACGAGTCTGAGACTAATCTTCAATTTAGCAGAAACTGGTAAGGCGTGTCATTTGAATGAGTCTGACCATAAGTTTTCAATAAACAGAAACCTGCATAGAGTGTCATTTGAACGAGTCTAAGAGTTATCTTTAATTTAGCAGAAACCTGTAAAGAGTGTCATTCAAACTAGACTGACCATAAGTTTCCAATAAACAGAAACTGACAAAGAGTGTCATTTGAATGTGTCTGAGAGTAATCTTCAATTTAACAGAAACCAGCAAAGCGTGTCATTGGAACGAGTCTGAGCATAAGCTTCCACTAAACAAAGATCTGCAAAAGGTGTCATTTGAATGAGTCTGAGAGTAATCTTCAATTTAGCAGAAACCGGTAAAGCGTGTCATTTGAACGAGTCTGGGCATAAGCTTCCACTGAACAGAAACCGGCAAAGAGTGTCATTTGAATGAGTGAGAGTGATCTTCAATTTAGAAGAAACCGGTAAAGCGTGTCATTTGAATGAGTCTGAGCATATGCGTCCACTAAACAGAAACCAATAAAAAGTGTCATTCGAATGAGTCTGAGAGTTATCTCCAATTTAGTAGAAACCAGTAGAGTGTGTCATTTGAACGAGTCTGAACATAAGCTTCCACTTAACAGAAACTGGCAAAGAGTGTCATTCGAACGAGTCCGAGAGTTATCTCCAATTTAGTCGAAACCGATGAAGTGTGTCATTTGAACGAGTCTGAGAGTAATCTTCAATTTAGTAGAAACCGGTAAAGTGTGTCATTTAAACGAGTCTGAACATAAACTTCCACTAAACAGAGACTGGCAAAGATTGCCATTCGAATGAGTTTGAAAGTAGACTTCCACTAAAAAGTAACTGGTTTCAATATTGCAGGGGCCATTTGACTTACAGCATTTTGCTTCTGTTACTGTAGATGTAGAAAGGCCTGTAATAATAATAATAATAATAATAATAATAATAATAATAATAATAATAATAATAATAATAATAATAATAATAATAATAATAATAATAATCTCCACCCTCAAAATGAAAAACTAGCTCAGGTAAACCTTGATGAGCAAGAGTCATATTTCTGAGCATTCGTTTAGTTTATCCCCTTCAAGCCCTCAAAGCAAAGCCAGGGCGACGAGACCCCCACAAAGGACGTGGACGAGAGCTCGGGAGGTATGACAGTGTACAACACTTCAGTCCTGAAAGAGGTCCTTCATCGATTCTCTTTCAAGATGATGAGAAAAAACACTTCGAGAGTGTGACCTCATTAAATGCTGGATCAAGCTATAGAGAGAGAGAGAGAGAGAGAGAGAGAGAGAGAGAGAGAGAGAGAGAGAGAGAGAGAGAGAGAGAGAGAGAGAGAGAGAGAGAGAGGGGGGGGGAGGGATGACTTTTAGCTCTTCTTCAAACAGTAATAGTACTATTTTTAGGAGGTGATTCTTCGCTCTTAACCAAAATGTTTAGACTGACTTCGGTCTAGTTTAATTTTCCAGATTTTTTTTTTATTTATGAAATTCCTTCACCGTTTAATTATTATGTTTTAATTCCTCGTATATCTTTAAATTGGATGAAAATCCAATTTGCAATGGACGACAAAAAAATAAATAAATACAACAAAATCATAAATGAAACATCCTTAGATAGCGTTGAAAATTCTTGACCAGAGTAACTTGCAACTTGCTCAAATGAACTCGTGGTTTATTCCTTACCGAGAATTTGAAAGTTGATTTTAAATGCAAGAGTTATTCATATTTTGAACGAATCAAGAATCGTTTGAAATGTCGATAATTTTCATCTTATAATTTAGAAAGAATCTGATGTTTATGAATATTTTCACATTGATAAGAAGGTGTGTGTGTGCGTGTGTGTGTGTGTGTGTGTGTGTGCTTGAGCATGCACGTACGAAAGCATCTTGAACACACTATGATTTATAAAAATGTAACTCTTGCACTTCATCAGCGATAATATTCACGAAGTCGTTGAAATCCACCAGCGTTTGCTTCCTCGTGCAACCTGGATAGCAACAGCAGGGCTGTATTTACTGATCGGTTTCCCAGGGCTTGCTGCGTTTAGTGAAATAGACCTATATTAATCGTTACACATATCAACTAATATCTATCTATCTATGTATAGCCGAATATATATATATATATATATATATATATATATATATATATATATATATATATATATATATATATATATATATATACTGTACAGTATATGTGTACACACACACACACATATATATATATATATATATATATAAATTTATATACATATATATACATACATATATATATATACAGTATATATATATATATATATATATATATA